>NC_069397.1:18198187-18505582 GCF_027475565.1 Acinonyx jubatus
ACCCCATCGCCAACTCCTACTCCTCCTTGAGACCTCAGATTTAATGTCCTTGTCTCAAGAAACCTTTGACCCTTGACTGGGTGAGAGATCCCATGAGCCCATCTTACAGGGACCTGAATTCCACCTTGTAGTAATTAGTTATAATTGAAGAATTAGTTTTCATTTGACGTTAATGTTCAGGGTCTTCTGTTTGTTTCTGGAACCCCAGTACCTAGCACCTTGCTGGTGCTCCGTGACTATTTCAGTACTTGCCCACGCGTGCTTACTATGTATCAGGCACTCTACTATACTAGGGACACGGTCATGAACAAAATAAATGGACGCCCTGCTTTCTGGAGTTTACATTCCAGTGGGGGGATACAATGAAATATTTGTCAGGTGGTAAAGAGTGCCGTGAAGAAGGATAGCCGGGACTGCACAGGTCTTAAGTGAGACCTGGATTCATTTGTGGGGGAGCAACATAAATGCTGGGAGTGGTTGGGTAAGGGAAGGCCGGAGGGAGGGAGAGCATGAGAGGAGAAGGATAAATCCAGAGCCTTCGGCTCAGCCATCCTCTGAGATGAGCCCTGTATGTGGGTAGCAGCTTGTTAGGAGGGTGGAGACCTGGGTACGAAGCCCAGCTGTGCTCTCACCTAATTCTGTGTGAGCCTGAGCCTCAGTGTTCCTCCTCTGTAAAATGGGAGCAACCGAGTTATAGATTCAGTAGCCCGTATGGAGTGCCCTGACCTGGCAGATGGATAATCGCTTCCTTCTCTCGCCCTCAAACCACAGTGATGCGTTGTGGCCTGCGTGGGGGAGGCCACGGCCACAGGGCAGCCTAACATCACAATGACTCACTGCAGGTTGCTGCTTGCTCTGCTCCGACACTGGCATGTTCGCCTTTTGTCTGATTTTTCCAGTTTGCTTTGGCCGGGATAGCTCAGCCGGTCCACTTTCAACTGCTAAAGGCTCAGGGGGGTTGAGCTAAAAAAATAGGATGTTCAGGGTGGCTCACTGGCCTTTGAGACAGCAGGTGTGGGAGAATGAGCTGAGGATCCAGAGCCAGGGATTCAGGGCCTGAGTTTGAGACCTGGCTCTGCCACCTGCTGGCTCCGTGATTTCAGGACAGCCCCTGTCCTGGCTTTAGTTTCCTCCCTGGTAAACGGAGATCAATCAACACCCATGTGTTGAGCTTCTGTTATGCTGTGGGCACCGTTAACCGTGGAGGGATGACTCCTGTAATACAGTCTGTGTCCTCCAGGAGCTTACAGTCAGCAAGGAACAAATAGCTAGAGTAGGAAAGGGTATGATGTTCAAGCACCTGATAATATGTGGCACTACCGTGCTGGGCACTGACGTCAGCTCGCGTGATCTTTACAACCCCCTCCTCCCCATGAGGTACACATCTTGTTCTTCAGTTTACAGAGGAGGCCGCAGAATATAGAGAAGTCAAACAAGTTGTGCAGGATCACGTAGCTCGTGAATGACAGAGGTAGGCTCCTAAATCAGGGTTGTTTGTCATCAAAACCCTCTCTGTGCCTCTCCCATCACGCTGGGATAAGTGTGAGACCTTATTAGAGGACTATGGGCAGCATGGGGTGTGAGCCTTGAGGGGGTGACATGGGAGCTGAATCTGTAAGGGTAAAGAGGAATTCTCGAGGCAGGTGAAGGGGGAAGAGAGGTGTTGACGAGCACAGCACATTTCAGAGATGCTATTACCAATAGGTACTAAGCGCGTTGTATGTGCTGGGCACTGTGCCGGGTGGTTTAGGAGTTATTTAATCCTTACAACGATTCCGTGTAGGAAATACTGCCAGTTGCCCCATTGGCAGATGTGCCACTGCCTCCAGGGTGGAGGCTGAGAAACTTGCCCGGGTCCCACAACTGGCAAGTGATGGAGCCGGGATTTGCACGCAGACTGCCTGATCCCAAAGCCCATGAACTTTGCCCCGCAGTTCAGCGTGTGGCTAGAACGCAGGGAGTGTGGGAAGGACAGCAGGAGATGAGCTTGATGAGAGAAGTTGGAACCAGATGTCGGAAGGTCGTGGGTAAAGAACACTCTACAGAGGTTTCGGAGCAAGGGAACGACATGGTG
Organism: Acinonyx jubatus; assembly: GCF_027475565.1. Taxonomy (NCBI): domain Eukaryota; kingdom Metazoa; phylum Chordata; class Mammalia; order Carnivora; family Felidae; genus Acinonyx; species Acinonyx jubatus. The sequence continues at coordinate 18,200,262 of NC_069397.1, forward strand.
TGTGTGTGTGTGTGTGTGTGTGTGTGTGTGTGTGTGTTTAGGAAGTATCCTTCGGTTGGACTGGAGAGAGAGATTCGGATAGTCTGAGCAAGGCATTGTTCCAAAGCTGAGAGCCAACGTACTGCCCTGGTGCAGGACCTTGAAGGAGTGGGGGAGGCACTGAGGACCAGGAGGGTGAGGGGAACAGAGGGTGGGTCTTGAGAGCCTCGACCATGTTGGAAAGGGACTAGAGGAGCAAGGACTGCCACCCCGTTTCTAGCTCGGGAGAATGCGCATGTGCAAGGCGAAGCCCCGGTGGTGGGGGAGCAGAACCACTCTGCTTCTGTAATTGCGACTTTCCCCATCCAGAGAAATAATTGCATATTTAAACAATGGCCTGTGCAGGCTTAATTTAGCCTTGTATCAGTGCCCAATAGGGCATAATTTCTGGTCATTTTCTGTAGTTCCATTCTTTTCTTTTTTTAAATATATGACTTCCCCCCACTTATTTTTAGGTGCCCTTTGTCAGGGCACAGGGTAGCAAAACCGACAGTGGGGTTAAATGAGGCCATAGGCCTGTTTCTCAGCCTCTGTACCAATGATACCACTTGGCTCCCAGGAAATTCCCTTTGTGGCTTTATTTTTCACTCTTTTCCTTTATTCTGTTATATTCTCCTTTGGGTTTCCTAAGAGCTTTTTTAGCATTTCCTTAGTTGCCCCTTTTCTTTGTCTGTGTAATTGACATCAGCCTTGTGACTTTTTTTTTTCATCTTTGTGCCGCAGGAAGCTATAGATGGTGTTCTTGGGTTTCAGAAAAGCACAGAGCAAAGTTATATGAAGAAGGTTGAAAAAATAAGTAGTGAGTAATAGCACGGTCAAGTGCTTTCATGAATGCAGACCTAGTCCTGAATGAGCCCCAGGAGGGTTCTCTGTGGGGTCCTTAGCCCTGACCCGGGCAGCGTTTTGTGGATGGCTCAGATATGGACATAGCTGGTGTTAGAAGCATGTAGGGGCATGGGCTTTGGAATCAAACAGACGTAGGTTTGATTCCTGACCTTACCATCTAATTAATAGCTGTGTGGTCTCTGGCAAGTTACTTAACCTCTCAGAGCCCCAGTTTCATCATCTATAAAATGGGGCTAATGATATGTACCCCATAAGATCACACATGTAAAGCTCCCAACACCTACCTCGCACATATTGATCACTCCCTGAATGGTAGGTAGTAAGACGTGTCATCAGCTGTGCAGAGAGCTTGAGGTAGGACAACTAGGTAACATGTCGGGCTGTTCATCTCTGGTCCCAGGCCCGAGTCCAGAGCCACACACATGCTGGATGCTCTGAATGACACTGTATGGGTGACTGACACAGCTCACTGGGGCTAAAGTCTCTTTCCGTGTCCCCCATTTGTGCCTGGTATGTGATTGTTTCTGTGCCTTTATTGTGCCGAATTGAGTTGAGTTGGATAATAGACAGGATCACGTACCCCAGAGATTGTAGCAGATGACGACTCTGGACTGAACTAATAGAATACAAGGTGGGAATTTAAAAACAGTTCATGGAGGGGCGCCTGAGTGGCTCAGTCGATTAAGCGTCCGACTTTGGCTCAGGTCACGATCTCACTGTCCGTGAGTTCGAGCCCCGCGTCAGGCTCTGTGCTGACTGCTCAGAGCCTGGAGCCTGTTTCAGATTCTGTGTCTCCCTCTCTCTCTGACCCTCCCCCGTTCATACTCTGTCTCTTTCTGTCTCAAAAATAAATAAACGTTAAAAAAAAATAAATAAAAAAAATAAAAACAGTTCATGGAAAAAAGGTTCCTCTGAGCTGAATGCCAGGGGCACATGGGGGCCTGAGCAGAGAATGCAGTCAGCAGCATGCCTTGAACTCCCAAGTAAAGGAGGTGACATTGCCACCTGAGCCCCAGGTGGTCAGAACAGAGCTGGTCAGAACACAGGGAAACCGCAGCTTTTCCACTGGACAGTATATCTAAGAGCGAGATCAGTAATGAGGGTGTGTGTGTGTCCAGAGGAGGCTGAGGGGGAAGGGGAAGCATTGGGAGAGGCTAGAACCTTCAGGGTGGGTATCTTGGAAAAGAATGGCTACAGGGCTGGGGTAGTTGACTGAACAGTGACAGACTGGACTTGGGGGCCAGTTAGGGAGACATGAGCCCCAAAGGGCAGAGCTCAGACCAATGACTAGAAGTTTACAGAGCAGATTTTAGCTCAGACCCGAAGGGACTTTGTGACAACTCTGGCAGAATGGAAATGGGGAGCTTGGACTTGGGAGGTCATGAGCTCCCTGCCACGAGGGAGTGTAAGGGAGAAAAGCTGGATGACTCCCTGCCAGGGATGTGGAAAAGAGATTTTTTTACCATGGATGGGAAAAGGTTGCCTTCAGTGCTCTGGTTTTGAAAGACTCCCTACTTTGGATGATTTTTCTGCTCATTCAGTTAACACCTTTCACCAAGCACCTCCCATCAGTCAAGCCATGCCACCTTAGGTATTTTTATAACCCTGTAATTCATTGAAGGCTACAGGATGAATAACCAGAACTCGGTTCTGATTTGGGAAAAAGCTAAATACATTTCACCTGCTCTTCAGTTTGATTTCAAAGAGAAAAAAAGATGGCTTTCTCTCTCTCTCTCTCTCTCTCTCTCTCTCTCTCTCTTTGATGTCGGCAGAGGTAACTAAAATCAATGAAATCCATAAGCCTCTGCCAGTCTCAGTTTGCACGACCAGCTTCCTTCAGCAGGCCATTTTTATCTTGGGTAGAAGCCTCGAACGGCATCATAACATATTGTTTTCCCTTCTGCTTTCCCAGGGGCGGAGAAGGGCCGGGGAAGAGGGCCTCCTGTTTAGTGACAGCATGTGTGCTGTCTTACTTAATCCTCACGTCAGTCTTGCCATGATCTGGGGCCCATGTTTTCACTGTTCCACCTCAGTCTTCAGGGTGCGGGAAAGTTGACTGAAGGTTGTTGCGGGGGAGGGAGGGTTCGATCTGACACCCTTCTGTTGCGTGACCACTGCCTGCCAGGCATTCCGTGAGTAACAAAGCCGCGCCAGGAAGAGAGTAGAGGGCATGGGGAATTTGGTTGCAGATGGGATAGAGATTGGCAGTTGACTGGGGAAAGCCTTGAACACCCCCCGCCCAACACCACCACCCTACACACGCATACTGATGAGCTTAGACTTTGTTCTGTGGGTGCCATTAGAGGATATTAAGCAAGACACTCATAGATGAGATTTTTGTTGTTAGTTGCTCCGTTCTGGCTGAGTATAGGGAGGGAATGAAGAAGAGACATGTCAGAAGGGTGTTGGGTTAGTCCAGGAGAGAGGCTCTAAGAGCCTAGAAGAGCCAAGGGAAAGGAAGGGCCCCTTTCCTTTAAGAACTCAGGGAGGTTAGGGGTACCCGTGTGGCTCAGTTGGTTAAGCGTCCGGCTTCAGCTCAGGTTATGATCTCATGGTTGTGGGTTCGAGCCCTGCGTCGGGCTCTATGCTGACAGCTCCAAGCCTGGGGCCTGCTTTGGATTCTGTGTTTCCCTCTCACTCTGCCCCTCCCCTGCTCATGCTCTGAATTTCTCTCTCAGAAAATAAACATTAAAAACAAAACAGAACCTCTTCAGGGAGGTTGGGGCACTGGAGTTAGAGGCAGAGTCCACATCTCAGCCCCACCATTTCCTAGGTGTATAGTCACGATCGGCCTCAGTTTCCACATCTGCACAATGGGATGATAATGTTTTTTCCTTAGAGGGTTGTTGTAAAAATGTCTAGCACCACACTTAGCACATTGGTCAGCTCTCAGGCAAGGATGAATTTCTTGGGGGAAAGGATTTGAGGATATTTTTACCTGGTGGCCTGTCCAGACTGAATGAGGCAGGAGGCAGAAGCTGCCTGCAAGTGAGTTGGAGGGAAGCTGAGGGGACTGGAAAGGCTTGGCACAGATGGGTGGGGAAGGGGGGGGTGTTGCTGCTGGAGGTGATGGGTAGGAGTACCGGGGGCCTGGAGATGCCGAGGTTGCTCAGCCAGCAAGCATTGGTGGGGGGGTGTGCTTGGCGAGTTTGATCTGGTTGGGGAGGGTGGGGAGACAAACACTTGGAGCCCCGGGCGATACCTGGTGACCTGAGCCGCCACAACGGGCTGTGGGCAAACAGATAAGGGAGCAGAGAGTCTGTGGTCGTGAGAGGGGATTGGAAGACCTAACCCAAAAGAAATTTCCTGGAAGAGTGTTAGGGACTCACACAATCAAGGGAGAAGGCTGGAGAACTGAGCAGGCCTCTAGACGTTCCTGGAAGGCCAGGAGGCAGGAGCCACAAGGACAGTTCAGAACAGGAAGCGGCTGATCAGGGCACACCATTGCTGGGATGCATGAACTCATTTTCAGGCTCTGTCTAACCCTGTTCAAGAACCCATCTCCAGAGGTGGGGAGCCCTCAGCTGGCCTCACCTGGGTCTAATGCTCTCCTTGTGGCCAGGAGAGATGTAGCCATGGACAACAGTCTCAGCAGACGAGACTCAATGGGAGGAAGTCATCCCCTAAAAGGAAATTGGTGGGGCAGGTGGGGGGGAAGGGAGGGAAGCCGAGCTTAGGAAGAGTAACACCCACGTGGACCCTGGAGCCAGACCTCCCCGGGTGGAAATCCTGGCTTCTGCGTTCGTAGCTGCGTGTGACCTTGGACAAATTTCTTAACCTTCTTTTTGCCTCTGTTTCTGTATCTGTAAAAGGAGAGCATAAAGGTACCTTCTTGTAGGATTGTTGTGAAAATTAAGTGAATTTGCGTGCATGGTTTAGAATAGTATCTATCACGTGATGCATATTCGGTAAGGCTGTCGTACGAATAACTGTATGTGCTTCTTCTTCTTATTTGTTGTCATCACTAAAGGAACTACGGGGGTGTGTCAAGGTGCCTGGCAGGTGGAGAAGTGATGGGGGATGAACCTGGGTGGGTAAGAAGGCTTCAGGAATTGGTGTCAGCCTAACAAGTTTAAGACTTTATCCCCTAAGTAAGGGGAAAGCTGTGGAAGAGTTTTTCTAAAATAACTTTCTGTTACAAAGAATTTCAAAATATAGAGAAGTCGAAACAAGAGCGCACCGTCCACCCTTATCGCTGCCACCTGAATGCAATCTTCACGTTTTGCCACATTTGCTTTTCCTTTCTCACCCTACCTTTTCTCATTTTGTGTTGTCTTCTGGGGAACCGTGTGAAAGTAAGTTGCAGACATGATGACACGTGTCTGGATGCTTCCTTCCACTTGCTGAGAATGAGGACATTCTCCCACACAACACATTGTCGTCGTACCTACGAAAATGAGTAATCGATAATCATAATCATGGCGCGTCCAGCTGTGGGAAGATTTTAAGTTGAGCGTTAGACAAGGCACTGTGGCCGCCATGTGGAAGGTGGCTGAAAGGGGGCCGAGGGCTGGTAAATACCCTTCCAGTTATCCAAGTAGCAGATGATGAAGACTGAACTAGAGTGAGGTGGGGTGATGAGGGCTGTTTGAGGTACCCACAGGTCTCCCATTGAATATGGTAGCAAGGATGCTGGGTCAATGAAGGCTTCCGCGGGAAGGTGACAGACCTTAGAGCTGAGTGTTGAAGGATCCGGAGACCCGCAGGGAGCAGGTGGTACGCAAGAGTAGGAGAATTCATTCAACACATGAATGTGGAACATCTACTGTCATGGTTATGTTTATGTGTCAAGTTGACCGGCCATGGGGTGCCCAGTTGGTTAGCCAAACATTATTCTGGGTGTGTTTGTGAGGGTGTTTTTGGATGAGATTAACGTTTAAATCACCAGACTGAGTAAAGCAGATTGCCCTCCCTAATGTGGGTAGGCCTCATCGGAGCACTTGAAGTCCAGCATAGAACAATAGACTGACCCTCCCCTGAGTGAGAGAGGATTCTCCTGGCTGATGGCCGTCAGCCTGGGACAATAATCACGTGAGCCAATTCCTTATAAATAATATACATATATGAATATATCTGTATATATTCTCTCTCTCTATTGGTTCTGTGTCTCTGGGGAACCCAATGCACCTACTAAATGCCAAGCATTCTGTCACGGTGCAAAGACTGTAACACGTGAACACGACACAGGCTGTCGTGGAATGTGCCACCCAGAGCTCAATTTGCCTAGACGCTGCAGTGAGTGATAGGAAATGTGATGAGGGGTGGGCAGGGGCCAGATCACAGGGGCCTTGGAGGCCATGGGAAGGAGTATGGATTTTGTTCCATAGGCCAGTGCTTTCCAAACTTCAGTACCACTTTCATGATTTTTTTTTTTAAGTTTATTTGTTGTGAGAGAAAGAGAGGGGCAGAGAGAGAGGGAGAGAGAATCCCAAGCAGGCTTCTCACTCACAGCATGGAGCCCAGTGTTGGAGTTCCGTCTCCCAAATAGAGAGGTCATGACCTGAGCTGAAATCAAGAGCCGGATGCTTAATAGACTGAGCCACCCAGCCACCCCCACTTTCATGATTTTTGCCATATCCCCATTGCAACTGCCTTCTGACTTGCTTGATAATTTTAAAATAGTGTTGCGGGGTGTCTGGGTGGCTCAGTTGGTTAAACATCTGACTCTTGGTTTTAGCTCAGGTCATGACCTCACAGTTCGTGAGTTTGAGTTGCACGTCGGGCTCCGCACTGACAGTGCGGGGCCTGCTTCAGATCCTCTGTCTCTCTTTCTCTTTCTCTCTCTCTCAAAATAAATCAGCTTGCATGATTTCTCTCTCAAAAATAAATGAACATTAGAAAAAAAAGATAAAAAGTAAAAATTAAGGAATAAAATCAGTTTTGTGCCCGTTCCTTTTTTAAACTGTCTTAAGCCACAAAACCAATGACATTATGTATTTTTTGGTCATTACACATGAAAATAAATATAAAATCATTACAATAAAAAGGTATCGGTCCACATGCTGCTTAAAATAATTTCACATTTGCCATACATTTTGGGAAAGTTGTCATGAGCGGCAGGGGTAGGGGTGGATATCAGATCAAGGGTTTCGGGCAGGAGCGTGCCATGTTGAGAGTCATGTTTTGGGAAGATTCACTGGCTGTCAAGTGGTGAATAGACTGGAAGATAGGGAGGCCTGCTGGGAATTCTGGCAGTTGCCCACAGGAGCTGTGATAACAGTCTGAAGCATGGATTATGCAGTGGGAACAGAGGAGGGAGCAGATTGGAGGGGGCATTCAGAGGTGGATTTGGATAGGACTTAGAGACCGTGGCATGAGATTGAGGCAGGAAGACGAGGCTAGGTTGGCTCAGTGCTGGTTTTGGGTTGGTTGCCTGGGAAGACCGAGGTACCATCACAGAGGCAGGGAGCCTAGGAGAGGCCGAGGTCAAGAGCAAAGAGCAGGATGTGCCAAGCAGTTGTTTGGGGCCCCAGGGTTTGACTAGAGTTTTAGCGGCGATGCTCTGGAGTTCATTGCCCCTTAATAGCCAACCCACACTTTAAATTAAATTAAAACATTTTTAGTTGAACTCTTCTGAGTGGACCCACACATGCATCCTCTGCTACTTATTACTGAGAATGACTAAGTATTATAATTGAGCTGAAAATAATCTCCCGCCCATACTTGCTGGGTTGGTTTCTAAGTATTGCTGGGGTTTTTAACTACTGAAACAAAGTTGTGCTCTTTCCAAATGTTAATCTGGAAGACTGCAGATGGTAACCATCTGTTCCACGACTAGCATTTTACAATATTTGATTAGCACTTTATATAGTTTGGGGAAGCCTGCCAGTGGAGTCTGCCCATCAGGTGGGCACTTTGGCGTTATGTCCTCCGTGGTGGCCCTCGAAGGTCTTTGCCCCCACTGTGTGGGGTTCCCCTGTTTTTTGGAGGCTTTTAAGTGCAACTAGTCAGACTGGCAGGTTGATATTCATGGCAGGAGGATCTTAGGGGCCTTGCACCGTTCGCACTCTTCCTTAGAGCTGGAACCATCAGAGCTCATCAGGGGAGCAGGATTTGGGAGGGTGGGATCTGTCCATCAGTTAGGGCTCTGGGTGCCAGGTAACAAAACAATAAACCCAAGCTGCTTTGGTAAAGGGGATCAGTTGGCTCGGACCCTTTTTTTTTTTTTTTCTTTGTAAGTTCATTTATTTAGAGAGAGAGAGAGTGAGTGGGGAGGGGCAGAGAGAGAGGGAGACCGAGAATCCCACACAGGCTCCGCACTGCCAGCGCAGAGCCCGATGCGGGGCTCCAACTCCCAAACCGTGAGATCATGGCCTGAGCCGAAGTCTGACGCTTAACCCGCTGAACGACTCAGGTGTCCCAGCTCAGATCCTTGAAAAGTCTAGAGGTGGGACTGCCTTCAGGTGGATGGTCTTAGGGTTCAAATGAATTCTTCAGACTTGGCATTTCCGCTCAGCCTGCTGCCGTGTGGCTTCAAGAGGAGGCAAGAGCGAATGCTTCCCGCAGCAAGTCTGGAGGGAAAAAAAGGAGGCCTTTCCACTCACCCCTGCAGAGGTGGTAAGATTCACTCTGACTGGGCCAGCTTCCATCATGTGCCCACACGTGGATGCAGGGCTCTGATTGGTCGGGCCTGGAGTGGAGCCCTGTCCAGGCCTGGGTGCAGAGGCCTGGGGAGGGGTGGATGGCCACTCACACATTGGGGCCGCTGGCAAAAGGGAGGAAGGGTGGGTGCAGACAAGCACCTGTCCATGCCGGTGTCATGGCAGAAGCCCAGAGGAGCAGGGGGCATTGGCAAACTTAGCTGTGGAGACAGGCGGTTATTGTTGCCAGGAAGATAATATGCTGGAAATGGAAGGAAGGAGCCTCTGAAACTAGCTACTTAATGAATTCTCTTTCTTAGTTTAAGAACCTGTGATAGATTTAGTATTCTGGTTCTCTCTTTTTTTTTTTTTTTTTTTTTTTTGAAGGGGAGGGAGTTGTCTCTCTTCTTTCCATGTTACTTTGAAACTAAGGGCAGTCACTTAATGTTGGTCTTTCAGCTCCTTCGTTTGGAACATAGTGAGCTTCCCTCTCGGAGAGGGGAGATCTGTACAGAGGAGATAACAGTTTCCATTCAGTCCAGTTCGACAAGCAGGGCACGAAGCCCCGGGGCCTGGGCTAGGCTGCACAGGCTTGGCAGCAGATGAATCCTCAGCCGTGTGGACAGCACTGTAACGGCTCTAGAGCAGGGCACTTGCAGCCCCTCAGGCCGGGACAGTCAGGAAGGGCTTCCCAGAGGAAGGGACACTGAGCCGGACCTGGAAGGATGGACACGAGTTCCTCGCATGGAGGAGGAGGGGAGGGGAGCTTGACGCGAAAGTGACGGCAGGTGCAAAGGCACCAAGAGGGTGCCGGTTTGGGGGATCTGGGAGAAGTTACATGGGGCTGACTGCGAGATGAGCCCAGGACCCTGGTTCCAGAGCACATTATGGCATCAGGGTGGAGGAGACTGGAGAGTGACAGGCTGAAGGCAGGGACGCCTTCAGGGTGAGATGCTGTGGTAGAGGTCGAGGCAGGAGCCTAGCAGGTCTGGGCAAGCTCCCGGGTGACGTCGATGCTACTGGTCCAGGACCACACTTTGAGTGGCGAGGCTCAGACCTCTGGACGTTCTCCCCTCTGTTGCCTGTGGCCAGCTCGTTTCTCAGTCTTGCGGTGCGGGGTCTTCCTGCTTGTCACCCCTACCCTGCCCGTCCGTGGCACCTCGTCCCCCACCAGCGGAAGTTGGCTTCCAGAAAGAAGGCACCAGGATGAGGCTGGGCATCTCCCCTCTGGTCCCTGCGGGCCTGCTCCGGGCTGAGACTTCTGCAGGACGGAATGCCCAGCCCGAGCTTGGGGTCTGGGCTCTGTGGAGCGTGGCACGAAGGCGACCTGGCCTCCACATTGTATCAAACCCACTTCACAGAGCCGTGGAACGTGGGGGGTCAGGGCCAAGTACCGGCTTGATGCCTTAGAAGTGACGCTTTCTGTGTTTTCCAGGGACCGAGGGTCTGGAAGATGGCCCCACTCCCAGGGGCAGAGCTGGTCCAGAGGCCACTGCAGCTCTACCGATACCTGCTGCGCTGTTGCCGACAGCTGCCCACCAAGGGCATCCAGGAGCATTACAGACATGCGGTCAGGCAGGTGGGAGCAGTGTGTACTGGGCTTGGGATGGGGGGGGGGGTTCCCATGATAGGGGACCCATCTCAGGGCTGGGGGCAGGGAGCGGGGTGCAGGGATAGTCTCTCGGGTGGCAGTGAGGGGGAGGGGCGGCAGTATGGTAAGAGCCACCAAAAACCACAGCCCAGCCCCTCTTGTCTGATTTTCGCTCAAAAAACAGAAGATGTATCATCCAGCGCCTCAGCTCTGTACCAGGGCTCAAATAAGGCAGCTCAAATGGATACTTAAAATAAAATATGGGACACAACATCATGTTGACGGGCATTCCTGCCAATAACGCACAGCCTGACTTTACTCAGGAGAAAACGTCAGGCGAATCCATAACGGACGGGCCATTTCCCACACAGCTGGCCTCTGCTCATCCAACCAATGTGTCAGTGTCATGAAACACAAGGAGAGCTGTGCTTTCAAGGGGACGAAAGAGACACGACCACTCAATGTAATGAGTGGATTGGATTCTGGACCAGAAAAAAAAAACAAAAAAAAACACCAAACACAGTGATTCAAAAGGACGTTATCAGAGAAATTCGTGAGATTGGAATTTGGGCTATTGATGAGAGAGTAGTATTATATCAATGTTGAATTTTTTGGATTTGACTCCCACGGTTATATAAGAGAGAATCTCCTTGTTGAAACACACTGAAGTGTTTAGGGGCTCGGGGCATGATGTCTGCAACTTTTAAATGCTCCCCCCACCGCCTCAAATGGAGCACAAACCCATGAAAAGAGAGCATGATAAAGCAAATGTGGGGAGATGTTCACAATTGGTGATTCTGGTAGGGAATTCATTTGTATTCTTGCAGCTTTTCTGTGGGTTAGAAATGATTTCTAAATAAAAAGTTGAACTAAACTGAATGCAAATAGAATGTGGAAAGCATAGAAAAAATAGAGGTAGCAACAGACAGGCTGTGGAAACATGGAGGAGGGCGCAGCTGTCTGTCTGAGGGCGCCACGGAGGACTTCCCAGGGGCGAGTGTTTGAGATGCTCCTAAAGACCAATCGGAGGATGTGTGGGGTCGAGGGTGACCGGGCAGAGAGGGTACCAGTTCTTTGTGGAGGGCCCTGAGTGCCACACCAATGAACTTGAGCCTCCCGATCCGTCTCAAGGGTGAACACGTGGCTGGGAGCAAACAGCAGCCCTGCATTGCTCTGCATCGGGCCTGGCTGGATCTTCCGGTCACCTTCACGGCTGCCCTTCCCTCTGCTTGGCCTTGCAGCACGGGCCAGGGGAAGCCTGGCTATTGTGGAGCCTGGTGAAAGCAGCTTCCTGGGAGGAGCAAAGGAAACCGAGGGATGGAAGTTTCCCTTGGGCCCGTGCTGCCTGATAACCTTTGGGCCCAGCTTAATTGGGGGTAACTTGGGGGCCAGTCTTCCATTTTGTAATTGCTCTGCTGGCCGGAGGACAGGCTGTGTGGCTGAATAGACCAGGATTTAAATGCTGGCGCCATTGCATGGTGGCAAGTTGGGGTGTCTGAGCCTCTGTTTCCTCATCTCTGGGTGGGATCGTCATAATGGTCTACGGAGGGGTAAGAGCGATATGAGTGGAAAGGGGCCGCAGCGCGTCTGGCCTGTGACTGGTGCTCTGAAGATGCTGGTCCTGTGAATTTTGCCTCGTCATCTTTTTTTATGCTTCAACTTCCAGAGTTTCCGGGTTCATTCAGATGAAGACAGTCCTGAGAGAATCCAGCAGATTATTAAAAGAGCCATTGAAGATGCTGACTGGATCATGAACAAAGTAAGGTGCCTGGCTCCCGGCTCCTCCTGCCCAGCCTGCACATTGATAGCTGTAATCTCTGTGACCACCAGGGGTCGCCCCTGCCCCACAGTTGAACCCCTCCCCTCCGGCCGCTCCCCTCCTCCAGAAGCCCAGAGGTGATGACAGGTGCCTTGCTGGTTGCATCTGTTTTCTGCAAGGAGTGGGGTGTTCTCAATCCCTAAAGGCAGACAGTGCTGAAGAAGCTGCGATGGTGGGGCAGGAAGAAGGAAGAGAAAGGTCTTTGTGATGCCTCAGATGCGAAAGCTTTCTTGGGGAACAGTGAGCTCCCTGTGTCCGGGGTGCTCACACTGAGGCAGGGCCATTGAGGAAACATCCAAGTGTCGATTGTGGTAGAGGGAGGGAAGGAGTCAGAAATACAGACTAACTTGCTGGTCCTTACACATTGGTGTTAGAACAACCCCCCCTTCCTTCTAAATCACAATCTCGAGACCCAGGGTCCAGGATTCTGTTTGGAAACTCAGTGATTGGACTAGATGGCTTCTGAGGGTCCTTCTCTATCTGAGATTAAAGAAAAAATTTTTTAAAATGTTTATTTATTTTTGAGAGAGACACAGAGACAGAGAGTGAGTGGGGGAGAAGCAGAGAGAGAGAGGGAGGTAAAGAATCCGAAGCAGGCTCCAGGCTCTGAGCTGTCAGCACAGAGCCCGACACGGGGTTTGAACCCCCGAACCGCGAGATCATGACCTGAGCCAAAGTTGGGCGCTTAACTGACTGAGCCACCCAGGCGCCCCCCCTGAGATTTTTTTTTTTAATATTTATTTATTTTTGTGAGAGAGCATGAGCTGGAGCAGAAAGAGAGGGGAACAGAGGATCTGAAGCGGGCTCTGCGCTGACAGCAGTAAGCCTGATGTGGGGCTCGAACTCACCAACCGTGAGATCATGACCTGAGCTGAAGTCAGATGCTAAACCGACTGAGATTTTCTTTTCTTTGAACAAGACTCCGCTTAAAGATTAGGATGGACCTGCCGCACGTTCACTTCTAATGTTCCAGTGTCTTTCTTATGCGCCCCCCCCCCGCCACCGCTGCCAGCTTCTTCTTCCATTAGAGAGGAAAGGCGGTCCAGGTGCCGACTAGGGATTTCACCGTCTGGTGCCTCCGGTGCCCCCTCCTCCGAGAAGCCCCTGCGGGAGGCGGCTGAGGCCCAGATGGGATTTCCCGGGTTCTCCCTCACCCACTTCTAATGATCTCTCTGTCTCACAGTATAAAAAACAAAACTGAGACTCTGGGGCCTGAAGAATGAAGCTGTCCTAAAGACACTGAAGTTGAGAGACCGTCTCCTGGAACTAATCAGCGGTGGCAGTTCTGAAACATCCATTGGCCTTGCTGGCTGAGAGCAGGGAATGCAGGGCGGCAGAAGCTGACGTTTGCTCAGATGGTTCCTTCTGCCGCGTCCTGTGTCCCCAGCATCCTCCATGTTTGCCTTTCCGGCCGGTTACAATGTGAGATTTGGGGAGAAATGCTTCGTCGCTTTGCTTTGAACGTGGTTCATTTTTTCTGGATGTTGTCCTTCGAGACTCAGAGGGGGTGTCCCGTCCGATGGCAGACGTGCAGAGGACAGGGCGTGGGTTTTAGAATCAGTCGGGTCTGGGTTCGAATCTCACTTCTGCGGCTTGTCAAGGGCGTTGCCCTTGAGCTCAGACTCCTCCTCTGTCAGGATGAAATACGATGAGACTGCAGGACCTGGTGCACGGTGGCGCCACTAAATGTCCCCCTGAGGAGGCCATCCTGCACCACCCCTTCCTCTGCTCCCACGGTGCTCACACATCTCTCTGGCACACTCCTCGATGGGCCTTAGTTGTTTGCGGGCTTATCCTGCCCTGCTTGTTGTCCCTGAACCCTCATGGGCCCACCGGGCCTAGCCGTCCGCCAAGCGGCTACTCCTCCTGGCCCTGTCCTTCCTTGAAGTCCTGGTCCTTGTCCTCACGGAGTTTCTAGTGTCCCTGAAGTGGTGACACGCAGGCTGCACGGAACAAGGAAGAATGGCAAGGCAGCGACGGGAGACACCGAATCCTGCAGGCTCCTGTGAACCTGTGACCTGCCCCAATGGCCCTGCTTTGCCACCGTCTCGGAAGGAAGAAGGGAGGCAGGGAGGACGGGAGGGAGGTGGGGAGCAAGCATTCCTGTGGGTTATGGCGAGCCTGAAATCCGTGGAGAGACAGGCTGTTCCCAGTTGGAACACATGCAACGCATCCCAGTTCCACAGACGTTGCTCTTGGGAAACATACTTGGCCTAGTTCAGCCTCGGTTTCCCCATCTCCAGTGGAGGAACGCCCACGCCTACCTGCCAGGGCTGCAGTACGGAGTCCTGAGCTCTGACGTGAGCCAGGTGCTTCACACGGAAGCTGGCTCGGGGAGCTGGCTGATCGCCGTGGCTCGTTACCAGTTAGGGAGCCTTGCTTCGCAGATGGGGAGATGGAAGCATGGACAGGTTGAGCCCCCTTTCCAGGTCACCTGGCGGCTAAGCCAGGTGTGTCTGAATCTACGAAACACCACAGGTTTGGGAGGGAGAGGGGAGCAGCACAGGGAGGGAAGGTGGCCAGGAAGGACTGAGAGGCCAGACCAGAACAGAGAAGCCACGTTGGGACCTGAGTATCGCCCAAGGACTCTCAGCAGAGGGACGAGCTAGCATGTTTGTGACCCTGCTTCGTTTTACGTCTTAAAGTGACTCGGATACATCAGTATGCACTTGACTGAGCAGCAAATAAGGAAGTAAATATATCCGTTTTTGAAAGCTCCGGTGTCTTGAATGTTATGTTCATTCATTCCCTAAATGCATGCTGTCCCTACCGTGTGCTGTCATACGAAGTATCGAGGATTAGAGACAGGCCTATAGAAAGCTGCCCAGGAGGGGATCGTTCTTCAGAGGGGATGACCAGACGCTGGTCCCACTGCCAGACAACAGGTGATGAGAGCAGGGTGAGGAAAGCTGAGGAGTTTCAGGCCAGTGCCACACCCGAACCGGCCTCCTCCACCTGTGGTTCAGCCCTTCTGAAATCAGGGGGCCCATCCTTGGTCAGCAGGGGTTTGTCTTGATCACAGGAGTGAGGTTGGTTGTATCCCAGGCCTTTCGCCAGCAGGAGCTGTGTGAGTGAAGTCTGGCCAGGGTTTGGGAGAGGATGAGTGTCCCTTGCCCTTGACTGGCTCCATGGCGGTGGTCCCGTGGCCTTCAGTTCACTAGTTGGTGCTTGATCCAGTTGTGCCGACTCCCCCAGGTGGCAGACAGTGGGTGCCCAGCTGGCCATGGGCTGGCCTGTCAAGGGGATGGGTCGGCTAACAAGGGGTTGGCCGCTTTCCACCTGCTGAGCAGGTCAACTGACGACACACACCCAGGAAGTGCAGGTAGAGGAAGCAAGATACAGGATGGGATAAACGTGGCAGGGCAGGGAGGCAGCGCAAAGTTGGGAGTGGGGGCACGGTGCACTGCCTGCGAGAGCCTCTTGTCCTCACTAGCCTTCTTGTCTTCTGCCCTCAGACTTCCACCCCTGTGATCCCTGCGCGGATGCTGTGTTTGGGTAGGCCTTAAATTACCCAGGGCCCCGGCTCTTAAACGCACGTAGCCAAAGGTTTACAGGGTAGCTGCCAAGCAGAAGGAAGAAGGAGATGAAGGCTTGTCCCAGAGGCTCAGGTAGTGTGAGCTCCAGAGCCAGACAGATCAGAGTTAGGTCCCAGCTGTGTCACTCCATAGTGCTGGGACCGGGAACGGCCCCTCACTGTTGTCTGCACATTCCTCACCTGCAGCGGCCGCACATCCCAGAGGTGGTCAGTTAGGATGGTGCGCGCAGGTGGGCGGCCGGTCATGTGGCCTCCTTCTCCCATCTTCGGTCACGACCCTTCTCTGAGGTGGGTCTGCATGTCGCCCTGTGCCCACTGTACAAGCTCAGCACCAGTGGGAGGGTGCCTGGTACCTGCTGTCTGCCCCTGGGCTGATGCCTGTTTGCACTTACGCGGCTTGACCGGAGTGCATTTGTATTGTGAAGTTCCGAGGTCTCCGTGAGCAACACAAGGCTGCTGCTGTTAAAGGACATCGGTTCTCCTGGAGGGACAGTCACATCTGGAAGCTGATGCCTGGGGCAGCTTTGCCACCAGCAGTTCCTCCTTCGTACCAAGCCTGCCCTGCCCTGTCTGGTTTTATCCCCCCCAGCTCTCCCCCCCCAAGCCGTGCCTACCCCCATCTTAACCGAGCACCTGCTTTGTGCACAGCCCTGTGCTAGGCAGGAAGGCACGGTCCAAGGTCTGGACAGATAGGGGTCACCGGGAGGTTGAGTAAATGTGGCTTCTAGAATGTTCTCACAATGCAGATTCTTTTATTCCCTCTCTCATTATTTCCTCGTATGTGTATTTTTTCCTGGCGGTTTCCATGCTTCCCCTGTCTCTGGATGAAAACTGGCCTAGGCCTCAAAATTTAGGGGCCGGTCTTAGGTTAAACCCGAAGTTGTGGTTACCTTTCAATCATAAAACGGTGTCATTTCATTGATTGAAAGATGCAGTTGAAGGTAAAAATAAAATTTCAGAACTTGAATTAAAGTTGAGGCTTCTCTCCTCTTCCAGTTGGGATCTACTACAGATGGGAACCCCCCTGTCAGAGAAGAGGGACGTAGGTGGGTGGTCTTTGCTTACTGGTGGGGGTGGGGGGCTGGGGGGGGGTCGGGGTGAGGGGGTAGGGGCATTCCAGGCTGAGGCAGTTTAAGCAAAGGCACAAAACAGAACCCCATGCTCAGGAGCTCCCATGCTGTGTCATGTGGTTGAGACATCATGGACCAAAGCGATAGTTCTGTCATCACCTCTTCATGGAATTCTCTCTCCTACCAGAGGGTAAAGCCCTTGAGGGCAGGGAGCACACACCAGCCACCAGCCCGTGGTGGAATCCTCCAGGCCAGCTGTATGCCTGCTGCCCAGGTGGTAAGTTGCGCATATTTGTTCAATGAACGAATGATAATACTGGGCAAACGGAGGTCTCTTATGCTTAGTTTTTTATTGCTTTCTAATAATGGGGAGGCGGGGAGGTGGTGATTATTTCTTGGCCAAGTACTGGTCGTGTGTGCGGGAGGGGTGGCGATACCTATCACGGGCGCTCAGGAGCTGATTTGGAGGTGGGAGCATTTACCGCTGCTGCATGAGGGGCTGGCATGAGTGCCTCCCACGGACATCCTCAAGGAAGTTTGTCTGGAGGCAGAGAAAAGATTTCTCACGAAGCAAAGATTGTCAGGAGTTGAGACCCAAACTTCCTCCCAGCTTCCTGAAACGAACCTGTCCCTCTGTCCGTCTTGCTTCCCTAGGGGGTGGGGATTAATATGAGCACTCGGGGCAAACAAAGCAAACTACCTTTGTTGAATGACTGGGAGGAACTTGGTGCTGTTCGGTTGAGGGAATGACCTTGTTAACAATGGGATGGGTGATTGCAGTTCAAGGGAAAGACCAGAAGTTCAGGAATCAGGCCTTAAGAGGTTGAGAGCTACCTCTAGCTCCACCTCCTGACTGCCCTCGCTGCCAATAGCATGGAGACATAGCATCTCTGGAGACCGTGGATCTCTTCCCACCAGTGTCTGGGGAGGTACCTTATTCTCTCTGCGCTTTGAGCAATGAGTTCACAAGAGGGGTTTCGTTAGACCCCTGAGGCTGACTACAGCTCACACCCTTGATATTGGGTAAGCCCGCCCACCCCCGTGCCTGTCGATTTCAGGTGCTAACTCAAAGCAGGCATCTGTTGTTTTTTTTTTAATTTTTAAGTTTGTTTATTTATTTTGAGAGAGAAAGAAACAGAGCACACGGGTAGGGGAGGGGCAGAGAGGAGGAGTGGAGAGAGAGAATCCCAAGCAGGCTCCGTGCTGTCAGTGCAGAGCCCGATGTGGGGCTCGGACTCAGGAACCGTGAGGTCATGACGTGAGCTGAAGTCAAGAGCCAGACACTTGACCAACTGAGCCACCCAGGGACCCGAAAAGCAGGCACCTCTAATCAGCAGTCGCACATACTGCCGTTCCCAAATTGACGTGGTTTTCTTACCCCCAGTGCTGACCTCCCTCTCACCCTGTCCATGACGTTCTCAGGCACCCTTGCACTTTACAGAGGGTCCCTTGCTCTCTCAGCACTCCAGCCTTTTCATTCCATGTGTATTTGCCCACGGTCTCCTGCCCGCAGTGCCCTTCTTGCCTCACCTTATTCACCTGAAAAACATCTTTTCTCTATCACGACTGAGCTCAGGCATTATTTCTATGAAGATATTCCCTGCTCCCCCCTAGCATCACATCTTCCAAGATTTAGTTCATGTTAACTGCTGAGTGCAATCCAGATGACACTGGCTCCTTGAAAAATGAATGCAGTCTTAGGCCAAATTAAGAAAGACATGGGATCAAGAAGAAGGGAGGTGAAAATCCTCCTTATATTCTGCTTCATTCAGGTTACATCTAGAACAGCGATGGTCAAGTACGGTCCGTGGACTCCTGGGAATCCCCCAAACCCTTTTGTGGGGTTCTCAAAGTCAAAACTACTTTCATAGTAATACTAAGACCTTGTCTTTCCCACTCTGTGAACTTTTGCACGGATGGTACGAAAGCAGTGATGGGCAAAACTGCTGGTGCCTAAGCATCAATCAAGTTCAGGATTATCACCGCCAGCTTCCTCATGACTGTCCCTGATGAAACAGCAAAAATTGTTAATTTTGTTAAATCTCAACCCTTGAGTGCACTTATGAAAATATTCTGTGTGGTGAGATGAATAGCACACATGAGGCCCTCGTACCGCATACGTAAGGATGCGGTCTGGAGGAAAAGCACACGGTGATTCCAGGTCTGAGCAAAAAGAAGTGCTGTATTCATGGAACACCCATTTTTTATTTTTTGTTGGAACAGTGACTGACCAACTGATTTTTCAGACTTCCTTTTTTTGGAAGACATGTCCTCAAAAGTCAATGAGGTGAGCCTGTCATTTCAAGGACACCAGCCGACAAATTGGTGGCCAGTGGCCAAAATTGAGCTTGTCCGTCACAGGCCAATGGGTGTTAATGTAACCGTTTGCATAAAGCCCATGGATATGGTTTCAATTTCTACAGTGCAACTGACTTTAAAAAAAAAATTTTTTTTAATGCTTATTTATTTTATTTTATTTAAAAAAAATTTTTTTTAACGTTTTTATTTATTTTTGAGACAGAGAGAGACAGAGCATGAACGGGGGAGGGGCAGAGAGAGAGGGAGACACAGAATCGGAAGCCGGCTCCAGGCTCCGAGCCATCAGCCCAGAGCCCGACGCGGGGCTCGAACTCACGGACCGCCAGATCGTGACCTGAGCTGAAGTCGGACGCTCAACCGACTGAGCCACCCAGGCGCCCCAATGCTTATTTATTTTTGAGAGACAGACAGCACGAGCAGGGAGGGGCAGAGGGAGACAGACAGACAGACAGAATCCGAAGCAGGCTCCAGGCCCTGAGCTGTCAGCACAGAGCCCGATGGGGGGCTCGACACCCAGGCGCCCTGAGTGCAACTAACTTTTAAGAAATGACCACTTGTCAAGTTTTGGTGTAGTATCAAAAAGAATATCTGGGGGCGCCTGGGTGGCTTGGTCGGTTAAGCGTCCGACTTCGGCTCAGGTCATGATCTCACGGTCTGTGAGTTCGAGCCCCGCGTCGGGCTCTGTGCTGACAGCTCAGAGCCTGAAGCCTGTTTCAGATTCTGTGTCTCCCTCTCTCTCTGCCCCTCCCCTGTTCATGCTCTGTCTCTCTCTGTCTCAAAAATAAATAAACGTTAAAAAAAAAATTAAAAAAAAAAGAATATCTGAACAAAATTAAAAATGCCTCTGTTTTCCAAATACACAGCTGTGGGAGGCTGGATTTTCTTCATGTACTTCAACCAAGACATCATTTTGACAGGCCAAGTGTTGAAGCAGCTGCCTCCAAGAGATTTTCAAAACTGTAAAGTAATGCCAGTCCTCTGTAATTAAAAAAAATATTTTTCATAAATGTTAATATATAATAGGCTTATCATTTCTCTAAAACAGTAAACACCAACATATAACCCACAGTCACAAAAACTGTGGGGTCCTTAGTAATTACTGAGGATGTAAAGGAGCCTGAGGGTAAAAAGTTTGAGAACTGTTTTGTAAGCATGGTTTAGTCAGGTCTCTCCCCTTCTGTCACAGCATAGAGTCGTCAGACCCTAAATTTAGGGCTTTGATCTGGATCCCGGTTACATATTCCTATTGACTTTGGCCCCTAAGGCCAGCATATCAGAATTACTGGAATGTGGACCCGTCCTCTATCTTGTTAATCGTCCTTCATGGCTTCATCTCCCCTGAAGTTGTTGCCATTCATTCATTATTCATTAATTAATTCAGACACTGAGCGCCTCTTATGTATCAAAATTCCATTTATCTCCATCTGAGTTGGATTATGGGTGGTTTATTATTTTATTATTTTTAAAATTTATTTTGAGAGAGAGAGAGAGAAAGAAAGTACAAGCAGGGCAGGTGGAAAGAGCTTGGGGGGGGGGGGTGGATAGGGAAAGAACCCCAAGCGGGCTCCACACTCTCAGTGCAAAGCCTGATGTGGGGCTTGAACTCACAAACTGTGAGGTCATGACCTGAGCCGAAATCAAGAGTCGGATATTTAACCCACTGAGTCACCCAGGCGCCCCAGATTATGAATGATTTCACTCGCTCCCCCTACCGATCTGTATGGTTTCTGGAAATGTGTGGAGAGATTTAGTTTTAGGCACCCATGATGAACATAGGAATCTAGAAACCTCTTTCATAACTCAAATTTAACAAGTTTTTTTCCCTAAAATTTTCCAATACACACACATAGAAAACATTTGTTGGTAACAAGTGTGGCTGAAACATGGTGAATCACTTTGAGAACTTATTTTTTTTTCTGACATTGTCACCTTCCTATTCCCATAAAACTTTCAAATTCTTGAATGGAGAAAGAAGAGGAATTGTCCAAGGGGCCAACTTGCCAGGTCAGCCTCAGGCTCCAGCCCTCAGGAATGAACATTCTTGTCCTTTCCCTCATCTTTGCTGCAATGTTGGTTTCATGCTGTCCTTGCCTCAGGATGCCCAGTCTTTCCCTTGCATACTTGGCTATGTCACCAACCACCGCTGGAGGAGCTTACGACCCTTATACACTGCTGGCGGGAATGAAAATGGCACAGCTGCTTTGGAAAACAGTTTGGAAGTTTCTCGAAATGTTAAGCGTAGAGTTACCATATGACCCAGCAATTCTATATATATACCCAAGGGGAATGCCTCATGTTCACACAAAAAAACTTACACACAAATGTTGCTGACTCCATTTATAATAGCTGACAAACAAACAAACAAGCAAGCAACCCAATGTCCATCAACTGATGAACGGATGAATAAAGCATAGCACAGTCATACGGTAGAATATTGTTTGATAATAATAATTAAAAAAGTGAAGTCTGATATGCCCTGCAGCATGGATGAACCTTGAAAACACCGCTAAGTGTAAGAAGCCAGTTGCCAAAGACAATGATACATTGCATGATTCCATTTATATGAACTATCTGTAATAGGCAAATCTGTGGAGAGAAGAGGTAGATTAGCCTAGGGTCGAGAGCAGCAGGGCTTGGTTGGAACGGGAGTGACTGCTGATTGGTATGGGGTTTCTTCTTGGAGTGATGAAAACAGTTTAGCATGAGATTGGGGTGATGGTGTACAACCTGTGAATGTGTTAAAAGCCATTGAATTGTACACTTTATTTTTTTAATGTTTCTCTTGGGGGGGGGAGGGTGAGCAGGGGAGAGGGGCAGAGAGAGAGAGGAGAGAGAGAGTCCTAAGCAGGCTGCATACTCAGCACAGAGCCTGATGTGGGAGTTGTATAATGTATACACTTTAAATTGTACGCTTTAAATGAAGGAGTTGTATGGTGTGTGAATTCTATCTCAATAAAACTGCCAACAAGAAATCAAATGCCAGGAGGAAACCAAATAAATCTCAACGTATCTGGAAGTTAACCAGTTAAACTATCACTAATTTCTAGAAAATTCTCACCTTCTTGATTAGTTTCAGTTGAAAGGAATCAAACCGTCCTCTCCCCTTAGTGTATCTGAAGTTGAATTTCCCTATTGCGCCTCTCCTGATGCCTTCTTCGACCTCCTGCGCTCAGCTTGTGATCCTGTGGGGCGGTTCTCACCTTTCTTCAGAGACCTCTTTGGGTCCAAGAGAGGCTATGACATTTGTCCGAGGTCATATCTCAAAAACATGCAAGTCCCAAGTTAGGTCCTTTCTAGAGGTTGAAGGCTGTTCCTCCAAAGGCACAAAGAGATGATAACCTATCTCTGTTAAGTTATACTTTTAAAAAATTATATTTTCATCCCCTCTTCAAAATCTCAGAGGCACAAAAGGACTTGGGGAAATGACTTTGGTCTACAAATAGTTTAGCTGAGTTTTTAACTGGCGTGCCCTCAGCTTGTCACTTCTGCTTAAAGTAACCTCAACCCATCATCCCAGTGTGCCCTACTTATGGTGTCACTTCAAACAAATTTTTTAAAATATAATTTATTGTCAAATTGGCTAACATACAGTGTGTAAAGTGTGCTCTTGGTTTTGGGATTAGATTTCCGTGATTCATCGCTTACATACAACACACAGTGCTCATCCCAACAAGTGCCCTCCTCCATGCCCATCACCCATTTTCCCCTCTCCCCCACCCCTCCATCCACCCTCAGTTTATTCTCTGTATTTAAGAGTCTCTTACGGTTTGCCTCCCTCCCTCTTGAGAAACTTAACAGAACACCATGGGGGAAGGGAAGGAGAAAAAAACCAGTTAAAAATTTTTTTTTAATGTTTATTTATTTTTGAGACAGAGCATGAGTTGGGGAAGGGCAGAGAGAGAGAGACAGAGACAGAGACAGAGTCTGAAGCAGGCTCCAGGCTCCGAGCTGTCAGCACAGAGCCCAATGCGGGGCTTGAACTCAGGAACTGTGAGAACACAACCTGAGCTGACGTCAGACGCTTAACCAACTGAGCCACCCAGGTGTCCCTATGTTGTCATTTTTTAAGTGTGGCAAGGAATGAAAAGGATTGGAAAGCCCTGGAGTCTTCTGTCTTGGTGTTTTCTGTGGCTGAAAGCACTGAACAGAGGTGTCCCTCTGACTTGTATATGGCCATCACAACCCAGAAAAAGAGGTATGATACTGTTAGGGGATTGGCTAATAGCTGTGTGACTTTGGGGAAATTCCTTAACCTTGCTAAGCCTAAATTTTGTCATTTGTGTAGTAGAGATAAAAATCATAGCTGTCTCCCAGTGTAGTGGTGAGG
Source organism: Acinonyx jubatus (assembly GCF_027475565.1). Classification (NCBI taxonomy): domain Eukaryota; kingdom Metazoa; phylum Chordata; class Mammalia; order Carnivora; family Felidae; genus Acinonyx; species Acinonyx jubatus. The sequence continues at coordinate 18,223,388 of NC_069397.1, forward strand.
ATCCAATGTAACATGCTTAGCTAGAGCCTGGTACACAGCTAGCACTCAATACATGTAGCTGCTGTGCTTGTTAATTGTATAGAATCTCCCTGCACTGGTGGTTGTCTGGGATCAATTTGGGCTTGCAGACTGACTTCCCTCTGCATGTTATTTCACTGATCAGGGAGGACAAACCCATTTTACTATTTCCCTAAAAACTTCCATCATAACTGAGAAGAGAAATCTGAGGAGAGAAACCAGGAACATGTCCAAGTGGTCTCCGATGTAGCCATGTGAACAATGTCATGAGGCTCTTAAAGGATGATAATTAAAAATAAAATTTTTTAAATAAGCTCTATACCCCACATGAGGCTTGAACTCACAACCTTGAGATCAAGAGTCACATGCTTTACCGACTAAGCCAGCTAGGCTCCCCAAATAACTTGCCTTTTAATTTTAGAAAGAGAGAGAGCAGGTGCATGAACTGGGGAGAGATGAAGAGGGGGAGAGAGAAAATCTTAAGCAGGCTCCATGCTCAGTGCAGAGCCTGACATGGGGCTTGATCCCATGACCTGGGATCATGACCTGAGCCAAAATCAAGAGTTAGATGCTCAACTGGGTGAGCCACCCAGGTGCCCCAATAATTTTTAATGAAAAGAAAAACACCTAAACAACTATGATATGATGCTCCCAAGAGAAAGCAGTATACAAAATTGCATGTACAATGTGCCCATTTGACAAGGAAACCATCAGACAAACTTGCCTGTGGAGAGAAAAGGAACCTGGAGAGAGAGCCATCAAAATGTGAGCCGTGATAGTGCAGTTGTGGGTAATTTTTCTTCTTCCTTCTATTTTTCCGAATGTGTCACATTTTCCTTCATGGGGAAAACCCCCATGTTTGTTTATTTAAAAGACAGCCACCCCAGAACAGGCAAGGTGAATCATGGGTCAAATATAGTAACAGGAAAACCCTTCAGGCATTGAGATAGTGGAGAAAAGGAGTCCCTAGGTCCCATGCTCCTCTCCTCCTCCAAGAGTGTGGTTACCTGCCTTAGGGTTTTCCAGAGCCTGGCCCACCCTCAGCTGACCTCTCCCCAGCTTTTAGCACTCCCTGTGGATACCAGTCTGGAGTGAACCCTGAGGCTGCATTCCTGGGGACAGAGACTGACTGTGTGCTCTTCATCTTTGTGCCCCCAAGGCCAAAAGCAATGCCTTGTGTGTGGTAAGAACACAGTAAGGGTTGGATAGAGAGAATCTCCAAGGTTGTTTTTTATGCCTTGTGACTTGACTTGAGACCTGACCTGCCAATCAAGCCTCTGGGACCAGATGGTATCGGAATTCACAGCACCATACTCGTGAAATGGATACACCCGTATGGAAAGAGGCATCTGGGGGACTCCATTCTCCTAAACCAGCCTCATCATTATTCCCCAGTATTCTCATTGTTCTGCCATCTTCTCTGATTAGCAACCTCTTCTCAGAGGTGTAAAGATCTCCATTAGCTCAAAGACCCTTATGTCTTGGAGTTCGAATACGTGATATTCAAGTTTACATTTTCCAATCACTATTGTAAGTAACTTATCCCGACAAAGCTGTTACTGACAAGAATCTGGCTATGTTGTGGACCAAACCACATCCTCTACAATTTAACAATGCAACCCCACAAGGCCCTGCTTATCCAGGTCCTTCTTGGCCCCGGTCTCCTCCCCCAGGACTCCCTCCCTCCTCGTACTCTGGTCCAGCTGCATCATGTTTCCTGCCCAAATGGGCCCAGTGTTTTGGGCTCTAATCCCAGCCTTTGTTCACCCTATTCCCCTGTCTGTTGTGCCCTGCCCTCGGTCCATCTGCCAAACACTTCCCCTCTCTTTCAAGGCTACTTCGAGGCTCCTTTACAAAGCCTTTCTTGACTTCTATCCATGGGTAACACTGGTTACTCCCTAAGAATACCGCCATCCCTAGAACATTTCTTGCACTTATTCCATATTCACCCTTTCTCCATTTATTTACTGGACACTTGATAAGGAACTAGGTGCTTGGTATACATTGTCTGGAATTCTGGCAGCAACCAAGTGAGGAGGCATTGTCGTTACCCTTTGCTAATGAGGACACTGGGGCTCAGAGAAGTGAGGGACTGGTCCGGGTTCTCACAGACGTTAATGGTAGAGCCAGGATGGACACTGGGTCTGTGGGATTCCAACACTCGGTCCGGTTTTGCCAGCGTGAACTGGATTACCCAGCCACATGGTGGTTGCTACAGGTAGTGGTGGCTATGCATTGTCAGTAGTCCCCAGATAGGAGGGGCTTAGAGCAGCAGTCTGGTTACAAAGGGAGCAGCTAAGAGATGGTCTGAAGTGGCATTTGGGCCACAATCATACTGCTTTTTATGGACTGCGTGTTTACATAAGGCAGTTTTAGAGCGGCTTGATGGAGATTCTGGGGTGCTGAAACCCTCCCTTGCATGACCACTGTGGATGGACTCAGGGAAAAGTTGGGGGTAGCGGGCTTGGTCAAGGAAGCAGAAGGCAGAAATGCAGTTATAGGAAATCACGTGTCCATATCAGGATGATCAGTCACTCAACTTCATCATCCACACTGAGTCATAGCAAGACGGGTGTTCCATCAGGAGTAGATGATGCCATCCAGTCCCTAGAGGAATCTCTAATCCAAAAAAGATGTGTGAAAGAAGAAATTTGAAGTTTGTGGGGTATTAATAATAATAATTAATAATAGCCCTTTAAAAAAGTTCTCACTAAATGACATCTCCATTCTCCTGAGAAGGGAGCAGCAATTATTTTTTTTTCTAAAACAAGAAAGAAAAAATTAATTGGGAAGAGCAAGAAACAATTGCTTTATTAACAATAAAATCATGACACTTGGGTGTAAAAGTTTCAACTTAAAAAAATCTTTTAAGTCTACTTATTTTTGAGAAAGACAGAGACAGCTCAAGCAGGGGAGGGGCAGAGAGAGAGAGAATCCCAAGCAGGCTCTGTGCTGCCAGCGCAAAGCCAGATGTGGGGGGGGTTCAAACTCACAAAACTGTGAGATCATGACCTGAGCTGAAACCAAGAGTCAGAGGCTTAACCAACTGAGCCACCCAGACGCCCTAAATTTTCAACTTTTCCAAAGAGCCAGCATTGATCATTATCTCATTTGGTTCTCACTTCCATTAAGTGAGGTTTCAGGAGAGCCTCTTACCCCTAATCCACAGGGCGAGACAAAGCTCTCTGTGATGGAAACTGGGAGGAATGGTGAAGCCCTAATGGGTCCTGTGAGGCAGGTGCTCCAGTGCTCATCATGGAAATTGAAGTTACTCAGTGAGCTGTTGTGGGCAGAGAGAGGGACCGGGTAGGTCCTTATTGACTGGAAGTGAGTTGAACTCAGGTCCTGGTAGACAGAAACTATCCCTATGAGAAGGCAGGTGAGCTGTTACTACCTTTACGTTTCCTTGGTGATCAGATTCGTTTGGGTTGGCGAGGACATTCTCAAAAGTCCTCAAAAGGCATCACCAATAGTGCCAGGCAATATCCTTGCACACAGGGCAAAGTTCAGCACCCTCTGAGTTGACCACTCAGGGATGAGTAACTTGCTTGTTGACATTCGACCCCTGATGCCTACGACCCTCCTCTCTTCCTTTCAGCTTTAATTACTGCCTTCTTTTGGGATAGCACTAGTTATAGATGCTGTTGTACAAAGAAGCACTGATGATATCATGTGTTTCTTCTGTTCTTCATCCTTTTATTATTGATTTGATTCCAGGTTCTGGTTTTGAATAGGTCACAGCACATATAGTAAATAAATACTAGCATATTAAGCTTTAAAGTCATCCTTTTCACTGGCATCGATGTCATCGTATTTCAACCCATTTTGATTCAGTTCAAAACACTTCAGTAGGTTTTTGAACTCCTACTCATTCAGAGCATTATGTTGGGCACTAAGGATACAGACGTGCCTCCTTATGGCTCCAGTTCTCATGAGGCTTACCGTCTAGTGAGAAGACAGACATTAAAGAAGTAATTATATGCCATTAGGATAATCACCAACGCTACAGGATAATGTAGTAGGAAGACTCAACCTAATCTTTCTTTTCTTTTCTTTTTTTCTTTTTTAAGACTCAGCCTAATCTTGATGGGTAGAGCAGGAAATGGGCACAAGGAAGGAAGAAGGGGAAGTAAGATTCCAGCTGAGAATTGAAGGATGAATTTGTTGGAGGTGGGTGGGTGTTGGAGGGTGATGGGGACGGGAAGCAAAGAGCACTTCAGTGGAGAATATAGCAGTGCCAAGGTCTAGAGAGCTTGGCATATTTGTAAGCTTAAGGGAAGACCAGTTGTTTCCTACTACAAGAGGGAGAGTCATAGGGGATGACCTAGGACAACCTCGCCAGAGCTACGCTATGGATGTGGGACTTCATCCCAAGGGATTGGGAAGGCTGGATTAAGTGGTTGGGATGTATTATACTAAGCAGGTAGCAGATGATGATGATGACGATGGGGTTGAAGATGATTGTAATCACAAACACTTATATTGTGCTTACTACGTGCCAATCACTGTTCTAAGCACCTTACAAACATGAATTAATTTACATAAAGACCCTTCTAATCTACCTCCATTTTCTGGTACCAGGAGGCAAGACCAAGCCAAAGTATATGAGAGAAACCTGAGTCAGGTGCTGGGGAGACCAGAGACCAGAGGCAAACCCTACGAGAGTGTTCTGGAACCAAGTTCTCAGGGTCTGGCAGAGAAGGACCTGAAGGAGAGCAGGTTGGGGATAATCCAAGAGGGCCGGGTGACTGGCACAGACAGCTTTGGGGTTTCTCAGCTCGGCTTAAATGGCAGAAGGCACATCACACAGAGCTTGGTGTGCCGAGGTGGTCTATCTCCTGCTCTTGGTGTGAACTTCAGAAGATAATGGAGGCGACCCAGACACTCCTGTATAGGGTACGTGGACATTAGAATTGCAAATGCTAGGCTAAGACATGAGTAAAAAGTAGGAGGACCTCTATGTTATGATCAGAACCTGAACATTTTTTTTTGAAATTTTGTATTGCTTATTTATTCTTGAGAGACAGAGCATGAGCATGGGAGGGGCAGAGACAGGAGGAGACACAGAATCCAAAACAGGCTCCAGGCTCTGAGCTGTCAGCACAGAGCCCGACGCGGAGCTCGAACTCACAAACTGCAAGATCATGATCTGAGATGAAGTCAGACGCTTAACCGACTGAGCCACCCAGGTGCCCTGATCAGAGTCTCAATTTTAACCGGTATTGACATTGACTGGCTAAGTCATCTGTCAGCTGACAATATGGGTAACGTCCACGGCGCGTACGTCGCAGTAATTTGGAGCGGGGCACGGGTATTCGTACCGTGGAGGGTATCGAGAAAGCTACCCTGGCCCAGAGTCTGAGAGGTTTGCCTCTAATGCCAGTGTTGCTATCATCCAGCCACGCGAGCTGCTGCAAACCACTCGCCCTGCCCAAGTCTCAGTTTTCTCATCTGTGAAACAGGCTCTATGCAATTGTTATGACGATGGAATGAAATTTTATGTGTGAGCGCATCCCTCCTAGGGGCGACAGACACATCACTGGATTAGGGGCCAGCGGATGCTGAGGAAACTGGCTGTGCTCTAAATCAGCATAAAACTGGCTTGTCCCAGAGCGTCAACTTTATAAATTGGTGTCATTCGGGAGATGCAGTTGGCGGGTATCTGTGTGTGTGCTTTCAGGGCATCCTTTCCCTGGGAAAGGGGCCCACAGAATACAAATGAGGGTCTGAGGGTTGCACGGCAGGCTCTCAGCAGAATGGGCAGTTGCCATGTGATCGGCGTGGCAGGCTCACAGCAGGGTGGACAGCTGTGACAGTAGCCGCTTCTGCTTCCCATCATCCTTTCTCTCTCTCCCACCTGACTTTGCAGGGACCAGCTATCCTCCACCCAGATGGTTGTGACTAAGTTCCGGAGTATCTAGAATTCCAAGAAAGGGTAGAGGCAGATGGCCTGGAGTGGTCAGAGAAAGCTTTAAGCAGACCCAGGAACTTGAGCTAGACGTTGAAAGGTAAATCGAAGTGGGGCAGTCGTGGAGAAGGAAAGGCATTTCAGGTGGAAGGATCAGCAAGAGCAAAGGCTCAGAGGCATAAGTGAATGTGGGGCTGTGACCAGGTGGCAGGGCATTCTCAGGAGATGGTGAGAGATAACCAACAAATCAAATCAACCACCATCCCGCATCTGGATTATGTCTGGCACCTTGCCAATCAATTTATTGCTAGCCTGGCCTTTCCTGGTCACCTGTTTTATGAGCCAACATCCATCACTCATTGTCAGAAAGTTCTTGCTCATGTCTAACCTAAGTCCACACTGCTAACATGAGGTTGTTTTTTCCGGGTTTGGTCTTCAGAGGAGATAAAAGGCACAGTTTATGGGAAGGCCCAGCTTGGAAAATATCCAGGTCTTGACTCCAAATATCCCCTTGGAAAGCCTCTGCTGTCTGGAATGGCCCAAGGAACTGGAGCAGAGGGATCCTGCTTCCAGAGAGGGGTTCTTGGCTGTTCTGGGATTCCGAGTATTTCCTCCTTGTCTTTTTTTTTTTTTTAATTTTTTTTAAATGTTTTTATTTATTTTTGAGACAGAGAGAGACAGAGCATGAGCAGAGAAGGGGCAGAGAGAGAGGGAGACACAGAATCTGAAGCAGGCTCCAGGCTCTGAGCTGTCAGCACAGAGCCCCACGCGGGGCTCGAACTCACACACTGCGAGATCATGACCTGAGCTGAACTCGGACGCTCAACCGACTGAGCCACCCAGGCGCCCCTTGTCTTTTTTTTTTTTTTTTTTTTAACTAAAACAGTTGACAATTTTATTTTCACATTTCACAATACAAATGAAAATTGCCCTTTTTTTTTTTTTTTTTTTTTTTTTTGGTTCCACTACTCCTCTGCCAAAACTATTCTCTCTTGATAGGAAGGGGGAGCAAGTCTTCCCTGTCATGCTGTTAGAAAACACCCAGAGTCACAGCACCATGATCTCCTGGTGAAGCAGAACAAGTAATAGAAAATGGATATAAAGAGGTTCCCGTCTCTGCTTATCTGCCTGGTCGGGTCATTCCAGGCCGAGTGGGCGCCATCATGGGATGGGCGGGGCTCTCACCACTGGGGGCCCAGGCGTCCTTGGCATGTGGCCTCCCCTAGATGGTCTCATTCCAGAAGCAGGTCCCACTGGCATCATCCCAGGAGAGGGAGGGCCCATCCTTGGCATCATGGCAGGGCCCCCCCTTAGGGGTCCTGGCATCATACCAGGGCGAGGAGGCCTCGGGAGCCTGGGGGGGAGGTGGGATCATGGCCCAGGCAGGAGGAGGAGCAGAGAATGGAGGAGGAGGGATCTTGCTGAAATGCCGCGGTGGTTTTGTGGGTCAGGCTCTGAGCCTGCTCTCTATCCATTTCTGATAGTCTTTTACATTCTCTTTGTGTTTCCTACCGCTGCGGTGTTGTCTTTCTCACAGATGGAGAGTCATGGGTCAGGGATGTGTCGCAGGGGTCACAGTACAACCCAGCCATGCTGTTCTGCGGGCCAGTGCCCCCCCCCCCCTTTGTCTTTTCGGCTGATAAAAGGGCTTGAGATTCCCCCATTCAGCTCATGTTGAGAAGGAAAAAAAAAAAAAAAAGGAATTCCTCGTCTTTGTTTTTGGAATAAAAATAATGTGCAGATGCCAAAGATCATATTGGGATGCAGCATTTAAGAGAAAAATAGCACAGGTTTTTAAAGGTAGTTTATTTCTGGGCGCCTGGGCGGCTCAGCCGGTAAGCGTCCGACTTTGGCTCAGGTCACGATCTCACAGTTTGTGAGTTTGAGCCCCACGTTGGGCTCTCTGCGGTCAGCACAGAGCCTGCTTCGGATCCTCTGTCCCCCTCTCTCTCTCTGCATGTCCCGCTCCCCCTCCCCCGCTCTCAAAAATAAATAAACATTAAGAAAATAAACTATATTTCTGATTTTTAAAATGGGTGCTTCTGGTATGTTAAAATTGCCCCCAAAAGCAAGGGAATGGCATCAGAGAGACCAGGGCTCCTATTCTGACCGGGGGCACTTGCTAGTTGTGAGAACCTAGGCAAGTTATTGCACTTTTCTGAGCCCCAGTTTCCTCATCTGTAGAGTGGGGTAGGGCAGAGGAATCCTTTCTCCATTGGGTTGTTAGAGAAATTACCACATTATAGCACAGACGGACACTGGGAGTTCAAGCTCCCCAGTCTACCTTGTTCTCATTCTTTTCTGTTGCCTCTCCCATTTCTTCCTCCCCTTCCCGATCCACTAGTCTGGCCCAAGTCTTCACCTGCCTGAGGGGCCTCCAGGGCAGGGCTCACAGCTGCTTTCCTCTGTTGGCACCTGGAGCCCAGCTCCCCTGCCCAGAGAAACCGGGAACTCCTTCTGGAGGTGAACCTGTTGGTCTCCCTTTCATCTTCCTTATCAAGCTGGGGTGATGACATCGAGCGGCCCAAGACAATTACCCGTGCTGTCAAGCACCGGAATTTAATCAGAACTCACAAACCAGCTCTTTGGCTTGTGGCATTTGGGGAGCTCGAGACATTCTGGCCTTCCCCACTTTGTGCTGCTTTTTCTGATACTGCGAATACTTTTGGATGCTTATTGGTATGCAGGAAAGCCCTGAATATCTGGCTTCTTAATAAGAGTTCCCGTGGAGGGGTGATCGATTGCATCTCTGGAGGCCAGTTGCCACTTTGGAGACTAATGGGGCAGCTTTTCAGCAAAGAACCTAATTAAACAAGCTCGAGAAAGCTGCAAACTGACGTGTCTCTGTGGGGCCACAAGACCATGGTTTCAGGGACAAAGAGGGAGGCTCCGATGCCAGCCGCGTGAAATAAACATTTTCATCCCACAGCACTTTCCAAAGGCCCCGAGGACTCCTGTTGGTGGGTTCCCCTTGGGGACCCTGCCAGGAATCAGGGAGTGAGGCAGGGACCAGGACTCCCTAAATCTTTTTCCTCTAATAGTACAGGGGAGTACTATGGCTGGAAGCCATTTGTTTAACAAATTAATTTCCTATTTCATTTAATCAGTGAATAATTGTCATATGCATTTTTTTTTTTTTACTTACAGAATAGGTAAGATATTTTCATGCTTCAAAATTCAGAAGATATGAGGTAAAAGTCCCCCTCTGACGCACTCCCCAACCCAAGGTCTGGAGGCAAGCAAGGATTCCAGTTTCTTATACCCCCTTCCAGAGATATACTGTGTACAGAAAAGCTATACATATTTTATTCCTTTACCTGTTTTTTTTTTAATAATATAAATGTTAGTCATTTATAAACTTTGTCCCAAACCTTGATTTTTAAAAATTTAATAAGGGGCACCTGGGTGGCTCAGTCGGTTAAGCGTCCGATCCGACTTCGGCTCAGGTCACGATCCCGCAGTTTCTGAGTTCGAGCCTTGCATCAGACTCTGTGCTGACGGCTCAGAGCCTAGAGCCTGCTTCATATTCTGTGTCTTCCCCTCTCTCTGCCCCTCCCATGTTCATGCTCTCTCTCTCTTTGTCTCTCAATAATAAATAAACATTAAAAAATTTAAAAAAACCTTAATAATAAATCTTGGAATTTTTTCAAAAATTGCATAAAAACTTCATTATTCTTTTTTGTGGTTGGTTTTAGTCCACTGTGTGGAGACATCCCAACTTTTTTGTGATCTCCTCTTGAGAGATATCTGGTTTGCTTCCATTCTTCTGCTATTCACTGCAGTGAATAACCGGGGAGAAATGTCATTTGGTACATGGGCAAGTCAGTCTGTAGGATAAGTTCCTAGAAAGGGGTTGTTGGGTGGAAAGGTATATACCTTTGTAATTTTGAACAGTGTGGTGAAATTGCCCTGTTGAAAAATTGAACCAGTTTACACAACCATCAGCAAAGTATACGTGTGTTTTCAACATGCAAGTGTGTTTAATTGAGTGTCTATTATGTTCCCCATACATCAGGTGGTTAAAAAGGTAGAGCCAACCTCTAATGGCTTCCCTTTGCCCTTAGGTAAAGAGCAGCCTTCTACCGGCTGCCTTGTATGACCCCCAGCCTCCCTGCCTTCCTCTCTCCTTGCCCAACTCACCACCCTCAGGCACACTGACCCTTCTTTAGTTCCTCAAACATGCCAACCTCCTTCCCCTCGCGTGACCTTTGTATATGAAGTGCCAGACGCTTAGAAGGCCCTTTCTCCCCTCTCCTTACCTTGTTTTTTAAATGTTTATTTCTTTTTGAGAGAGCGAGAGAGACAGAGTGTGGGCAGGGGAGGGACAAAGAGAGAGGGAGACACAGAATCCGAAGCAGGCTCCAGGCTCTGAGCAGTCAGCGCAGAGCCCGACGTGGGGCTCGAACTCACAGATCATGAGATCATGACCTGAGCGAAGTCAGAGGCTTAAACGACTGAGCCACCCAGGCGCCCCTCCCCTCTCCTCACCTTGTTTAACCATTTTCAATCCTTAGCACTCAACTCAGGCACCATGACTAATTCTCTATAGCTAAGTTATAAGCTCCCCAGCACCATGGACTCCTCTTCAAGGCCCAGAAGCTATTATCCATTTCATTTCCGAGGTTATTCAGTTAATGTCTGTCTTTCCTGCTGATCTGTGAGCTCCATGAAGGCAGGGACCATGTCTGTTTTGCTCCCCATTGTAGCTCCAGAGCTTAGCACTCTCCCTGGTGCCCAACAGGCACTTAGTAAATATTTCTTATTTGGATTTATTCAAGAAGATCAATGCCTATTAAGTATCAACCATGTGCAGGAACTATTCTAGGTACTGGGAATCTATTTGTGAATAAAACAGACAAAATTCCTGCGTGGTGCTTAACATTCTGACGGTGGTTGGGGAGAGGAATATGCAGTCAATAAATACATAAACTGAACATAGAATATGTCAGGTTGTGGTACATGAAAAGAAATGAAGCGCGGTAAAGAAGAAATGCAAGATAGGATCGGGAGAGCCATTTAACAGAGTCTTCAGGGGCACCTGGGTGGCTCAGTCGGTTGAGATTGGACTTTGGCTCCGGTCACGATCTCACGGTTTGTGAATTGGAGCCCCGCATCGGGCTCTGTGCTGTACTCCAGTTTGGATCCTCTGTCCCCCCTCTCTCTGCCCCTCCCCCACTCATGCTCTCTCAAAAATGAATAAATATTAAAATGAATAAATAAAGTAGAGTCTTCAGGAAGTTCTTTTAAATAAGGTGATATTTGAGCAGAGACCTGTATGAAATGAGGGAGTGAGCTGTGTGGATATTTGGAAGATGAGCATTCCAGACTAAGGGAATGGCAAAGACCTTGAGGCTGGTCCATTATAGGCATGTTAGAGGAACAACAAGAAGACCAGCATGGTTGGAATCAAGAAAGCAAGGGGAAGTGAATGAGGATGGACGGATGAATGAATGACCCATTGACGTGTGGTGGGAAAAGTGAAATTTGCAAGGGGAAAAACTGTAGTGTTTAGACCAAAATCGACAAGGGTCTTCAACAAGTGCTACCAGGGCAAACAGACATCTACATACAAGTAGTTGACCTTGATCTACACTTCCCACCATCTACAAAAATTAAAATGGAACAGAAACCAAAATGCAAAACTTAGAACTATAAAGCTCCTAGAAAAAAAAAAGAGAACATCTTTGTGATCTCAAGCTAGGTAAAGAATTGTATCTAAGAATAGATACAACACCAAAAGTATGATCTGTAAAAGAAAACAAATTGTAAATTGGACTTCTTCAAAGACATTGTTAAGAAAATGGGGAGACAAGTCATAAACTTGGGAAAAATCATTGCAGAGTGCGTAACTGATAAATGACTCGTATATAAAGGACTCTTCATACTCAAAAAAGCAAACAACACAATTTAGAAAGGGCAAAAGACTGGAACAGGTACTTCAAAGAAGATACAGGAGTGGCAAAAAATATGGATAGCAAGTTACATGGAGAAGTATGTGAAAAGCTGCTCGATGTTGTTAGTAATTAATGAGATGCAGATCAAAACCACAGTGTTATATCATTATCCATCTTTTAGAATGTCTAAAGTAAAAAATATTGATGCTATCAACTGCTGACTAGGTTGCAGAGTACCTGGAACTCTTTTTCATTTCATTTCATTTCATTTCATTTCATTTCATTTCATTTCATTTCATTCCATTCCATTCCATTCCATTCCATTCCATTCCATTCCATTCCATTTTATTTTATTTTATTTTATTTTATTTTATTTTATTTTATTTTATTTTGAGAGAGAGAGAGAAAGAGCACCTGCATGCATGAGCAGGGGAAGGGCAGAGGGAGAGAGAGAGTGTGGAACCCAACCCGGGGCTTGATCCCACAAACCTGGGATCATGACCTGAGCCGAAATCAAGAGTCGGATGCCCAAACAACTGAGTCACCCAGGCACCCAGATTATCTGGAACTCTTTTTTTTTTTAATTTTTTAATTTATTTTTGAGAGAGAGAGAGAGAGAGAGAGAGAGAGAGAGAGAGAGAGAGAGAATGAGTGGGGGAGGGGCAGAGGGAGAGGGGGAGAGAGGATCCAAAGCGGGCTCTGCACTAACAGCAGAGAACTGGTGTGGGGCTCGAACTCATGAACCATGAGATCGTGACCTGAGCTGGGACCCTCAGACAACTGAGCCACCCCGGCGCCACCTGGAACTCTTACACCTTGCTGGTGGCAGTGCAAAAATGCTGCAGCCACTTTAGAAATCACCTTGGTGGTTTCTTACAAAGTTAACATACATCCACCGTATGACCCAGAAATCTCACTCACCCCGAAAGGAAATCAATGATCACACAAAACCTGTATGTGAATGATTACATCGGTTATTTGTAATTGCCCAAACTTGGAAACAACCTAAGTCATCCTTCACTGAGGAATATATAGATAAACTGTGGCACATCCATACAAGGAAGTACTACTTCTCCATTAAAAAAAAAAAAGTGGACTCCAGATATGTATAGCAACATGAATGAATGTCAGATGCCTTATGCTAAGTGAAAGAAGCCAGACTCCGGTCTGCATACTTGGACATTTTGGAAACGGCAAAACTATGGGGACAGAAAATTGATCAGGGCTTGCCAAGCATCTGAGATCAAAACCTGAGCCACATGATCTCTCTGAGCTTCTGTTTCTTCATCTGTAAAGTGAGGGTGATTATACCCATCTCCTCGGTGTTGTGAGCACTCAATGCCAAACTATACGAAATAGCTGGAAAACTGCCAGGGCTCAAGAAATGTTCGTTTTCTGCCCTTTTTCTTCTCCTACTTTGGGAAGACCCCTTTTACAGTTGGCTAATCTCTTCTATTAAGTGTTGATTTGACTAGTTTGCCTCTTGGGGGGGCCTCGTATCTTTAGATTCTGGAGGCACCTTCTTGCCCTCTAGGCGTCAACATCTTCTACTGACATATGTTGACTATGACTTGGGTGGTGATACCATCTGGAATCCAACCCAGGATTCAGATAGGTCTGAAGTCCCACTGGGACGGCTTTCTAGAACCCTATTTGCATAAAGGATAGAAGCTCCCTGAGAACTCGTTCTAAGAAGGTGATACAGCCAAGGATGATGAATGGCTAGGAAGGAGCCCTTAGGAATGACCGAGGCGGGGAGAGAGGACAAGGACTCCGATGGTCTCTCAGATTGGCACACCTGCCCAGCCTCCCTTGGACTGTTTAGGGACCCCCCTCTCAAAGGAGTGTAGCACCAAGAGGGATTACTGCGAAGAGGGATTCTCTTTCTCTTTGCACCAGCAAACCCCACAACTTTAATATTTCAAGGGCTCCTGGGTCTTTGCTATGACAGGAGATGGTGGTGTTTCATGGCCATGGTAGTGCCCTGGAACAGCTCTGTGAAGAAACCAGGGCTCAGCAGGAGAAGATTCAACCATGGGCACATGGGGGGAAGTCTCCAGGGAACTCCCAGAAGTGCATGAGCAAATGGAACAAGGGGAAGGGGGTTTTGAGTCATTACTCTTCTTGGAGCACCTTCTGTGTCCATAGGCTGGGAGGATCTTCTCCATATTTCTCCCCACCTTTCCTTCTGATGATTGTCACGTAGTGTCTACAGATGATTATGATCCTTCCGGTATGGCCAGGTATTTGAAGACAAGCCCAAAGGAGGTCTTCGTTAACAGAAATTTGGTCAGCAGACATCCATTAAGCATCTACTGAGCACACATCATAGACAGAGCCCTGGTATGTTCTAACAGGAGGCTCCAGTCTCCCTGGTGAGTGCCTCTTACTGGGGGCAGTCACGCATGAAACAACTTTAGAATTGTGGTCTTAATAATATATGTTCTCATACAGACACAAGGGTGGTGGGCTCTAGGCGTGGGAAGAAGAAGGAGCTTCTAGGCTCCTTCCAGAAGAAGGAGCTTTAAAAACTCTGAGGCCTGGGGGGCGCCTGGGTGGCTCAGCCGGTTAAGCATCCAACTTCTGCTCAGATCATGATCTCGTGGCTCGTGAGTTTGAGCCCCACATGGGGCTGCTCAGAGCCTGGAGACTTCTTCAGATTCTGTGTCTCCCCCTCTTCCTGCCCCTCCCCTGCTCATGCTCTCGCTCTCTCTCAACGAGTAAATAAATATTAAAAAATAAAAAACAAAAACTCTGAGGCCTGGGTCCCACCCAAGACCAATCCCATGGGAACCTGTAGGTAGAGGCCTGCTGCTGACATTTTTAAAAGTTAACAGGTAGTTTATTTTCCTTACCTCATATTTTTAGGACCCTTTTCCAGTTAATTAAGACTGAATATTAAACAGGACACAAATAGAGGCTGATCGAAGAACATTCCGCATTTCTAAGCTTTGTAAAAATTCAAAAATGGGACTCTCGCCCTTTGAAGTACTATGTGTTTTCAACAGCAAACTGCTTTAAATATACTGTGCAAAAAATGAATCAAAAAATAAATTTTATAAATACGCAGGTAGATATTTTTAAGATTAGAATTGACGTAGTGTTGAGACAATTGGGCTCAATTTATCCCACTGTCTTAGTTATGAGGTTGGAAGATTCCAGGGATAACTTAAGATTGAGAAAAAAACAAATTTGATAGTGAAAATATTACTTTCTCCTGAGACCACAGGCCAAAAATAAAACCAGGATCTTCTTTCTAGAAACATCTTGTTCTTTGTGTAATTAGGGCCAGCCACCTTGCTTCAAAATATTTAATTCATTTTGTCTCAGCTTCTTTAAGCCAACAAGACAATACAGTGAACATTCTTTTTAGCAATAAATAGCCACATTAGGATAAATAAAACCTCCTGAATGTTTTAAATGATGTCAAAAATTTCAATTTATTTAATATTTATGTAACTTTTTAATATAAACATATGTAAAATTACTTATTTTTTTTGAAGAGATTATCAATGAAGGAGTTTATCTCTACTTATAATCTTTTAAAGATTATCAACATTCTACTCAGTTCAATGTAATAACTCAATATAATATTGATGATTCTATTTTTGCAAGTGCTAGTCAAAAAAGGGGCAGTGAGATGAGATGCCAGTTAAAAGAATTGTTTTTACTGAAAGAATTCCATGTGCAGATTTGGTCTCCTGAGAACCGGGCAGGATTCACAAAATTGCCCTCAGTGTCATTACCTCCTGAAAAGATTCATCGTAGGTATTTACAAGCACTGTAGATCAAATACTGTGACACCCGCCATGTCAAAATTGGGCCCCCCAATAGCAGATGTCACCGTGGTATACTGAGGCAAGCTCACACTGGGCTTCCAAGGCTGATGGTTAAATATTTAAGAACTTTGCAACCAGGCTGTTCAACTATTAGTAACTTGAAATCTTCCATCGTGAGAGGAATTTCATCGCAGAAATCAGCAAATGCTACACTATCAGGCCACCCCCAAAAGCCAGCTTACCAGAACCTGCTGTCTAGGACAATATTTGTGATTTTACCTACATTTGCCATATTTGGAAAGGCAGTTCCCCCAGGACTTTTAGGGAAGATGGCACAGTAGGAGGAAAAGCAGTTCCTCCCAAGCCCTAACCTGCCTTATCTTTTGCCTGGGGACACATCGAACTAGGATTTAATGGCCACAATACTGAGCCCACTGCGGGCCCATGTGACACAGGCCCAGGTGTCCCTCTTCTTCCATAGTTGAGTTATGCTAAGTCCCCCTAGTCCTGGAATGACACCCCGTGGTTGCATTAGTGGAGTTTCTTTGATAACATGTATGCCTGTTTACTTTGAGCCTGGCTATTTAACATGTATGCATACATGTTAACATATTTGTCCTCGCCATGGGTGAACAGAAGATGTATGAAGTACTTCCCATCAGGCGTGGATTTGGGTAGGGAAAAGAAACATGAACAGGGAAACTGCCTTATAAGAAAGTCTCCAAATCTCATCAGTATGACTCACAGATGCAGAGCGTCCCATATTTCTACCTGTAAAGTGACAGAAGTCTGTGTTTTATTGGTAATGATTATTCCCAGTAAGAGCACTGTTCTGCCCAAGACTCACGTTTGAGTGGTATCTCCCGTGAACAACTTTGTGATCTCGCCAAGTTACCTGGCTACTCGAGCTTACTCCACTGCTCTGTTGTAGACTGGGAAGATACTGAAATAGAGCAGTTTCTCAGCTTTTCCAACTTGAGGGCATCTGGGATCGCCTGGAGGACTCTCGGAAACAGATGGCTGGGCCCCACCTCCAGAGGTTCTGATGCAGTAGGTGTGGGCAGGGCCTGAGAATTTGCATTCCTAACAAGTTCCCCGGAGATGCTCCTGAGCGGGGACAACACTTTGAAAACCACTGAAGCAAAGCATAGAAACAGTAATTACATGGAAACAATAATTCTCTGGGCGCTTGGATGGCTCAGGCGTTGAGCTTTAGCTCAGGTCATTATCCCAGGGTTGTGAGATCCAGCCCTGCGTCCGTCTGTCTGTCTCTGCACTGAGCACAGAGCCTGCTTGGGATATTCTCTCTCTCTCTCTCTCTCTCTCTCTTCCTCTTTGCCTCTGCCCCTCTCCCCTGCTCACACTCTCTCTCTGTCTCTCTCAAAAATAAAAAATAAAGGGGTGACTGGGTGGCTCAGTTGGTTAAGCATCCGACTCGATCTCAGCTCGGGTCACGATCACGGCTTGTGCGTTCAAGCTCCACATGGGGCTCTGTGCTGATAGCATAGAGCCCACTTGGGATTCTGCCCTTTCCCCTCTCTGCCTCTTTCCTGCTTGCATTCTCTCTTGCTCTCTCAAAATAAATAAACTTTAAAATAAATAAATATTTAAAAATTTTTTAAAAAACAATAATTCTGTCTCCCCTATTGCCTTGACTGGTAGGTTAAGGGCACAGAAATAGCATTTATTGCAGATCTGCAATTACACAAATCGTCTTGTTTGATTTAATTCTACACCCTCAAAGTAATTATCATTACTTCATTTTACAGATGAGGAAATTGAAGCTCAAAAAAAGGTAAATGCCCTGAGTTTTACAATGAGGAAATGGTGAATGTGGGCCAAATACAAATGTATCCTACTCCAAAATCTGTGTTCTCATTCTTAGACCTTACCGCCTTCTCCCCGTGTTCGGCCACCGCAATTGCGTAAGCTTACGGGTTTAATTTTACTGTACTTCTTCCTGCGTGACAGTGTGTCATCCACTTTAATGGTCTTATTATATTTTTTCCAGGTACTCGGATGTACAGCCCGAGTTCAGTGCCCTGGTCTGGGATAAGTAATGTTGGCTCACTCAGCCTCGTTTTCCTCATCTGTAGGATGGGGAATCATATCCACCTTGGAGCGCTGTGGTGGAGCTACCGGGCAATGAGCCTGGCAGACATTAGGTGCACAACCCTTGATAGGTGTTATCATCCCTCCAGAGCCTCCTGCCTCTCTTCTGTACCACCGTCGCTAACTTCAGAACCAATTAGATGGTATGTTCTCCTCTTCTGTGTTAGCTTCATTAGCCAGAACTTGCTCTGCCCATGTGCTTGAATGGTCTTTTGGCATGTCTTCCGCTGGCACCATAATGTTGTGTTGCCGGGTGTTGGGATTATAAATGAGATAACGTGCAAGATGCGTGGCAGCCGGTGAGCGAGCAGATATTTACTGCGCGTCTGCTCTGTGATAGGCATAGGGGGAGTCGTGGAGCAGAGAGGCCCTGCCCTTAAGGAACTTACCTAATGATTCGTATTGCTTCTTTCTGGAAGTGGCAGGGATTGGATCTCTGACACTTTCATGAAGTCACTCCTTCTGCTTCTCCGCTACTGTTTTGCTTTGTTTCTGAGCTATTTTGGTTGGTTTTGGTTGGTGGGTGGGTTGGTACTCAGTATGTGTACTGGGAGCCAGTGACTTGGCTGGGAACTCGGAATCCTGCTTTTGAACTCCCGCGGCTACCTGTCTGCTTTCCCACAGATGGGCTTGTTGGTGTCAGCAGTGTGATGCTCAGTATCTACGATGTTCCAGGTCTGGGTGAAGCCTTCTGCTGTGACCCTCAAGACAGCAGCAGAAGCTGCAGTTAGGAGCTTGCTTTTCCTTCCAGCATCTTCCATGCTCTTGTACAGAACCTGAATTTCCGTGCTTGGTGCGGTACCTGTGACCTTCAGTATTTAGTGGTGCTCTTGTCAAGGTCACCAATGATTTTTGTGTTGCTTAAATCCCATGCCCGGTTCTTGGTCCCCATCTTAGCTGACCCATGGCAGCATTTGGCAGAATTAATCCCACCCTCCCTCCTACCTCTAACATATCCTTCACTTGGCTTTGAGGACATGGTACTCTCCTGGATGGTAGTTTCCTCCTTGCCCCTAAGGAGGTGTTCAAATTCGATCTCCTTGCCTCCCCACCCCTGATCTGCCTACCATGTTCTCCTTCTCAGCTAAAAGCGACTTCACCCTTTTAGTTGCTTAGGCAAAACCTTTGGGGTCACTCTTTATTCCTCCTTCTCTCATACCCCACATCTAATCAACCCAGTAGCAAATCTTGTTGGCTCTACTTTCAACGTATATCTAGAATCTCACCACTTCTCATCATCTCCGCTGCTGCACCTTGGTCCCAGCCACAACCATCCCTCACCTGGATGACTTTAGTAGCCTCCCAACTGGTCTCCTCACTTTGCTCCTTGTCCCCCTCCTAATAATTTATTCTTGACCACAGTGTCCAGATTAATTCTTTCCTTTTTAAATTTATTTATTTTGAAAGAAAGAGAGCATGCAAGTGGGGGAGGGGCAGAGAGAGAGGGAGATAGGGAGAATCCCATGCAGGCTCCATGCTGACAGCACGGAGCCCTATGCAGGGCTCAAACTCACAAACTGCGAGACCGTGACCTGAGCTGAGGTTGGATGTTTAACCGACTCAGCCACCCAGGTGCCCCCAGATTGAGTCTTTTCTTTTCTTTGTATTATTTTTTTAATGTTTATTTACTTTTGAGAAAGAGGGAGAGTCAGGGTACAAAAGGGGGAGGGGCCTAGAGAGAAGGAGACACAAAATCTGAAGCAGGCTCCAGGCTCTGAGCTGTCAGCACAGAGCCCAATGCAGGGCTCGAACTCACGAACTCATGAACTCACGAACCATGAGATCATGACCTGAGCCGAAGTCAAGTGCACAGTGCCTGGCCCACAGTGAGTACTTAATAAATACTTGTCACATTCAGGACTACCTGATGTTTACAGGTTCTCCCTGTGTCCTGGGCACTGTGCCGACTGCCTTTGTGGATTCTGAAGTTTCACCCTCTAGCAGCACTGTGAGATGGGCACCGTTATTTTTTTTTATGGGTGAAGAAATGAAAACTTAGGCTAAGTAGCACGCCCAAGGTCACATGGTTAGAAAGCCGTAGACGTAGGCTTTGAACCTGCCTCGCCTGCCTCCACAGCCTGCGTGCCTCAGCTCTTTGCTGTGCTGCGTTTAAGTCTCAGTCCAGAGTCTCTGCCTCCAACAGGCCTTCCTGACCCTCCACACAGGCCGGGTGGGAGGACCGCCCCACACAGTTGGTGCTCACACCACATCAGGACCATCTTGGTCATGTAGCACTTTCCTGTTATGCTAGGAGTCTGTTTGTATGTCTGTCTGTCCCTTTAGACTGTGCCCTCTGCTACAACGACGCCCTGTTCATGTTTTCCCAGCCTGGCACACAGTAGGTGCCCGGTGAACATTGGTGTAGGAGGTTGGAACTACTTGTGACTTCTGGGCACCGTGGATTAGACAGTGGCTGCTGGGAGCTGTGCAGGAACCCCAGGCCCAGCAGCCACATGTGTCCTGTGCTGGGATGAAGAACAGTGTTACGAGTACCTGTCTGCCCTCATCCAAACACGGAGTGGATAACTTTTATGTAACTTTTGTGACTTGAAGGACAGAATGACTTCCTTAAGTAACTGAACTCTTCAGGCCACACGGGGGGGTTTTGGTTTTGGTTTTTGTTGTCCTTGCCCTTTCTGGTTTAACTGAAGGGAAACCCACTCTATTTTGGTTGACATGCTTTTGAAACTTTGTTAAAATTCTACTGAAAGAAAATGCTTTTGCCTCCAGTGACTGAGGATGCGATAGCATCTATAGGTTAGTACAGCAATGATGCTTGCTGGGTGGGTCCAGGCAGCCACGTAAGGACTCGGGTTAAGTCAAGGACATTCCCTGGGTATTGGTCCTTTTGTTACCTCTCAGACATAAACGTAACTTCTTGTACTTTGGCTCTTTATGTTAAAAATGGAGCACCTATGCTTAGGAATGGGATGGATAAGATTCCAATGAGCTGAGGGTTTTATTTGAATGAATTTCCACTGGTTGACTTTGCACGTAAGGGGGCCCCAAGACAACTTTGGGAACATGTCCCATGTTTACTCATTCTGTGAACCAGAAACAGCCACACCTCCCTGAAGCCAAACTTGAGCTCAGTCCAAAAGTTTCAGCTGTTCTGTAACTTTGTGGGTTGACAATTGTTTTAATAAGCGGACCTCTTTTCATTCCCAAGGCTTGGACGCCTTTTGTTCTATTGAGATTTCTGCTAGTTGTTGTAGCAAGGTTTGGCTGAAAGATAAGAACATGGATATGTGTGGCTGAGGGAAGTGCTTTGCTGAGAGCAGAAAAGATTGTTTTGAGCCACTGCACCTGCCTGTCTCCCTGGGCTGTGAGGCAAAACACAATCCTTTCAAACAAAAGAGTGTAGGAAGTGACTGTCCCTTAGCCTCGCCAATCAATTCAAATCAGCTCCCAGAAAACAGATTCAAATCAGTTAACCCAGACTCCACCCAGAGCCAATTCTTTCTGAACAACAGTAGTGACCAAGCCTCACTGAACATTAGGTGTTCAATTCTATTTTAAGTGGCATGGGAGCTTAGCCCCAAAGTCAGGTTTAATTAGCTAATTAATTTTATTCTGACTCTCTCTCACTCTCTCTCCCTACATATATATGTATGTATATGTACATATGTATACATGTATATGTACATATATATGTGTATATATACATATATATAAAGACACAAGGGGTTTTATAATTTTAAAGATGGTGAAAATGACGAATTTCAAGAGAGAGACTAGAAGCCGGTTATGGTGGGAAGTAGTCTATCAGGAAATGTGGATAAAATAGTTTGAGCATGAAAGTTAACTCTGAGCTTCCTAGCACCCAAGGCAAAAATAAAAATGGCGGGTAGGCCATGTGAGTTTTCATCCTCATTTGAAGACGGAGAAAGAAAGCAGCTAAAAATGGTTTTGTTTGGGGGAGCAAACATTCATCTGGCATTACATGGTTGAAAAATTAGATTTTGTAGAACCTCACATAAGGGACTTGAGATCACTTGCTCAAAGACATCCTCAACCATGATTTTGCAGGAGCAAAATACCCAGGTCTGGGTATTCCCACAAAATCATGAAGGCACAGATCAATGATGGCTCCTCTGAGGAGAGCAGTTGATTCATATTTACGTTCCCACATCAATGCCCGATCCCACGTCACATTTATTTTTTACTTCGGTTCAGGGATGCGAGATGGTTGCTCATAATGAGTTGACTTCCAGAAAGGTGGAGTTTAGAGACATGGCCGATAAAGTAATACAAACAAACCAGCTTGAGCAAACCACCAGAAAACCCCATGCCTTCTCTTTCCACTGGTTGCTCAATACTGTATTTACCCCTGGGTGATTCTGTCAAAAAAGAAAGTGAAATAACCAGGAGAGGCTTGATCAAAGGAGGCACGAAGCACTGACTTCATGGACTGAGCAGAACCTTTGGTGATTGGAAATGCCCAAAATACGTGCACATTCTGGCATTTCCACCTAGAGCGTGGACTTCCCGGGGTGGTGGAAGAAAGCCAGGCTTGGCATCTGCAGTAAGAGTGGTTCCTGCCCAAGGGCAAATATCCTTGCCCTGAGCTCTCCCTCCTCAACCAGCAGGCAAACTGGCCCAGTTCCAGGGTTTGGCTTTGTACACAAAGGTGGCTTTTCTGATGCATATTTGCGAGAGATTCAATTAGCTAGTTTCCTTGTCTTCTCTCATCTAGCTCTTTTACAACCAACCTCAAACGTCTGCGTTGCAAGTGAAGGGTTTAGCACGGCCGTGACCCCTATGACTCCTGTAGGCCATCCACAGGGGGGCTTCCAACTTCTCTGGATTAATAGCCAACATGTCGCACAGGAGGCAGGTACAGGATTAAATGCAGACCTTCTGTCTCCTACTTCCATCCCTTCTCATGAGGAAGTTTCCACTTGGGAGACAGCTCAGTGATGGATGCTTTCCAGCTACGTGCTCGTTGAGAGGTTAGGTTCCTGCCAGGGTGCAAGTGAATGGCTGCGGCGATGACGAAGTCTTCTCTCTAGAACAGTGTGCTGTTTTATGACCAGTAGAGGGCATGAGTTGGCATTATGAAACAGGGGGCTGGGTTGTCTGTCCCCTTACTGGAGGGACAGTAAGCCACTGTCAAGTCAAAGGACAGGAAGAGAGCTCCCCACCTTCCCCGGTGTAGTAAGCCGGTATGTTCTGGGGCACCTGGTTCAGTTCTGAGCATGGCAGCCATGGGGTTTCCCCTGTCTGGGTAAGACAAGTGATTCAGCTCTTTGGCTAATTCTCTTTTCTCAGTTCTTGGCTGTAAGTATTGGCTTGGCTCTAGAAAAAACACTTCTCGGAAATGGGCAGCACTTAGTTGAGCCACTTATGAGGGAGCCAGACATCCATGCAGAAATTCTCTGGGCTCCCCCGAAGGTCCAGCAAATAACACTAGGAAAAATAATAAGAGCGACCATGCCTTATGTAGCAATTACTATGTACCAGCTTCTGTCCTAAGCACTTCCCATACTACTGTCATGTTCAGAAGAACCCTATGAGGCAGGTGGGGTTGTTATCCTCTTTACAAATCAGGGACTTTAGGAACAGAGAAGTTTAGTAACTTGTGCAAGGCCACACAGCGGTGGGAAGATGTCTGCCGAACACAGGCTACTAAGAAAGCATCATCAGAAAGAGTGGCTTGAGGTAACAGTAGCCCGCCTGGTGAAGCCCTCATGCTGCTGAATCTTCTTTGGGTCCAGGAACCCTTTGAGAATATGGTGACAGTGTATAACCTCTCTCCAGGAAAATGTATATGTGCTTTATCCCGGAAAAAAAAATTCCAGTGTAGCTGCTTTACCTGAGGAATTGCAACTCGCTGTTTAACAAGGAATAGTGTGGTTTTTCTGTTTGCTACCAATAGTGCTTGTCAGCCCTCTTTTCTGCAGGTAAGCCCGCTGATGAACAGCCTGAAGGATGTCTCAGTCTGTCCCCATGACATCTTAGTCATGTGTATTTATTAAAGTAGTTTCGTTTTGTGCACTTTGAATATATACAGTTGTATCCGTCAGGAATACCTCATAAAGCCAAGGGGGAAATCAGTCTTAAGGTATGAAATCTTTTTTTAAAATTTTTTAAAACATGTTTTTATTTATTTTTGAGAGAGAGAGACACAGAACACAAGTGGGGGAGGGGCAGAGAGAGAGGGAGATACAGAATCCAAAGAAGGCTCCAGGCTCAGATCCTGACTTGGGGCTCAAACCCATGAACCACAAGATCATGACCTGAGCCGAAGTCAAGAGCCCAATGCTCAACCGTCTGAGGCACCCAGGTGCCCTGATACCATAGAGAATTTAAAAAGCAATGATAAGACTGACCAAAGTCAGTTTGCATTTATCATCACTACACCCAGATAACACTAAACAACGTCAGTGATACAACAGTTTTTCCTGCCTAAGCAGACCACCAGCCCTTGGTGTTGCCATGAGGTCACGGGACTTTGGCGGGCCTTGACAGTCCCTTGAGACCTGGAATCTTCAGGCCGACTTCCAGCCGGATGCACCTGTCGCTCACACCTCTGTGCCCAGCGCTGCCTGCCTCTTTGGCCCTCCAGCTAACCTGTAGCCCTCCCAGCTCATCTAACTCTCCACAGCCCCAGCTCTGCCTGCAGAGAACCTGGCAGGGACCTGGGGTCGGAGGGGGTGACCCCTGCCCTTTCTTGACCATCCCACACATCACTCCAATAGCCCCATGGCATCCTGGTGGCTCTGCAGACATCCAGATAAGCAATGAGACGTCAGTCTCCCCATCGTGCACATCCCCACAGGTTTTTATTGATCCTTGTCCTTGTTGAAACTAGTCAAAAGTCCCACTCTCCCCCTGCCCCCACCCGGGAGAGGAAGGATGGACTAACTTCTTTTCACAAACACTCTGCTCCCCCAGGGGACCTCTCCCGACTCCCACAGCCCTCCAGCTTTATATAGACCAGGGTGGTGGGGAGAAGGGGGTGTGGCTCTGGTCCTTCCAAGGGTTACCTCTCGGCAGGCCTGGAGGGAAGGAGGCTTGCCTCCAAGCCCTGCGCTCACGGACCTTGCTATGCAGTATACCTAGTCCCTGTGGTTCTCTGCTCCAGTCTCGGTTTTGGGAAAAGAGACAATTCTCAGCATCTCAGGCCACCATGCAATAGCTGTATGAAATTCCAGACCCACTTAAGCCCAGGCCCCGGCCTCAGGTCAACAACCTCTGTGACAGTGTCGTCACCTCTGAGGCTGGCTCTCACTGGGGGACAGTGTTGGCTGGTGTTGGCACAGCCAGTGTCTTAGTCGCCAGGGCCCTTTCCTCACCTTCGTTTTACTTGCGAAACCTGGTGCAAGCTTCATGTACCCCAAGGAAGGAGTGGCCTCTTCCCTATTGACACACGGCGCTCCCTGGGTCAGTTGCTGCCTGGGCACAGAGACCCTTTAACAACCCCCTACCCCCACCCCGTGTCCTCCAGGTCCTCACTAGCTCCCAAAGTTACCCAGTCCCCTGCTTGCTTTGATCTGGGCTATCTTCTTGCCTTGTAACTTCCGGGCTTTTCTCCTTGCATCTCTGGCCTCTTTCTGCATTTGGGCCCATTTTGTTTTACCCCGGCTCCTTAGCAGGACCTCTTCCTCAACCTGCTATCCCTTGTTCCAGTCTGATCCTTCACCTAGAGCGTGGTCAGCTCCATGCTGGGACTTTCCAGGTCTGCTTTATGATCAGGGAACTTTGAAGGCCATATTTATCATCAAAGGATCCCAGGATCCTTGTAAAATACTGCTCTTGGAGTTAATTAGTTAAGAAAGAACCCGGGGTGCCTGGGTGGCTCAGACGGTTAAGCATCAGACTTCGGCTCAGGTCATGATCTCGCGGTCTGTGGGTTTGAGCTCCACATCGGGCTCTGTGCTGACAGCTCAGACCCTGGAGCCTGCTTTGGATTCTGTGTCTCCTTCTCTCTCTTCCCCTCCCTTGCTTGTGCTCTGTCTCGCCCTCTCAAAAATAAATAAACCATTAAAAAAAATAAAGTGATGCTAGGTTTCTGCTAGACAAGATGAAGTAGACACACTTTTCCCTATTCCTCCCACTTTAAACACACCTAAATATCCTGGACATTACATATAAAGCAAATATAACAAGGCCCATAGTGGTAGAGAGAAGAAGACAGACCAGCTAGGGACCCTGGGACTCTAGGATTTTCTTTTGGTCTCCTTCACCAGCACTGGGTGTTGGGTGCAGCAGCCTAGAAACACCCAGTGGGCACAGAAAAAAGACCTAAGAAGTCTGTTCTCCCTAGCCAAAGAACAAGGAAAGGGATAACCTAGCAAGACAGAAAACTTTTAGAGAATAATTGGTCTAATCTATCCAATACTATAGAAAGACCTGTGGCCCCACTTCTGCCTCCATCATCAAAGGCTGCATGAGGACTCTAGAGCCCCACATTTGGGGTCTATAATGAGGATCCCTTCCATCTCCTCACTGAGGTAGTGTCAGAGGAGGCCTAGTGGAAAGTCAGGACTTTCACTGCCACTCAGTGATAACAACACTTCCCCACCATGATGTCAACGGAAACCACATGGTGAGCAAGGCACTCTTGTCTCTTCCTCCCGGAGTATCAGCGGAAGCCAAGTGAGGAAGCTGGATTTTTACCCTCACCAGGAAGCAGTGAGGCAGTGTCAGAGGAGACCTGCTAAACAGATAGAAATAAAATTCAGAATTTCATACTATAATATCCAAAATGTCCAGAATTCAACTGGAACTCACTTATCACACCATGAACCTTCATACCAGGAACATCTCAACTTGAACGAGAAAAGACAGTTGACAGAGACCAATACCGAGGTGACACGGATGTTAGAATTAACTGACAAA
Source organism: Acinonyx jubatus (assembly GCF_027475565.1). Lineage (NCBI taxonomy): Eukaryota > Metazoa > Chordata > Mammalia > Carnivora > Felidae > Acinonyx > Acinonyx jubatus. Next base: position 18,249,943 of record NC_069397.1, read on the forward strand.
GACTTTGAAGCCATCATGAAAGTGCTTGAACAACCAATGACAGACATGCTTGAAACAAATAAAAAAAGACAAAATCTCAGCAAAGAAATGGAAGATCAAAGAAGAAGCAAACACATGTTAGAACAGAAAATACAATAACCAGAATTTTAAAACTCAGTTGATAGACTTAATGGAAGAATAGAGGTTATGGGAGAAAGAATCAGTGAACTGGAAGTTAGAACAGTAGAAATTCCCAAATCTGAACAATAGGGAAAAATAGACTGAAAAAAAAAAAAAACCCACGGGGACCTAGGAAACTATAACAAAAGATAGAACATTTGTGTCATTGGAATCCCAGGAGAGGAGAGGGAGAGTGAAGTTAAAATGAATTTGAAGAAATGATGGATGAAAACATCCTAAATTTGGCAAAAGACCAATTCAAGAAGCTGAGAAAATATGAAACAAGATAATCCCAAAGAAATGCGTGCCAAGACACATTATACTCACACTTATAAAAAGTAAAGACAGAGAAAAAAATCTTGAAAGTAGCAAGAGAGAAATGACACCTTAACCTATAAGAAGAAAGCAGTTTGAATGACAGTATAGTTCTCAACAGAAGCCATGGAGCCCAGAAGGAAGTGGTGTAACATTTTCAAATCCTGGAAGAAAAGAACCAGCATTCTATACTCAGTGACATAGAAAATATCCTCCAGGATTGAACAACAAATCAAGACATTTTCAGAGGAAGGAAAACTAAGAGAAGTTGCCTCCAGAATTTGTCTACCCTGAAAACTGGCTAAAGGAAGTTCTAGAAACAAAAAGGAAATGGTAAAAGGAGGAATATCAGAGCATCAGAAAGGAAGAAAGAGCAAAGGAAGGAATAAAACTATTGGGAGATACAAGAGTTTCCTTCTCCTTTTGAGTTTTCCAAATTATGTTTGATGGTTGAATAAAAACCACTATTTGATGTGGTTCTCAATGTACGTAGAGGAAATATTGAAGACAATTATATTATAAATGTGAAAGAATAAGAGACACTGAGAAGAACACAACATCATGTCTGTGTTTTTCTTGCCCAAAATGCTTGACTTCAATCTAATGAGAAAACACCAGACAAACTAAAATTGAAGAACATTAACTGACCAGTACTCTTCAAAAGTATCAAGGTCATGAGAGACAGAAACACGATCTTGGATTGGAAGAGTCTCAAAGAGATATCACAACTGAATGCAATGTGGGATCCTAAACTGGATTTTTAAAATTTGTCCTCCTTTTAAAAAACACTGCTTAAAGAAATTAATATTAACAGAGTGCATAAATACACTAATTTTAAGTATGATGATTTTTTTTACATATAGACACAACTATGTAGCCAATACCCAAGTTAAGACATATAATATTTATTTTTTAAATTTTTTTTAAACATTTATTCATTTTTGAGAGACAAAGCATGAGAGGGGGAGAAACAGAGAGAGAGGGAGACACAGAATCCGAAGCAGGCTCCAGGATCTGAGCTGTCAGCACAGAGCCTGACGCGGGGCTCAAACTCGTGAACCACAAGATCATGACCTGAGCCAAAGTCAGATGTCCAACTTACTGAGCCACCCGGGAGCCCCAAGACATAGAATATTTCCATAAGGTAAGACAGGGCATACCCATAGTTTCCTTTGTGCCCATTCCCTACCTATTCCCCCCTCCAGAGGTAACCATTCCTCTGAGTTCTGTCATCACTAGTTAGTTCTGCCTGTTTTTGAACTTCATATAAATGGAATCACATACCATGTTCTGTCTTGTGTCGGATTTCTTTCATTCAACATATCTGTGAGATTCATTTATGTTGTTTTGCAAATAACATATGGTGTGTCGTATTCCATTGTACACATTTACTTACTTATTTTCCTATCGATGAGCATTTAGCTTGTTTCCAGTGTTTACTGTGGACAAAATCTCCTATAAACATTTTTATATGTCTGTTTTTGTCCTCACATGAGCTCATTTCTTTGGGTAAATATATGGCAATTGCTAGGTCATAGTTTTAGCCTTACAGATTTCCCAATTTATATTCCCACCAGCAATGTATGAGAACCTGTTGTTCTGTGTCCTTGCTCACACTTGGTATTCTTAGTCTTTTTTTCTTTTTTTCTTTAGCTATTCTGGTGGTTGAGATGCTCCCTTTATTTTCATGCCATTTATTTGTTGAAGCATCTGGGTCAATTTTCCCACAAATCTTCCCATAATCTGGATTTGGCTAATTAATTGTTCTTTGCAGTAGCATTTAATTAATATGTTTCCTTTCTCCCCAGTATTTCCCTTAAACTAATGATTATCTCTAGAGACTTGATTAAATGAAAGGGTTTTTTTTTTTTAAATACTTCATAGGCTGTTCTTCCTTTATTGCATCAAATCAGAAAGAACATAATGTCTGTTGTCTCGCTTCAATTTATATTAAGAGATCACTGGACTCAGGTGATATCAGCATGTTTCACCTGCTATCAAGTTTCCCATCAACCTTCCACTTGATGATTTTATTTTATTATTATTTTTTTAATTTTATTTTTTATTTTTTAAAGCTTACATCCAAATTAGTTAGCATATACTACAACAATGATTTCAGGAGTAGATTCCTTAGTGCCCCTTACCCATTTAGCCCATCCCCCTCCCAAAACCCCTCCAGTAACCCTCAGTTTGTTCTCCATATTTATGAGTCTCTTCTGTTTTGTCTCCCTCCCTGTTTTTATTTTTGTTTCCCTTATGTTCATCTGTTTTGTCTCTTAAAGTCCTCATATGAATGAAGTCATATGATTTTTGTCTTTCTCTGGCTAATTTCGCTTAGCATAATACCCTCTAGTTCCATCCACGTAGTTGCAAATGGCAAGATTTCATTCTTTTTGATTGCCAAGTAATACTCCATTGTATATATATACCACATCTTCTTCATCCATTCATCCATCGATGGACATTTGGGCTCTTTCCATACTTTGGCTATTGTTGATAGCGCTAGTATAAACATGGGGGTGCATGTGTCCCTTCGAAACAGTATACCGGTATCCCTTGGATAAATGCCTAGAAGTGCAATTACTGGGTCATAGGGTAGTTCCATTTTTAGTTTTTTGAGGAACCTCCACACTGTTTTCCAGAGTGGCTGCACCAGTTTGCATTCCCACCAACAATGCAAAAGAGATCTTCTTTCTCCACATCCTTGCCAACATCTGTTGTTGCCTGAATTGTTAATGTTAGCCATTCTGACGGTGTAAGGTGGTATCTCATTGTGGTTTTGATTTGGATTTCTCTGATGATGAGTGATGTTGAGCATTTTTTCATGTGTCAGTTGGCCATCTGGATGTCTTCTTTGGAGAAGTGTCTATTCATGTCTTTTGCCCATTTCTTCACTGGATTATTTGTTTTTGGGTATTGACTTGGTAAGTTCTTTACAGATTTTGGACACTAACCCTTTATCTGATATGTCATTTGCAAATATCTTCTCCCATTCTGTCTGTTGCCTTTTAGTTTTGTTGATTGTTTCCTTTGCTGTGCAGAGGCTTTTTATTTTGATGAGGTCCCAGTAGTTCATTTTTGCTTTTGTTTCCCTTGCCTCTGGAGACGTGTTGAGTAAGAAATTGCTGCGGCCAAGATCAAAGAGGTTTTGCCTGCTTTCTCCTTGAGGATTTTGATGGCTTCCTGTCTTACATTTAGGTCTTTCATCCATTTTGAGTTTATTTTTGTGTATGGTGTAAGAAAGTGGTCCAGGTTCATTCTTCTTCATGTTGCTGTCCAGTCTTCCCAGCACCACTTGCTGGAGACTGTCTTTATTCCATTGGATATTCTTTCCTGCTTTGTCAAAGATTAGTTGACCATACGTTTGTGGGTCAATTTCTGGGTTCTCTATTCTGTTCCATTGATCTGAGTGTCTGTTCTTGTGCCAGTACTATACTGTCTTGATGGTTATAACTTTGTAGTATAGCTTGAAGTCTGGGATTGTGATGCCTCCTGCTTTGGTTTTCTTTTTCAAGATTGTTTTGGCTATTCGGGGTCTCTTCTGGTTCCATACAAATTTTAGGATTTGTGAAGAATGCTAAAGAATTCTCTGTGAAGAATGCCGGTGTTATTTTGATAGGGATTGTATGAATATGTAGATTGTTTTGGGTAGTATCGACATTTTAACAGTATTTGTTCTTCCTATCCAGGAGCATGGAATCTTTTTTCATTTTTTTATGTCTTCTTCAATTTCTTTCATAAGCTTTCTATAGTTTTCAGCATAGCGTATAGATTTTTCACCTCTTTGGTTAAATTTATTCCTAGGTATTTTATGGTTTTTTTATGCAACTGTAAATGGGATCGATTCCTTGATTTCTCTTTCTGTCGCTTCGTTGTTGGTGTATAGGAATGCAACCGATTTCTGTGTGTTGATTTTATATCCTGCAACTTTGCTGAATTCATGGATCAGTTCTAGCAGTTTTTTGGTGGAAACTTTTGGGTTTTCCATATACAGTATCATGTCATCTGCGAAGAGTGAAAGTTTGACCTCCTCCTGGCCGATTTGGGTGCCTTTTATTTCTTTGTATTGTCTGATTGCAGAGGGTAAGACTTCCAATACTATGTTGAATAACAGTGGCAAGAATGGACATCCCTGTCTTGTTCCTGACCTTAGGGGGAAAGCTCTCAGTTTTTCCCCATTGAGGATGATATTAGAGTTGGGTCATTCATATATGGCTTTTATGATCTCGAGGTATGCTCCTTCTATCCCTACTTTCTTGAGGGTTTTTATCAAGAAAGGATGCTGTATTTTGTCAAATGCTTTCTCTGCATCTATTGAGAGGATCGTATGGTTCTTGCCCTTTCTTTTATTGATGTGATGAATCACGTTAATTGTTTTGCGGATATTGAACCAGCCCTGCATCCCAGGTATAAATCCCACTTGGTTGTGGTGAATAATTTTCTTAATGTATTGTTGGAACTGGTTGGCTAATATCTTGTTGAGGATTTTTGCATCCATGTTCATCAGGGAAATTGGTCTATAGTTCTCCTTTTTAGTGGGGTCTCTGTCTTGTTTTGGAATCAAGGTAATGCTGGCTTCATAGAAAGAGTTTGGAAGTTTTCCTTCCATTTCTATTTTTCAAAACAGCTTCAAGAGAATAGGTGTTAACTCTTCCTTAAATGTTTGGTAGAATTCCCCTGGAAAGCCATCTGGCCCTGGACTCTTGTTTTTTGGCCAATTTTTGACTACTAATTCGATTTCCTTACTGGTTATGGGTCTGTTCAAATTTTCTATTTATTCCTGTTTCAGTTTTGGTAGTGTATATGTTTCTAGGAATTTGTCCATTTCTTCCAGATTGCCCATTTTATTGGCATATAATTGCTCATAATATTCTCTTATTATTGTTTTTATTTCTGCTGTGTTGGTTGTGATCTCTCCTCTTTCATTCTTGATTTTATTTATTTGGGTCCCCTCCTTTTTCTTTTTGATCAAATTGGCTAGTGGCTTATCAATTTTGTTAATTCTTTCAAAGAACCAGTTTCTGGTTTCACTGATCTGTTCTTCTGTTTTTTGTTTTTGTTTTTGTTTTTTTGGTTTCGATAACATTAATTTCTGCTCTAATCTTTATTATTTCCTGTCTTCTGCTGGTTTTGGGTTTTATTGGCTGTTCTTTTTCCAGCTCCTTAAGGCGTAAGGTTAGGTTGTGTATCTGAGATCTTTCTTCCTTCTTTAGGAAGGCCTGGATTGCTATATACTTTCCTCTTATGACCACCTTTGCTGCGTCCCAGAGGTTTTGGGTTGTGGTGTTAACATTTTCATTGACTTCCATATACTTTTTAATTTCCTCTTTAACTGCTTGGTTAGCCCATTCATTCTTTAGTAGAATGTTCTTCAGTCTCCAAGGATTTGTTACCTTTCCAAATGTTTTCTTGTGGTTGATTTTGAGTTTCATAGCGTTGTGGTCTGAAAATACGCATGGTATGATCTCGATCTTTTTGTACTTACTTAGGGCTGATTTGTGTCTCGGTATATGGTCTATTCTGGAGAACGTTCCATGTGCACTGGAGAAGAGTGTATATTCTGCTGCTTTAGGATGAAATGTTGTGAATATATATCTGTTAAGTCCATCTGGTCCAGTGTGTCATTCAAAGCCATTGTTTCCTTGTTGATTTTTTGATTCAATGATCTGTCCATTGCTGTGAGTGGGGTGTTGAAGTCTCCTACTATTATGGGATTACTACCAATGAGTTTCTTTATGTTTGTGATTAATATATTTGGGTGCTTTCACATTTGGTGCATGAATGTTTACAATTGTTAGGTCTTCTTGGAGTTTAGACCTCTTGATTATAATATAATGTCCTTCTGCATCTCTTAATACAGTCTTTACTTTAAAGTCTAGATTGTCTGATATAAGTATGGCTACTCCGGCTTTCTTTTATTGACCATTAGCATGATAGATGGTTCTCCATCCCCTTATTTTCAATCTGAAGGTGTCTTTAGGTGTAAAGTGGGTCTCCTGTAAACAGCATGTAGATGGATCTTGTTTTCTTATCCATTCTGTTACCCTATGTCTTTTGATTAGAGCATTGAGTCCATTGACATTTAGAGTGAGCACTGAAAGATATGAATTTATTGCCATTGTGATACTTGTAGAGTTGGAGTTTCTGGTGGTATTCTCTGGTCCTTTCTAATCTTTGTTGCTTTTGGTATATATATATGTGTGTGTGTGTGTGTGTGTGTGTGTGTGTGTGTGTGTGTGTGTGTATTTTCATCTTTTCTCCCCTCAGAGAGTCCCTCTTAAAATTTCTTGCAGGGCTGGTTTAGTGGTCATAAACTCCTTTAATTTTTGTTTGTCTGGGAAACTTTTTCTCTCTCCTTCTGTTTTGAATGACAGCCTTGCTAGATAAGGAATTCTTGGCTGCATATTTTTCTAATTCAGCACACTGAATATATCCCACGGCTCCTTTCTGGCCTGCCAAGTTTCTGTGGATAGGTCTGCTGCAAACCTGATCTGTCTTCCCTTGTAGGTTAGGGACTTTTTTACCCTTGCTGCTTTCATGATTCTCTCCTTGCCTGAGTATTTTGTGAATTTGAGTATGATATGCCTTGTTGATGGTCGGTTTTTGTTGAATCTACTGGGGGTCTTCTGTGCTTCCTGGATTTTGAGGTCTGTGTCTTTCCCCAGGTTAGGAAAGTTTTCCGCTATGATTGGCTCACATAACCCTTCTACCCCTATTTCTCTCTCTCTTCCTCTTCTGGGACCCCTATGATTCTGATGTTGTTCCTTTTTAAAGAGTCACTGATTTCTCTAATTCTTAAATCGTGCTCTTTTGCCTTCATCTCCCTCTTTTTTTCTGCTTCGTTATTCTCTATAAGTTTGTCCTCTATATCACTGATTCTCTGTTCTGCCTCATCCATCGTTGCCGCCGCTGCATCCATCCGTGATTGCAGCTCAGTTACAACATTTTTAAATTCATTCCGGCTATTTTTTACTTCTTTTATCTCTGCAAAAGGGATTCTAATCTATTTTCAACTCCAGCCAGTATTCTTATTGTCGTGATTCTAAATTCTGGTTCAGACATCTTGCTTGTATCTGTGTTGGTTAAATCCCTGGCTGTCGTATCTCCGTGCTCTTTCTTTTGGGGTGAATTCCTGCGTTTTGTCATTTTGAAGGGAGAAAAGGAATTAATGAGGTGGAAAAATTAAAATAAAAATAAAAATAAATTAAAATAAAAAATACTAAAATTAAAAAATTAAACACACACACACACACAAATCAAATAAATGATGCTAGATCCTAGGTGTGTTTTGGTCTGGGTGTTGAAAGTGGTTTGACAGATTAGAGAAAAAAAGGAGGGGAGGGAAGGAAATCGTTTCAGAATTTGAAAAAATGAATACACTGAAGTAGACTAAAATGAGATGATGGGAGTAAAATAGAATTTGAAAAAATATACACAAAAGTAAAGAATATGGTAGAAAAAAATTAAAGAAAAATATTTTTAATAAAAATTAAAAATAAATATGAATGTTTTCTTTTTCTGTATTCAAGAAAAAGAAAAGAAATCAAAAAGAGAAAAAAGATTAAAAAAAGAAGAAAAAGGAAATCGTTTGCAAATTTGAAAAAGTGAATACACTGTAGTAGACTAAAATAAAATGATGGAAGTAAAATAGAATTTGAAAAAAGTTACATAAAAGCAAAAAATATAGGAAAAAATTTTAAAGAAAAATATTTTAAATAGAAATTGAAAGTAAAAATGCAGTTTTTCTCTTTTTGCATTCAAGAAACAGAAAAGAAATGAAAAAGAAAAAAAGGAAATCGTTTGAATTTGACAAGGTGAATACAGTGAAGTAGACTAAAATAAAATGATGGAAGTAAAATAGAATTTGAAAAAATTTACATAAAAGCAAAAGATATAGTAAAAAAAATTTAGAGAAAAATATTTTTAATAGAAATTGAAAGTAAAAATGAAGTTTTTCTCTTTCTGCATTCAAGAAAAAAGAAACAAAAAAGAGAAAAAAAAGACAAAAAAAATCGTTTGAAAATTTGAAAAGGTGAAAACACTAAAGTGGACTAAAATAAAATGATGGAAGTAAAATAGAATTTGAAAAAATTTACACAAAGTAAAAAATATAGTAATAAAAACTAAAAAATATTTTTAATAAAAATTGAAACTAAAAATGAATTTTTTCCTTCTGTATTCGAGAAAAAGAAGGGTAAAAGAAAAAAAAAGAAAATTGAGTAGATGGACCTGCTACCAGATTGAAGCAGGACTGAAATTACTTCATTTTCCCCTAGAAGTCAGTCTATGTAGTGCTTTATAGTCCATAAACTAAGCCAGCAGTGAGACTTGTGTTCTTGAAAAGCGAAATTGGCCCAGTTGGGCGGGGCTCAGTGTAACACCTCTGCTCTCCACTACATGGCACTGCTAGGCCATTGGGGGTGGAGTGTTGCAGTGCTTGTAGGTGCGTATGCGCATGCGCGGGAGCGGCGAAAATGGCGCCTCCCCCAGCCACCCAGTCTGTTCTCCCGGATCAGCAATCGCGCACCCGGTCCTCTGTCTTCAGCTCTCGTCCACTCCCCGCCTTTTCACTCTCCATGACCAGGCCCCAGGCAGTACCTCTCTCCCGAGTTTTGTCTGATGCGGCTGTTTTCCCCGGCCCCTTACTTCCAAAGGACTGCGGCTTTGACCCGTTCCGCCCCTCTGCAGGAGGGTCTCACGGAGCAATGGCCGAATGGGCAATGGCCGAATGTCGGCTGCACCCAGGAACGCCCGCTGGACCCTGCTGCTGCCGGTGCCCCGAGACTGTGGCCAGGTGCCAGCCCGCCCAGAAAACGTTTGCGAGATAGTGTAGCAGCAGCTTTTCAGGGATTCTGGAAAATCACAACACACAGCTGGCACCGGACTTCACCCTTAATGACCTTGTTCCAGCACCAGCGAATGTGGCCGTTTCCTGGGGTCTGCTGGGACCAGGTGGCTTCAACAGTCCCTACCAAATGTCCTTCCAGCAGTGGAACCGCTTTTCCCTGTGTGGCCTGAGAACCTCCTGGACCCCACCCTGTTCCTGGGGATTCGCCCTTCCCACCAGAGCACCGCCAGGTATCGAGCTGCGGAGTTGCAGACTTTGCGCTCCCCTTGTTTACAGTCTTAATGGAACTTAAACCCTCTTTTTCCTTCTTTCTCCCTTTTTAGTTTAGTCCCTACAGCTGTTTCCAATTTTCCACTTTCTCTCCAGCTGCTTTTGGGGAGGGGTGCTTTTCCTGTTTTCTCCCTGCCCTCACCCAGTCTCCGTCCTCTCTCCACTCGCAGAAGCACCTCCCTTCCTGCACCTTCTTGCTCCCCAAGTTCACTTCTCCGCGCTGTGTACCTGCTGAATTCTGTGGTTCAGGTTGTGCAGATTGTTGTGTTAATCGTCCAGTCAGTTTTCTAGGTGTGTAGGATGGTTTGGTGTTGGTCTGGCTGTATTTCATGGACGTGAGACACACAAAAAACCTCCATGCTGTTCCACCATCTTGGCTCCTCCTTATTTTATTATTTTTAAAATATTTATTTATTTTGAGAAAGAGAGAGCTTGTGCATGTGAGTGGGGGAAGGGCAGAGAGAGAGAGAATCCCAAGCAGGCTCTGCACTGAGCTCATTCCCACGAATGGTGAGATCATAACCTGAGCAGAAATCAGGAGTCGGGTGCTTAACTGACTGAGCCACCTAGGCTCCCCCACTTGATGATTTTAATGGAGATTGATGATTATTGCTTAGATCCATCATTTTATTGGAGTTGCAAAATGATAACTTTCTTATTATAACATTCCTTTGCATTTGTTATCTCTGATTATTGGTATATTCTTCCTTATCAATTATTTGCTTGTCTTGTAGACATTTCCTACCAGAAAGGCAAGATAACTGCCTGATTATCTACTATCAGAATACTGGGTTTTTGCTCATTATTGTTGTTGCTTCAACCTCCCAGATAATGAATGATTTTTTTAAAAATATCATTATCCACTTAGGGATTTATAAAAAATATCGAAAGGTTTTCAATCCACTGGAGTTGTTCTTTTTGATGCTCAAACTGTCCCATCTTTGGCCAGCAAGAATAGCTTCAAGTTAGCTCTAAGTGTATGGTCGTTTTTAAGGCATTTGATACATACCACCATATTGCTCTCCAGGAGACCTATGTGACTATATACCCACAAGTGGTGTGTGACGATGTCACTTTTCTGCTGTCACTTACAATGGGTTCCGTAATATATTTTAAATAAATACCTGCCCATGTGATAGATTAAATATAGTATCACATTAAACATTTTTTATTGTGGGGGCACCTGGTTTGTTCACTTGGTTAAATGTCTGACTCTTGATCTCAGATCAAGTCTTGATCTCAGGGACATGAGTTCAAGACCCACGTTGGACTCTGAGCTGGGCATGGAGCCTACTTTTAAAAAAAGAGAGATAAACTTTTATTGTGATAAAATGTACAGAACATAAAACGTACCATTTTAACCATTTTTAAGTGTACAATTCAGTGGCATGAAGTACATTTTATTGTCGTGTAACCATCACCACTAACCCTCTCTAGAACTTTTTCATCATCCCAAACTGAAATTCAGTCCCCACTAAATAATAACTCCCCATTCCTCTCTGCTCCTTGCTCCTAACAATCACTATTTTACTTTCTGTCTCTATGAGTTTTTAAAATTTAAATCCAAGTTAGTTAACATATGGTTTAATGATGATTTCAGGAATAGAATTTAGTGATTCATCACTTACTTGTAACACCCACTGCTCATCCCAACAAGTGCCCTCCTTAATGCCCATCGCCCGTTTTTTTCCATTCCCCCCCACACAACAACCCTCCAGCAACCCTCAGTTTGTGTTCTGTATTTAAGAGTCTCATGTTTTGTCCCCCTCCCTGTTTTTATATTATTTTTGCTTCCCTCCCCTTATGTTTGTCTGTTTTGCATCTTCAATGCCACAAATGAGCGAAATCATATATTTGTCTTTCTCTGACTGACTTATTTCGCTTAGCATAATACATTCCAGTTCCATCCACGTAGTTGCAAATGGCAAGATTTCATTCTTTTTGATTGCTGAGTAATACTCCATTTTATAATGGAGTACACACACACACACACACACACACACACACCACATCTTTATCCATTCATCTGTTGATGGACATTTGGGCTCTCTCCATACTTTGGCTATTGTTGATGGTGCTGCTATAAACATGGGGGTGCATGTGTCCCTTTGAAACAGCACACCTGTATCCCTTGGATAAATACCTAGTAGTGCAATTGCTGGGTCGTAGGGTAGTTCTATTTTTAGTTTTCTGAGGAACCGCCATACTGTTTTCCAGAGTGACTGCACCAGTTTGCATTCCCATCTATGAATTTTTTTTAATTTAAATTTTGTTTTTGAAATTGTGGTAACATAACATAACATAACAAAATTTATCATTTATCATTTAACCGTGAGTAAGTGTACATTTCAGTGGCATTAAGTACATACACATTGTTGTGCAACCATCACGGACATGTATCTTCAGAACTTTTCATTTTCCCAAACTGAAATTCTGTGCCCATTAAACAGTAACCCCCGTTTCCCTCCTCCCCTTGGCCCCAGCAACCACTATTCTACTGTTTGTCCCTATGAATTTGACTACTCTAGATACCCCATATAAGTGAAATCATACAATATTTGTCCTTTTGCAACTGGCTTATTTCATGTAGCTTAATGTCTTCAAGTTTCATTCATGTTGTAAGCATGAGTCAGAATTTCCTTCCTTTTAAAGACTGAATAATATTCCATTATAAGTATACACCACATTTTGTTTATCCATTCATCTGTACTTGTGAATAAGTTTAAGACTCTGTGCTTTCAATTTTCTTGGGTATATACCCAGAAGTCAAGTTGCTGGATCGTATGAAAATTCTATGTTAACTTTTTGAGACATTGCCGTACTCTCTTCCACAATGGCTGCACCATTTTACATTCCCACCAGCAATACACAAGGGTGCTAATTTCTCCACATCCTCACCAACACTTATTATTTTCTGTTTGTTTTTTAATAGTCATCATCCTAATGGATATGAGTGGTATTTCTTTGTTGTTTTGATTTGCATTTCTCTAATGATTAGGGATATTGAGCATCTTTTCATTTCCTTATTGGCCATTGTATATCTTCTTTGGGGAAATGTAAATTCAAGTCCTTTGCCCTTTTGTTATTAATTTATTTTTTTTAATATTAATTTATTTGAGAGAGACAAGGAGAAAGTGCACACGCCCGAGTGGGGGAAAGGGGCAGTGAGAGAGGGAGAGAGAATCTCTAGCAGGCTCCATGTTCAGCATGGGGCTCAATCCCACGACCATGAGATCATGAGCTGAGCTGAAATCAAGAGTTGGACACTTAACCGACTGAGCCACCCAGGCCCTCCAAATCTTTGCCCTCTTTAAAATTGGGTTGTGTGTTTTTTGTTGTTGTTGAGTTATTGGAGTTACATATATTCTGGATATTAACTTTTAAAATTGGTCAGGAAAAATTTGGAGGTACAGGTACCTATATTATCTGTCTATCATCATCTTCATAGAGATCAGATATAGGATTTGCAAATATTTTCTTCCATTCCATAGGTTGCCTTTCACTCTGGTTGATAGAGTCCTTTGGTGCACAAATATTTTTAATTTTGATGAATTCCAGTCTTTGGTCTTTTGTTGCTTGTGCTTTTGCTGCCATATCCAAAAACTTATTGTCAAAGACAATGTCATGAAGCTTTCCCCCATCTTTTCTTCTAAGAATTTTATGGTTTTAGTTCTTCGGTCCATTTTTTTTGTTTTGTTAAAAAAATTTTTTTTAAACATTTATTTATTTTTGAGAGACAGAGCATGAGCAGGGGAGGGGCAGAGAGAGAAGGAGACACAGAATCCGAAGCAGGCTCCAGGCTCTGAGCTGTCAGCACAGAGCCAGACACGGGGCTAAAAACCCACGAACTGTGAGATCATGACCTGAGCCGAAGTCAGAAGCTCAACCGACTGAGCCACCCAGGTGTCCCTCTTTGGTCCACTTCTAGTCAATTTTTAAATATGGTGTAAAGTAAGGGCCAAACTTCAATTATTTTGCATGGGGATATCCAGTTTTGTGTAGTAAAGACTGCCCTTTCCCCATTGAATGGTCTTGGCACCCTTGTAGAAAATCGTTTGACTATTTATGCCTTCCTGGGATGGCTTGAACCTTTATATCCCCAGGTCCTTTTTCTACACAACAGGCCTTTAAATATTGTAGACAGCCATTGTGGTCCCCCATATGGATCCTTAGGTACATCAACCATCTTTTGATACAATTCTTCCCTTTCATTTGCAGTGCCTAGGAGGTATTTGTAGGTTGAATTGATGAACTCATAAATGAATAAATATGCATGGTATAAATCTTTCTCATGACCTTGGTCATTCTTCTTTGGACATGCCCCAGTGTTCCAATGTTCTTAAAAAATGTGATTTCCCAAACTGGACACAAGGCTCCATATGAGGATGAGCCATCTGTAGACCAAAAGTTGTCACCTCCTATTTTCAGGACACTCTGCTCTCTTCACATGGCTGAGAGTTGTGTTAGTTTTTTTTTGGCAGATGTGTCTGTCTCACTGTTGACTAATCCTGGGCTTATGATCAGCAAAAACACCCAAGGATATGTTAAAAGAGTTTTTATTGCCATTTCCTCAACTTAACTATAAAAGAGAGAGAGATTTTGGGAAATGTAGAAAGGTAACATGAAAACAGTCGTTAACATGTTTAGTATTCAGTCTACCTTCTTGTCTATTTGTACGTTTTAACTTTTTTAAAACAAAATTCAGATTATATATTTTATGACATTAAGTATTCTTTAAAACCTCATTTCATAATGAGACTCTATAAGATCATAATGACTATATAAAATTCCTTCATTTAGAGTGTATTGTACCTTGATATTCTATTTTATAATTTATTAAACCATTTTGCTATTGTTGGACATTTCAATTGTTTTCACTATCTGTTATAAATAATACCATAGGAACATCCTGGTACACAATTCTTTTTTAATCTCTCTGAATCTAAGTTGGACTTCACAATTTATCCACTAAATTTTACTTTTTCCAACATTTAACTTGTTTTTGGTTGGTTTTACTTGATTCTTTCATCTTTATCAAAGTCTCCATGAACCTCAATTTTCTTTCCTAATATATTAGACATTCTTCTCCCATTTGGGTCAACATAGGCAAGTATTATATCTTTGCTTGAGTTTTTACTAAAAATATTGAAGAGTGCAAGGTCATATGCAGAGCTGTGTAGCTTCCTATTAGAGAGAACTTTCTGTTGATGTTAACCACTTAGGGGGAAGAGAAGTTACATCTTATTACTATTATATTCTTGACACTTTGGAAACTGACATTAAGAGAGGTTATATCACACAAACTTAGTCTAACTGGAACTAAAGCCCAGGTTAGTCATATGCCACATTTAGTTTTATAGTTAGTCTTAGTAAGTCTTGATATCTGGTAAAATTAGTCTCCAACTTTCTTTTCTTCTTTTTCATGATTTTCTTGGCCAGAGGTCAGAAAACTATGACTCACAGAACAAATTTGGCCCACTGCCTGTTTTTGTACATAAATCATTATTGGAACACAGCCATATCCATTTGTCTAAGTATTGTTTATGTTTGCTTTTGTGTTACAAACAGAAATGAGTAGTTGTGACAAAGATTGAATGGTTTATAAGTCTGAAATATTTACTATCTGGGCCTTTACACAGTTTCCCCAACCCTCAGTCTTAGTTATTCTAGGTCCTTTGTATATCTGTATTTTAAAAATCCTGCAGGGACTTTAACGGAGATTGCACTGAATTTTTAGGTCAATGCCATCTTGCAGTATTGAGTTTCCCAATGCATCAATATGGTATCTCTTGCCACTTATTTGTGTCTTCTTTAATTTCTCCCAGCAATGTTTTATGGTGTTAGTGTAGCTCGTGCACATCTTTTAATAGATTTATTCCTAGGTGTCTGATGTTTTTGATACTATTATAAATGCATTTTTAGATTTTTATTTTAAAATTATTTCAGACCTAAAGAAAAGTTGCAAAATTAGTACAAAGAATTCTGGGTAGTCTTCTTCCAGATTCCCTACATGGTAACATTTTATTGTATTTGCTTCATCATTCCCCCCTCCTCTCTCATACACACACACACACACACACACACACACACACACACACACACATTATTGTTAAGTGATATTTTTAAAATCTTATTTTTCAATGTTGCTAATATATAGAAATAAAATTGATATTTTATATTGACCTTGTAGCTAGTGACTTTGCTAAACTCACTTGTTAATTCCAGTAATAGACTCTTTGGCTTATCTACATACATAATCATGCAATCTGCAAAAAAAAAAAAAATGACAACTTTACAGTTTCCTTTCCAATCTTTTTTATTTCTTTTTCTTGACTTATTGCATTAGCTAGCACTTCTGGTAAGGTGTTGAATATAAGTGGTGACAGTGGATATTTTTGTTCTCAAATCCAGAAGAAAAGTGTTCAATATTTTACCATTAAACTGGTTATTAACAGTAAACATTTTGTTGCTATTATAATAGAGTATCAACAAAATTCCAACAAAACCCAAAATTCCATAAAATAAATTCATACGACAATGAAAAAGAATGAATTACTGCTACATTCAACAATATGGTGAATCCTCATAGATACAGCAATGAACTAAGAAAGCCAGAAATGAAAGAATTCATTCTGTATCATTCCACTTATATCAAATTCAAGAACAGACAAAACTAATCAGAATAGTGGTTTCTGAAGCAGGAGACTGACAAGACAGGGGCATGAGTAAGCCTTCCGGGGAAGAAGTATTATATCTTGATCTGAGTGATGGGCACGTAGGCATGGATCATCGACCCTGCTATCTAAACTTTATGAAGTCTATTTATCTAAACTTTGGTATTTCCAAGTAAAATAGGCCAATAATCTCTTCCTGCCTTACAGAATACTATTAAAATTCAAATAAGATAAGAGCCATGATAGCTAACACATGCTGGGTGTTTTTTCTGTGCCAAGCATCACTTAAACACTATATACATCGATTCATTTGATTCTCACTCTACCCTGGATGGTAGAGTCTGTTGTTGTACATGTGAGAAATGATGCTTCTGAGGGTCTCACAGTCTCTAAGTGGAAGAGCCAGGATTTGATCCCTGTTAGCCCGGGCCTAGAGCTGTAACGACTGCCCCATCCTGCCTCTGAGCCCTTCCGCTCTGACAGTGACCAGGATGCCCTTTTACAGCCCTTAGTGTGTTTTCCAAGTTTCTGCTTCTTCTGCTCATCGGCCTTCCTGCCTCTGCCTTTGAGTTCTCTGAGCTGCCACACCATGCTGGAGGAGCTGTTGGAAATTCCATGCTGGCACGGCATAGCATTTCCACCCAGGCTGTGGGCGCAGCCTCAAGACAACACGTTCTTACCTCAGCCTGTGAGTGAAGCGGTGGGGGAGGCAACCCCAGGCATGGTGAACAGACTTGGCTTGCTGCCTGCGGGCATCATGGTGTAGCCAGCAAGAATGCTTTAGCGTCTGGGCTTGCTTCTTGCTGGAGGACAACTCTGAACTCTGAACTGGCTTTTCAAGAACCAGTGTTCACCTAGTGATACTGTTCCCTCCTCCTCTCTCTTTTTTCCTTTCTTCCTTCTTGCTTTTCTTAATTAAAAAATTTTTAATGGATAATATTTATGCCAGGTAAAAAAAAAAAAATCAAACTGTACCAAAGAGTACAGAATAAAAATGTTCTTACTCTCAACCTCGATTCTCTCCCACATTAGTTGCCCCTCCCAGAGGCAGCTATTGAACCAGTTTCCTGTATTTCTTCCTGAGATATTATTATTTTTATTATTAATTTTAATGTTTGCTTATTTTTGAGAGACAGAGTGCAAGCAGGGGAGGGGCCAAGAGAGAGGAAAGCACAAAATCCAAAGCAGGCTCCAGGCTCTGAGCCATCAGTACAGAGCCCGATGTGGGGCTCGAACGCATGGACCTCGAGATCCTGACCCAAGCTGAAATTGCTTGCTTAATCAACTGAGCCACCCAGGTGCCTCTCTTCCTGAGATATTTAATGTATCAAAGCACATATAGATGTATTACTCCCCTTGGCTTTTAACAAGTCATGTGATACTATTACATCTTGGTTTTTACACTTAAAAATCTACGTTGGAGGCTGTTACATATCACTATATGAAGACCTGGTTCATTCTTTGTAACAGCTGCAGAGAACTTCCATCAATTCATTTAATGTAATCTATTTAATGCTGCCTCTTCTGGCCGTACCATCTGGTCTTGCCTGTGAGAGGCGGGTAGGGGTCCACGCAGGTGTCTACACACACACCTACCCACAAACACCTAACTGAATGCAGGGAGAAGCAGCTTCAATCCTGGGCATTATGAAGCAAACCAGAGAGTCTAATGGGAATGACGGACCCGCGTGCTGGAAGGAGGGTGATATACATATTATTGTGTGGTTATCAAATCTAGATGTGACTGAGTCTCTGTGGAGAGTCTCTTTCCTCCTCCTGGAAAGCTGGGCTCGGCACTTCAACATATGTTGCAGATGGCCATGTCACAGCATGTAACTAAGAAATGGGTACTTGACAACACTCTGGGGGAGAGATGGGGAAGAGGCTCTCCCTCCATCACTGCCAAACTTCATGAAGGCCCCCAAACCCCCTTTCTCATACTCCCCGCCTCATCTCCCTGCTCCCCCAGTCTCACTCACTGCCTCTTTGGCTGCGTGCTCCTCTCGGACTCTCCTTCTTCCCTCTCTGGGCTGGAGCCATTTAGCTCTCTCGCCTTCCCCCTTGGCATCCCCTCATCCATTTCTTAGAGTGTGGTCTCTCTCTGGATCTTCTGTGTCAGCTTCACTGGCAGGGTTTGTTGACAATGCCCTAGAGGACCTGAAAGAACTGGAAACTGGGGGGAGAGAGGTTTAGCATAAGCATCACTAGCAATTAGTATTTAGTATCTGGCATACTGGTAATTAGCATCAGCATTACTAGCAAGCTCCTGGGTGATCTGTAGCTGTATTCAGGGTTGAGGCCCAGGTGTTGAGGCTGCCTTTGGGACCATCAGTTGGATCCAGGTATTTGGAGCCAACTTGATGGGATCAAGTTGTACTGAGCACGGTGGTCTGTCTGTGGGTACAAATGCCCCATTCAGAAAGGGGCCATGGTGTGGCCGGACCAATACCAATGCCAGTCTCTGGGATGAAGGAAGAAATACCCCACCGGTGTGCTTTGCACATGGCAGATCCTATTTGGAGGCCAGTATTTTTTCCCTTTTAAAAACTGAGGTAGAAGGAACATGCAGCAAGCTGCACAAAATCTGTGCAGCTTGATGCGTTTTTGCATAATTACACACCTGTGGAACACCACCTCCATCAAGAGATAGAGCAGAAGCTCTTTCGCACCCCCCTTCCTCCTACCTCCCTGCCTGGAGGTAACCACCACTTTGACCTCCATCACCGTAGATGAATTTTGCCTGTTTTTGGACTTCACCTGAAATAGAATCATACCGGATGCACTCTGTGTTTGGCTTCTTTCGCTCGGCAGTATGTCTGTGAGATTCCTCCACGTTTTTGTGTGGTGGAGCCTCAGTCTTTTTTCATTGCCGTGAGCAAAGAATCAGCAAACTATTTTTATAAAGGGCCAGATGCAATATTTTCGGCTATGCAGACCATACATCGTCTGCTGTAACTACTCCGCTCTGCCATTGTAGCTCAAATGCAGCCACAGGGGACACACACACGCAAAATAGGCCACAGGCTGGCCTGTGGGACATAGCGTGCTGACCCCTGCTGTAGGAAATTCTCTTCTGTGAATACATCCCAGTGTACTTAGTTATCCGCCTTCCTGTTACCGGCACTTGGGTGATCCGCTTTTGGATACAAAGATAATGCGCTGCCATATGCACTCATTTTACGGCTTGGAAGGAGTGGAATCGTCAGCTCCTGAGATTGGCCCACGTGCCGCTTTCGTAGATACCGCCCAGTATGGTCATACCAGTTTGCGCTCACCAGTGACATTTCTTCGCGCCCTTGATGCCTCTTGGTATTGCCAGTGTTTTTACTCACAGCCATTTGCGTAGAGGTGTTGTGGATTTTAATTTGCATTTCCCCGATGACCAGTGATGTCCAGCACCTTCTCAAATGCTTCTGGGCCACTGGGATATTCTCTTTGGTGAAGTAAAAATTGTCTACTGTTTCTGAAAATTGAATTGTGTGCCTTTTTCTCGTTGGATTGTAGAGGTTTGTTACACATTTTGGAGACAGATCCCTTGTGAGATAAAAATATGGCAGGTGTCTTCTTTCAGTCTATGGCTTGCCCTTTTACTTTCTTAATAATGTCTATTGATAAACAGAAAGTTTTAATATCGATGAGGTCCGGTGTATCAACTTTTTCTTTTCTGGTTAGTGCTTTTTGTGTTCTGTTTAAGCAATCTCTGCCTGCCCCAAGGTCGTGAAGATATTCTCCCATGTTTTGTTTTAGCAGCTTTTTTGTTTTCTACCTTCCCAGCGGGGTCTGGAACCCATTTTGAATTAATTTTTGTGTTTGATGTGAGGGAGGGGTCAAAGTTCATAATATTCCATAAGGAAATCCATTTTTCCAGTACCAATTAGTGAAAACACCATAATTTCCACCCATGATAGGAAGGCTGCATTTAAGGTTGGGCTCTAGTCTTTGTAAGGGTTCTGCGGGTGCCTGGGTGGCTCAGTCGGTCGAGCGTCCAACTTCGGCTCAGGTCATGATCTCATGGTTCGTGAGTTTGAGCCCCATGTCGGGCTGTCTGTGGTCAGCACAGAGGCTGCTTTGGATCCTGTCTCCCTCTCTCTCTGCCCCTCCCCTGCTCATACTCTCGCTCTCTCTCAAAAAAAAATTTTTTTTAATTAATTAACTAATTAATTAAAATAAATCAAAGGGTTCTGGACACCTGTAGTGTGTTCAAAGCTGAGGAGGGTCTCTAGACTATGCCCCAGGAAGAAGAGATGAAGGGGCAGGGGGTCCGGATGCTCTGGGCTGGCTATGGCGTCACCAGCTCTAAGATGGATAAGGCATATAGGCAAAGGGGGTTGATTCTCTTTAGCTGGGAAATTCCCTGTCTCCATAATGCTTAAAAGGATGCCACACCAGGCCAAGATTTTTCAGCTGTTGCTGGAAAAATGAGATTTCCAAGAAACTACCTTTGAAAAAAAAAAGCACACAGTTTTGCATTTTTAGATGTTTTCACTACTCTTCATATTGCCCAGGTCAAATTATTGCTTCCAGAAGAAAACAGCCTTCAAACTGTGAATAGCTAAGTAAGCTAGAACTGGCAGTAGCAGAACGAAGGAAAGTCCTGAATATTTTGAGACCCAACATTATTTATTTCTGTAAGTGAAAGAGAAAGAGTGTCCCAGGCTTAGGTTCTGCAGACATCAGACTGTGGACTAATATTTTCCAGACAGATGACTGCTGTCCAGAGCTTTCTTGACTACTCCTCACAGCCTTCTCTCTGGCTACGTGAACCCAGGCAGCCACTCTGTCATCTGCAAGGGACAAGAAAGCCACCTTTCTGTACACTGCTCTGATACCCTGAGGATAGGGCAGAAAGGTGCTCGTTATTTCTGACCATTTCTGGAGTGTGTGGGGTTTGGACTTGGCTGGTGGGCATGGAGCCAGGGAGTGGACATGGGGATCAGGGTCTTGGCTCTTGAATCGATGCTAGAAGAGTGACTTGTGGTTTATTCCTGAGGACCCGGAGTCTGCAGGGGCATCCGCGCCTGGGGATAAACACTTTTGGCTCAGTGGGCTCCACTAACCCAGGACCATCCTGGAGGTCCGTTCTCCTTGGAAATTGATAGAAATTATCCTCTGCCATATTAATCGATGCATTCACCCAACAGATTTTTATTGAGGCAGGCACTATGCGGGGCACTGGGTATACATCAATGAACAAAGCAAAGATTCCTGCTCTCATGGGGCCCCCTTTCCAGTGGGGAAAAACAATGAATAAACAATGAATAAATATAGGATGTGAAGTTAAGGTCTAGGGCAGGATAAGGGGGATCAAGAGGGCCAGGGGAAGGAAGGGCTGTAATTTTAAGTAAGGGTGATAAGGTTGGCCTCAATGAGGAGGTAACATATGAGCAAAGCTGTCAAGGAGGAGCAGAAGTGAGTCATGGGGCTACCTGGAGGAAAGGTTGTCCATGCAAGGCTTTGGTTTGCTCCTAAATTAGGCAGATTCCAAAGTTTCCTCCCTCCCTCCCTTCCTCTTCTCTCTCTTCCTCCATTCTTTTCTTTTCTCTTTTCTTTTCTTTTCTTTTCTCTTTTCTCTTCTCTTCTTCCTTCTTTCCTTCCTTCTTTCCTTCTTCCCTTCCTTCCTTCCTTTCTTCTTCCCTTCCCACCATACCCCAGACACTCTCACCCCCTATAATCCTCCTCTCACTGAGAAACCAAGGACAGATGCATTCAGCTGCTGAGAGCTCTCCAGGCCTCTCAAAACAGGACTGGGACATCTTCAGAAATGCCCCCCATATCACAGTACAGATGGGAATTTAGTGATGGATTGTCTCTCTAATATTAGAACCTCATAGATGCCCCCAGATGAAATTAAATTTTAAGATGTTCACTCCAACTATTTTCGTTTCATCCCAACTAACCCCTATCTTCTGAGGCCTTTGATGGACATTTTAATTAAATCATGAAGAGCCCTTTGTCCCCTAAAAAGGAGGATTGAATCCTCCCCATCCCTCCGTCTCTCTCCACTTCCCCCTTGCCCTGACTGCTGAGGAATGTGCTTTGTCCCCAGCAGGGTGTTGGGATGGCAGGACCCTGTCCTGGATGTGGTCTCCACCCCCAACCCCCCTCCTAGGTTCAGGGGAGTCTTCCCAGTAAAGGGATGCACGCATGCATTCATTCATTTCCAGTTTCATGTCCCACTGGGGCATTTCAACCTTAACACGTCTGACTTTGAGCTTCCGATCTAACCCTGCCCTTAAAGCAGCTCCTCCTTCTGTCTTTACTGCCTTAGTAAGTAGCATCCATGCCTCTCGGTCCCAGCACCCAGAAGCCTGGGCATCACCAGGATACTTCCCTCATTCTCCACGTTCATCCATCAGCAAGTCTCATGGGTCTCGTCTCCAAAGCGTAAGCTGGTCAACCACTCTGCACCTTTCCCCATAGTAACGTGAAGATGATAGTATTGCTACCTCAGAGGTTTGTTTAAAGAGGATAGGAGTACCCGTATGTAAAGAACCATGTCTGGCACATAGTAAGAACTAAATATGTGTTGGGCAACAGAGAGCATGGTGTTGGCTGTGTCCCTATCCTTTAGCCAGGGAGTAGCTCATGATATTATTATGCTTTTAATGCTACATGTTTTAATTTGAGTGCAGGAAATATTACATAAAAATACAATAAAGGAAAAATGTTATCTTTACCAAAGAAAAGAATAAATGATATGGAAAATAATAATGATATGGAAAAAGTGTTCATTCACATCTATTATTGTTAAGCAAAACCAAAAAGCATGCTAGAAAACAGTATGTAGGGGTGCCTGGGTGGCTCATTGGTTAAGCGTCCCATGTGGGTTCAGGTTGTGATCTCACAATTCATGGGTTTGAGTCCCGCATCGGGCTCTGTGCTGATAGCTCGGAGCCTGCAGTTTGCTTTGGATTCTGTATCTCTTTCTCTCTCCCTTTCTGCCTCTGCCCCACTCACGCTCAGTCTCTCTCTCTCTCTCTCTCTCTCTCTCTCAAAAATAAATAAGTATTAAAAAAATTTAAAAGCCAGTATTATGCCATTGACCTCATTTTTGTAAAAAAAAAAAAATGTGTGTGTATGTGTTACCAAATATTAATAGTGTAACTATTAAGTTACACTCTAGGTGGATTACATAGGGTTTTAATTGTCCTCTTGTTGCTCTATAAATTCTATATAACTCTTTTTCTTTAAGTTTATTGATTTTTGAGTGAGAGAGAGAGCGTGCACGTGTGTGAGCGGGGGAGGGGCAGAGAGCTAGGGGTCAGAGGATCTGAACTGGGCTCTGCGCTGACAGCAGACAGCCCGATGCAGGGCTCGAACTCACGAACCTCGAGATCATGACCTGAGCTAAAGTGGGACGCTCACCAACTAAACCTCCCAGGTGCCTCAATTCTATATAACTCTTATAGTAAAAGGAAAAGTCAACCAAATAAAAGTAAGCATTGCCATACCATTTGGTAGTTCTCGTACAACTACATGATGAGGGATCCACACTCCTTGGCATAGCATCTGAGAGCCCCGTCATCTGATTCCTTGTGTGGTCTAGTCCCTCCCGATCCCTGCCCCCCAGTCTCCTCTTCAGCCATACGGAACTGCTGAGAATTCCCAGCCCCAGCCTGACTTTTCAGGCCTCCATGGCTTTGCACATGCTATGCCCTTTGCCTTGAACTTCCCTTGTAAGCCTTGTCAGCTTGGTGAATATGTTCTTCAAACATGTAACAACATGTAAGACTTTGCTTTGCAAGAGGCACTTTTAAGAGGCTAAAAGACTGGGAGAACGTACTCGCAAATCACATGTGGGACCAAGGATTCCTACCCAGAGCGTATGAAGAATTCAGGAAACTCAGCAGTAGGAAAACAATTAGCAGATTTTAAAAAATGAGCCAAAGACTTGAACAGGCACTTCACCAACGATATGCAGATGGTAAATAAGTGCATGGAAAGATACGCAGCCTCATTAGTCAATAGGGGAAATGCAAAACCACAACGAGATACCTCCACGCAGCTATTAGAACGGCTAAATCAACAAAAACCTGACAGTACCAAGTGCTGGCTGGTGTGTGGTTATTGGAGCGGTCATACATTGTTGGCGGAAATGTGAGGTAGCATGGCCGCCCTTGAAAACAGCGTAGAGGTTTCTCATGCACGTACCACGTGACCCAGCAGTTTCACTCTCAGGTATTCAACCCAGAGAAATTAAACTTACGTTCACACAAAAACCTGCACACAAAGGTTTATAGTAGCTCTTCTCATAATTGTCAAAAACGGGAAACCACCCAAATGCTTTCAGTGGGTGAATAGACTGTGATTCATCCACACAGTAGATTACTCTTTAGCAACGAAACAGAGCAAACTATCCATACCCGACGATGTGGATGATTCTCAAAGGCATTATGCTGGGTGGAGAAAATCAGCCTCAAAAGGGCACGATTCCATTTACATGACAGTTTAGGAAAAGCAAAACTATAGGGACAGAGAACATATCAGTGGTTACCCGGGGGTGAGGGTTGGGGTAGGGTGTGACTACCAAGGGCAGCATGATGTCCGAGTTCCCCGGGGCCGATTTTGAGGGGTGACGGAACCGTTCTGCATCCTGAGTATAGTGGTGGTGATGGGAACCTACATAAGCATTAAAACTCATAGACCTGTACCCCCAGAGAAAAAAAAATGTCAACACTAATTTGAAAAGCAAAACAAAACCCAACCTGACGCGGACACTCGTCACTCAGGTTAGGACAGGGAGAGCATTTTCACACAGCCTGCACACCTAGCATGCGGAAAATGGAGTGGAAGCCGAGAAGCTCTCTGGAGCTTCCAACAGGTCAGGTGGTAAACGCCGTGTAACTTCGTGCCCATGTGGGACCTTCTCAATTGTGGGGAGAGAAAGCCCCAGTCTCTGGGTTCCCCAGGGGGACAGATGGCTCCGCCAAGCAATCATGAAACTTGAGTTCGCTCGAGCCACTACGAGTCCGTGAAAGCAGATTGCCTTTTCAACAGGAATTTCAGCAAAGCGCTCTGCTTCCTCCAAGCCTCAGAAAATGTGCTATCGGGGTACTTTCCGGTGTGACAGTTTATCATAGTCTCCTTCTTCCTCAGTCATCCATCAAACATCTGCTCACGTTTTTTACCGCGAAATAGGAGACTCCCTCAATAAAGCAGCAGTATCTGTGTGAGGCTCCCTTAGGGAGCCGGGGAAATGCAAACCCCTCCCAGGTTCCTTCGGGGAATAAGAGCTTATTGTAGAATTCTCTGGGCAATAAGGAAGCTGGGCAGCTGGACCATGGCCGGGTGTCACGCAGTCCGAGGGGAGTTTGGCACCCTGAGTGCTGTCCTGCTCAAGGCCTGGGCTTTCTCCATGCTGCCTGGCTGGGTGTCCTGCCCTCCACTCCCCACCTCAGGGTGCTGCTCACTTGTGGCTTCTTCTGCCCCTGGCTCCCCTTCTCCATCTTCTGTCTGGGGGGGGGGGTCTTTTGGACACCTGCCTGCTATCAACCACTTCTCCCCCATCTCCAGTTCAAACCC
Organism: Acinonyx jubatus; assembly: GCF_027475565.1. NCBI lineage: Eukaryota > Metazoa > Chordata > Mammalia > Carnivora > Felidae > Acinonyx > Acinonyx jubatus. The sequence goes on from NC_069397.1 coordinate 18,275,731, forward strand.
TCAGAGGCAGAGGGCCCACCAGGGCCACTGGCTGCCCCAGGGAGACAGGCCCACCCTTGTCCAATCAACTGGGAAGGGTCACATGACCCCCAGTGGGGAGACTGAGGCCCAGGAAACCTCTCAGAAGTGGTGGGGCCAGGGCAGTTGTCCTGATGCTTCTAGAAGAAGTCTCTCTGGATAGAAGTTAAGGTTTTGTTTTTAAGTTTATTTATTTTGAGACAGAGGAAAAGAGAGCAGAGGAGGGGCACAGAAAGAGAGAGAGAAAGAGAGAGAGAGAGAGAGAGAGAGAGAGAATCCCAAGCACGCTTCTTGCTGTCAGCGCCGAGCCCGACATGAATCTTGATCCCACGGACCTAGAGATCATGACCTGAGCCAAAATCAAGAAGAGTTGGACGTTTAACCAAATGAGCCACCCAGGCTCCCCAGGAGTTAAGTGTTAATGACAAAAACAATTCATACAGAATTACAGACACAAGAGCCTGGGACAAAGTTACAATCACAAAGCTGCCCGTGTTTTGTGGGACCCAAGGAATTTAACAAAAATCCCCTACCCCTGGACAAGCAGAGCAAGACTAACTCCATTGCGTGCTACACCCACCGTCTCATGTATAACCCCCACATGACCTACTTATTGCTTAAGACACTCCCCCACCTCAGTCAAGCCGCTGAGCACACCCTTACTGGATACTGGCTCATATAGGAATACGGAACCCCTAACCGCCAAAGAATGTAAACCCCGCCTTTTGCCCGCCAAACTTGCGTGCCAATTCTGACCAGAGTGATAGGCTAGTTCAAACAGTTACTATAGGGTAAATTGTAATTCAATTGGCCACCTGCGTGTGGACTGACATGACTATGCAACTTTCTGTGTGTGTTACAATCCCATTGGCCACTGGCCTCTATAAAACTGCTACGCCTTTTAACTTAGGGGTCCAAGTCCCTGCTCCGCTGTGTCGGGTATACTTGGCCCCAAGCTCGAGCTTGCAAATAAACCCTCGTGCGTTTGCATCAGTATCGGCTCCTTGGTGGTCTCTCGGATTCGAAATCGGGGGCATTACAGATTGTCTTTATTTTCTCCACCTCTCTCAAGCCACTGCCTGCTTGGGCTAAAAGAGAGAACATGTATTCCCCCTCTGCCCCAACACACATTCTGTCCCCTTTTTACAAAAAACATTTTTTTTTAATGTTTGTGTATTCTTTTTTTTTTTTTTAATGTTTTATTTATTTTTGAGACAGATAGAGACAGAGCATGAGCAGGGGAGGGGCAGAGAGACAGGGAGACACAGAATCCGAAGCAGGCTCCGGGCTCTGAGATATCAACATAGAGTCTGACACAGGGCTCAAACTCACAGACCGTGAGATCATGACCTGAGCTGAAGTCAGACGCTTAACCGACTGAGCCACCCAGGCGCCCCTGTTTGTGTATTCTTGAGAGAGAGACAGAGCATGAGCAGAGGAGGGGCAGACAGAAAAGGAGACACAGAATCCGAAGCAGGCTCCAGGCTCTGAGCTGTCAGCACAGAGCCTGATGCAGGGCTTGAATCACGAGACCATAACCTGAGCCGAAGTCAGATGCTTAACTGACTGAGCCACCCAGGTGCCCCTCCTTTCCTTCTTGATGAGGGCCCCTGAGGTCACCTGGCAACTTACACAGCAACCTCATGAGGTGTGTGTCACCACTGTCCCCATGTTACATGCGTCAGGGAACCCGCTCACCTGCACTCACTCAGATGAGCCAAGAATCTCCCCTCTAAAGGGGCTCATGGCCTCTTGGAGTGGCAGTGGCTGCCTCTCCCGGGCCCCCCATAATTCTAGGGTCTCCCGGGATGGGGGCAGAGCCAATGGCTGCCACCACCCCAGCCATTCCAGCAATTTATTTTGTCCTTGTCCTCTTTCTTTCCTGACATTTTAACTGTCCCAACCATCAAATTACTTAGGTGACACAGAAACTATCTAACGGAGAGCTCACCTCACAGGGTCTAAAACAGTAAATATAGGTCATTGCTCTTACAGTGCCTCATGCCTGAGCCTGGGCGCAGATGCGACTATTTTCTCTACTGAGCCTTAAAATCCTCCATGCTGTGAGGCTCTGAGTAGCCTTGGCTGTTTAGGTTGGTCCTGGAATCTGGAAAACCCTTCTGTGAGGTTTGCCCGTGGAGCTGTGGTTGAGTCCCGATGGGCTCTTCTCAGGTGGCCCCCCCCCCCCAAATCCCTACCCCCTCCAAGGCCCTAAATGAGAGGCTCAGGAATCCGGAAAGTGGGAGTACTAAAGGATACAAATGGCTGGGAAGAAACCGGTCCTAATCTTCCCAGGAATGTCTGCAACTCCCACCCACTCAGTGACCCTCCTCTGCCCGGCAGCAGCTTCCTGCCATATACGAACCTCTCTTGCCTGTCTTTCTCCCTCCGCCCTTCCACTGCCCCACCCCCCACGCCTTCTCCAGCCCTTTTCCAGTAGTTAATTAATGCATCAACATTTGCGCACATATTGGACAGACCTCTGAGAAAACAGACTGGAAAAAGGAAACGCCCACCACACTGCGCCCTGTGCAGGCAATGTATGCGCATTCCCGTATTCTGTCATCCCACAGGCTGGGCTTATTATTTCCACTTCCTGGAAGAGGAAACTGAGGCTTAAAGGGGTTCCAGAGCTTGCCCCATCCAGAAAGGGGTCCTGTACACAGCCTCTCCATGGCTCTCGGGGAGTCCAAGTCATCTGCACACTCTGAACTGCCCAGGAGTGAGGCAAACTGGGTATCTGGAACCACAGTTTAGGATGGGCTGCAGATTACTGTGTGTCCACCCAGTGCAGGCCCCCAGCAATGGGGGAGTGGTCTCTCCTACAAAAACCAGAGCTCATAGCTCAGGGACTGGCATTCCTTCTACATGTCCATCCATCCATCCATCCAACCATCCATCCAACCATCCAAAGGCCATTGACCACTGCACAACCACTTGGAAGTTATTATAAAAAAGACAGGCAGGGCGCCTGGGTGGCTCATTCAGTTAAGCATCTGACTTCAGCTCAGGTCATGATCTCGCGGTTCATGAGTTCAAGCCCGGCGGCAGGCTCTGTGCTGACAGCTCAGAGCCTGGAGCCTGCTTCAGATTCTGTGTCTCCCTCGCTTTCTCTGCTCCTCCCCCACTCATTCTCTCTCTCTCTCTCTCTCTCAGAAATAAACATTAAAAATTTTTTTTAATTAAAAAAGTTTTAAAAAGACAGGCAATAATAAATGTTGGTGAGGATATGGAGAAATCATAACCCTCACCCACTGCTGGTGGGAGTGTAAAATGGAGCAGCTACTTTGGAAAACAGTCTGGCAGGTCCTCAAAAGGTTAAAGCTTAAGAAACAAGCGAAACATAAAGTTACCCCATGACCCAACAATTCCACTCCTAAGTACGTACCCAAGAGAACTGAAAATATTTGTTCACACAAAAACCTGTATGCAAATTTTTATAGCGGCATTATTCATAATATCCAAACAGTAGAAATGACCCAAATGACCATCCACTGATGAATGGATAAAAAAAACTGGCATGTCCATGCAATGGAGTATTATTGGGTTGTAAAAAGAAACAAAGTACTGATACATCCTGCAACATGCCTAAACCTTGACAACATTATGCTAAGTGAAAGAAGCCTGACAGGAAAAGACCTATTTCATGACTCCGTTTATATAAAATGCCGAGAATAGGCAAATCCAGAGACAAAGGCAGATTAGTGGTTGCCTAGGGCTGGGGGTTGGAGAAAATGAGGAGTGACTGCTAATGGGTATAAGGTTTCTTTTTGGGGTGATGGAAATGTTCTGGAATTGGATAGAGGTGATGGTTGCACAACCTTGTGAAAATGCGAAAAACCACTGACTTGTACACTTGTAAAAGGTGAATTTTATGGCATGTGAATTATATCTTAATTAAAAATTTTTTATTGAGTATCTACTATATGCCAGGCACGGTGCTGGTACCACGGAGATGTGTGAGACACGGCCTTGGCCTTGGGGAACTTGTGTCTAGGAAAGGAGACAGATGAACGGGCCACAATGCAAAGAGTGGGATCAGTGCTGGGCTGGAGGGGGACCCCAGGGAGCTTGGGGTGGAGAGTCAGGGGACCCTTCTAGAGAGGATAATACCATGAGGTAAAACAGACTCTGGAGGGGATTAGAGTTAGCCAGGGCAAGTGTGTGGGGTTGGGGAGCTGTCTGGAAGGTCAGTCCAGGCAGAGAGAAGAGTGCCTGTAAAGGTATGGCTTGCTGGGGAGTTTCTGGAGAGGCCGGAAGAGCCCTGAGGTGCCCAGATGATGTAGCAGGGGCACACATACCAGATGCTGAAGGCCCAGTTTCCCTCTTAGAGGAAAGCAGGTGCCTCCCTTGTAAGCTCAGCAGCCAGCCGGGCAGAAGGCCTATCACCCTTCTCTGAGGGCTCTCCTGCAGGTCCTGATCTGTATACACAGCAAGAAAACTGCCTGCTCCCCCCTGCCCCACCCCCAGGCCCACAAGGAAAGTGCAGAGATGGATAAAGAAGAAAATAACTATTGCACATATATCCACCACTCTTCATATTTTAGTTTAGTTTTTTTTTTTTCTGTTTTTCCCCCCTGTGCCTTTATTTTATGTGGTGGGGATCATTGTGTGCTACAATCTGACGTTTTTCTAGCTGATATCATAAGCATTGTTCCTTGTCATAAAAAAATTCTTAATAGATTTCACTTCTTTGACTATATCATGGCCCGCCCTAAAGCTGGACTCCAAAGCTGGACCAGCATGACTTTATTTTATTATTATTATTTTCTAACGTTTATTTAGTTTTGGGAGAGAAGGAGAGACAGAGCACAAGCGGGGGAGAGGCAGAGACAGAGGGAGGCACACAATCCAAAGCAGGCTCCAGGCTCTGAGCTGTCAGCACAGAGCCCCACGCAGAGCTCGAGCTCACAAGCTGTGAGATTGTGACCTGAGCCAAAGTCGGACGCTTAACTGACTGAGCCACCTAGGCGCTCCTGGACCAGCCTGACTTTCTTAAATGATGACCATTGAGGTTGTTTTGGACTCTCATCCGCAATGATGCCCTGAACATCTTTGTGCACCACGTGGCCGGAATCTGGAGTTGGAAGTGCCAGTTACTGTTCTGCTTTTTGGAGGGCGCTCTGGTCAGGAAGGGGGCTCTCCCCAGAGCACCAGAGACAAGACATCCATGAGGCAGGGCAACTCAGGGAAACCCAGATGTCAGAGCTGGAAGGGCTCCAGAGAACCGTAACTGAAAACACAGAGGCCCAGAGGGCTCATGCGGCCCAACCAAAGATGCACAGCTTTTTACGGAAGGACCCAAGGGGCTGTGTTAAGCTGGTGGGAAGGCCTTTAGAACTTCTTCTGGGATTAGCATCCAACATCCTCAGAGGCTGAAGCTGGGGAGAAAGTGACCACACACTTGTCTTCCTCCTCCATTTGGCCTAGCCCTCACCCACCTGTACCATGCAGCCTGTGTTTTGCCCACATCTCTCATTCCAGGGCACCCTGTGAATTCCAGCTACCAGCAGCTGCATCTCTGGGCCTATGGGCTTTTCCAGAACCAAGGGAGGCCACGCTGCCACAATCCCCCTGGGAGCAGCCTCAACCAGTGATTCTCTGGCTGCAAACAGCCAGCAGTCTTGTCCCTCCGATGGTGCTCTCTACTGTATCCCATGTTTCCCTGTGGAATTGAACTCCAGTTGCCCGTTGTGGCAACTGGCTTAATGTTACAACCCTTGATGGCTGCCTGCCCTTCCCCATTTCCCTACTGATGTCCCCTGCATGTCCCAAATATACTACTTGTAACTGAATCCTTGCACCTTGAAGTTACCTTGCCTCGGGGGCTGCCCGGATGCCACTCTATGTATTAATCCTCAACCCAGGAAGCAGCATAGAAGGGCAGAGAAAAGAAAATGTTCTGGGGAGCGTCAAAAATAAAGCTGACCCTTAAAGAAAATTCCTGGCTGGAATGCCCCTGTGAGCTGGTCAGGTCCTTATGCACTGGGCCGGCCCGGCCAGTGAAGTCACAGGCCTGTGCCAGCCACCATGAGTCACACTCCAGGGACTCAGGGAGTAAAGCCGCCCATCTTCTGGGCCACCTTAGATCTGTCCACCCCAGGTGACCACCTGGGCATTTCCAACAAAAATCCCTCTGCTTCTGTCATCTCCAAGTCATTCAAGGGGTCCACAGTCAGGGAGACCTTGTCTACCCAGTGGCTGGAATTTTGTGTGACTCACACCCTCCAGTGGTCAGTCGGCAAATGACGTGGGGCTCAGGGGCTGGGGGCCTGCTTGAGACCCTACGCCTTTAGGGTATCAGAGCTGGGAGGATCCTTAGAAAGCCTCTTCCCTGGTGCCTTCCTCTGTCAGGTGAGGGGAGGGAAACCTTACTAGGACGCGTGACTTGCCCTGAGTCCCACGCGAGCATGTGCGTGCACGCATAGTTGCTGACAAGTCAAGACTTGCATACACGCGAGTATATGTTCCTTGCAGGTGTGTGTGTGTTTCACCTTCAGGAATTCTTGTCACACCTGCATGCCACATATACTATCATTTGCTTAAATATTTTTTTCCTTAAAACGACTCTTTTTTTTTGAACTTAAAAAAATGTATTTCTTTTTTTTTTTTTTTATGTTTATTTTTGAGAGAGACAGAGTGTGAGTCGAGGAGGGGCACAGAGAGGGAGACACAGAATCCAAAGCAGGCTCCAGGCTCTGAGCTGTCAGCATAGATCCCGTCACAGGGCTTGAACTCACAAGCTGTGAGATCATAACCTGAGCCGAAGTCAGCCACCCAACCGACCGAGCCACCCAGGCGCCCCCCAAAAATGTAATCTAAAATGAATGTTTATCACTTTCTGCAAGTTGAAAAACCAGTAAATGGTCACAGACAGTAATCACATCCATCAAAACTTTAACTGTAAAAATAAAAATAAGGCGATTCCAGGTATGACTCCTAAGGAGTGCCCTAAGTACATTGACCACACTTTGGGAGACATGTCATTTGACCCGGGTTACCCAGATCACCTTGCCTGTCGCATCATCTGTAAGGACATCTACTGAGCGCCTACTGTGTGCTGAGTGCTGAGGTTATAAGACACTCAGGGGAGAGACCAGATATATAAGCAACCACGTCACCATCTGAAAGGGGGTTGGTATCAGTGAACCTTGGGGAGGAGAAAGAAGCAGGGGGATGGACCAGATGAGTGCAAGGGAGGTTGGGGACCTTCTGGACTGGAAGAAGGGGAGACTTAGGAATGAGACACTCTCAGCTTCCCCATCTCCTAGGAGAGGAACTGTTAGTATCTCTTGGGTGCTTGGCACTTTGAAGACAGGATCTCATTTTATCCTGGGGAAAACCATACAAAGGAGCTCTCACTGCAGCTAAAGAGCCTGAGGCTGGGGACTTGGCCAAGTTCACCTGGCTGAGCCAGGAGTGAAACACAGTCCAGTCTGGCCTCACAGCCACATGCGTACAGGGTAGGGATGGTAAACCCGAGTGTTGGAGACCCTGCAGAAATGCCACCGCCCAGCAGTCAGCCATGGCAGCGCTTGCCTGAAGGACTGCAGTCCCCATGAGCCCTGCTCACCTGGAGGCCAGGTGCCCTCAGCATCTGAGCAGCACAGCCACGCAGTTTATGCGGTACTGTCCCCTAGGGGGCAGCTCCTTTGCTTCAGCACAGGGAAGACGCAGGACTGCATTTCTGGCTGTCCAGTTCTGATGGATGGTCCTTGAGACAGTGGGCCACCTCCTTGAGCCTCAGTGCCCCATCTGTAAGACAGGAAGCGTGGCCCCTTCATTGCAGGGTTGTGGTGAGGTTGGGTAAAGTGCTGTGCACATAGTAAGTACACAAATCCTCCATGCAATCAATGTTTGACCACCTACCGCATAGCACAGAAATGCAGAGATAAATGTGACAGAGTCCTCCTGTCCTTGTGGAGCTTAGCATACAGAGAAGGGTGGCCCTCTTTCCCTTATTATAACACATATTCTAAGAGTGAGGAAGACAAGGGCTGTGTCTTTGGGATCACCCCTTTGTCCACCATCATGCTGAGTCCTACCTAATGGGCACCCCATGAGTACATGGCATAGGAACAACCGCCTTTAGAGTCTGAGAGTTCTGGGTTCAAATCCCAACTCAGCCCCTTCCTGGGTAACTCAGGCAAGTCACTTTCCCTCTTTAAACTGCAGCTTCCTCCTCTGTACAGTAACTCCCTCAAAGAGCCATTGAGAGGATCCCATGGGGGCTTCTGTGAAGCAGGGGCATGGGGCAGGGACCCCTCTGCCCCTTCCTGGGGGGTCCCTGCACCTGCCTTGTATTGCACAGCACTGGCAACAGACACGGGTATGGGGAGACAACGTTCAACCCAAGGTAATCCTCCGCTCTTCCCTCGGCCTCAGTTTCCCACCCCCTTCCTTCTACGTGTCCTCTTTGCCCCCGGGGTATGCTCACTTGCAGTGAAATGGGCAAGTACACAGGGCACACGAGGTGGGGAGTCATCTGGATTCAGTGAGACCTTGGTCTCAGACCTGGGCCGAGCCTCAGCTCTGCCTTTTATCAGCTGAGTGACACTGGGCTGGTTGCTCAACCTTCCTGTGCCTCAGTTTCCCTACTTGTGAAATTGGCTAGATAATAGTGCCTTCCTCGCCAAGGGCTGCTGGAGCTATTGACTAAGACGAGCAGTAAGCTCAGGGCCTGGCTGTAGTTATGTGGTTCGTGGTGGCTGTAATTCTCATGCTGGGGAATTCTTATTACAGGACAGTGTCGGGGGGGGGGGGGGTGGGGAAAGAGTCCAAGAAAGGCAGTGGGGTGTGGTGCGGGAGGCTTGCTCCCCTGGAACCCTGTCCTGATTGTCCCCTTTGCAGGGCTTGACAGGCTGGAGGAGGTGTGGAAGGGGGACTCCAGCCTGCGAGCTGGAACTCTAGGGTTTTAGCCTCGCCACTGCCGAACTGTGTGATCCTGGACAAATTCAACTTCGCTGGGCCTCCATTTCCCCGTCTACAAAACGAGGCTAGTAGTAACACCCACCTCACGGGCTGTTGTGCGGATCGGGTGGCTGATCCATGAAAGTGCCTTGCCTGGTCACCGTGCCCTCTGAGCATTATTTTTGTAGAAAGAGCTTTAACGTGGCTACCTGCCGAGGCCCCAGTGGAGCTGAGGCAACTCCACAGCCTGGCGCAGGAGCAGATTAATTTTATTTGATGGAAAATCAGTCCCAGGATGATGAGGCTGAGGAATGCCAGTGGGGCTTGCTATAGGCGTGATGTCCCAGATGCCCTAGTAATAAAAGGAGGAGGTGTTCTCTGTGGAGGCCTCAGAACCTCTACCTCCCCCCCGCCTTGCCAGGGGCCCACCTGTCCCTGCCTGCTCTTCAAGGTGCTCTCTGATTTCTCCTTGGCAGCATTCACTGGCCACATCCATCATCAGAAGAGGCCCAGGAATGTGGCCCGTTGGGTGAGCAGGGCCAAGAGCAGGCCCAGAGAGCCAGCCCTGGATCCTGCGTGCAGATGAGCTCAGGAGGGTGAAGGGGATCAGGGCCCATGGCTTGTTCCAGCTCCAAGGCTTCCTGCTGTGTGACCCTGGGGGATCTCTTAACCTCTCTGTGTGTCACCATCCTCACAGTTACAGTCACTCTCTTTCTCACTGTTGGGACTAAGTATTGGGATAGTGGTGATTACGACTATACTAAAGATCATGAATATGCTAAAAACCACAGACATGTACACTTGAGAATAATTAAAATGGTGAGTTTTTTTCCCCTGGTGAGTTTTCCCCCGATAAAAAAAAAAAATAAATGAGTGCCATGTGACAGAAAGAAAACTGGGGATTCATGTTCATGATGGGGTGCTAACCCTCTGGAAGAGAGTCTGTGTCCCCCACTTGCTCTTTGTCAAAAGGTGAATTGTTATTCTCTGACCCACAGCGGGGCCCAAACATTCTTGCTTGGCTGCCTTTTTGCTCCGTGGCTCAAAGCATTTTCATGGTTCTCATCCACTCGCTTTGATCTCGGCCACCGTGGGTTGTGTGAGAAGTCAGGCCTGGAGAGGAGGGCTGTCTATTCTGAGGTCACACAGCAGCTCAATAGTGGGGCTGCCCCTCGAACCGAGGACCTTTCAGATTAAAAAAAAAATTTTTTTTTCACGCTTATTTATTTCTGAGAGACAGAAAGAGACAGAGCACGAGCAGGATAGAGGCAGAGAGAGAGGGAGACAGAATCCAAAGCAGGCTCTAGGCTCTGAGCTATCAGCACAGAGCCCGACACAGGGCTTGATCCCACGAACCGCAGGATCATGATCTGAGCCGAAGTCAGATGCTTAACCGACTGAGTCACCCAGTCACCCCTCAAACCCAGGACCTCTTCAGACCCATCGCGGCCACGTCTGCAAAGCCTGGTGCTCAGGTCGGGCAGTGACTACTGACCTGAACCCTGCCAGGGACCAAGAACACCGCGGGTTGACACACGCTGTGTTAGAGCAGGCCCCAAGGTGACGTGGCACCCTTGACGCTCAGGCTGGCGATGGGAGCAGAACACAAAGGAACAGGGAAAGGAAACAAATGGTCCCGCTGTCACCCTGCACCAGGCACTCCAGAGGCCCTTTGCTTGGTACCTCTCGCCACTCTTTTAGCTAATGCCTCCCGAGGGCCCAGTCTGTGCCGATCGGTGGGTGTTTGGGATACTGGGTGGTGAGAATGCCTACCCCCAGCAGCTCATGATTTATTGGGGAGACAGGAGACCTGGGTTCTGTCCTGACCCTGCCACGGATTTGCTGAGACTTCAGATGCATCAGCTTCCATACCTATCCAGAGGGATGGAATCAAAGAAGGCAACTGGGCAGTCTGGACAGTCTACCAGGCAGCTGGACAGTCATAAACGCCACGCACTTCAAGGGTCATGTAAAGGGAGGCCTCTTGCACAGGAAAGCCGACAGCAAGGTAAGGAGTACACGGAGACACTCCCAGGAACCGCAAGCGGGAGAGTTCCTCTTCACTAGGGATGGGAGCATCTGAGATCAAGCCAGGGCACCAACCTCAAGTGACGGGCAACGCACACACATTCTGGGTATGACCGTGCATCCAAGGCCCGACTGTCACATGTTTGATAGCTCAAATAACTGAATATCTGCATTTCCTGAGGCAAAACCAACCGGGTGCTCTGATGCTGAGTCCATGGGATTCTAGAGGATTCCACGAATGGCAAATAGCAGTACCCATCTCATGAGACTGCTAGAGGTGTTAAAGGAATTAGCACACGTATTTGCAGCAAGAATAGCCAAATATGTGGAAGCAGTTACAGGGAATAGGGATTAGAGTGAGGCAAACTCCTAATCATCCCTTAAGACCCTGTCCTGGTGCCCTCTCCCTTTTGAACCATCCCTGAGTAATGTAGATTCAGCTACTTCAGCCACGCCATCCCTCCATCACTGCATGTATCACTCTGTACCATAATTATCCATCATTCTTTTCTCTAAGCTTTGCACTCGCTGAGCCCTGGGAAACAGTGTCTTTCCTCAAGCAGTTTGGTGTCCCTAAACTGAACTTGCTAAAGCCTGAACGAAGGATGGCTTTGGCATGTTGAAACTCATTGCAGCCTACTCCTATTTTTCATTCATCCATTCCACAAAGATCTTTGAGCTTCTCTTTGTGGTTTTCTTGGGACTCAGTTTATCTTAAACGAATTCCATCCATCATAATGCTGCATTTAATTTGGGATGGGAAGGAAGGAGACAAATGGATGGTGACAGTGATGTGTTAGGGTGATGAAACATTTCCAGGATGGTGGAAACAATCCATACCATACAGGAATACCGGATTGGAAGTATTATAATAAATGGAAGTATAAGAAATGATAATTTTCCATAGAAGAACGTATAAGAGAATTTCTGTTACAAAAAAGGAATTTTTTTTCCCTGTAGAAAATTATTCTACCAATTATTCTCTGAGGGTGAGACATAGTGGGTCCAACATCTGAGAGATCTCTCTGTGCCACTGACTCCCCTTCCCTTTCCCCAAACGCAAGCTGAATATTTCAGTGACCTGTTTGGAACACTGGCATCATCCAGCATCACTGGACTTCTGTAACCTGGGCATTTTCCAGTGTGTTCCATGCTGTCAACATTCCCCAGCTTCCTGGACCCCTGCCACCAACTGGAAAACTAAGAAGCCAGACGGGAATTAACCAGAGCGCTCCCTGCTGAGGAAAAAAAGTACCCAGATGCTGAAATCCAGGCAATGTGGCTTAGCTAAATAAAATCTGGCTCCACGATGACTCCTGTATCAGACCTCACCCCCACCCCACCCTGCTGATCAGCTGCCGCCAAGGACCTGGGACCAGGAAGCAGTCGGTTTACGGAGGATGCACCAATAGGGTGATGTAACAGCAGGAGCAGGTCACCCACAGACCAGGAGCCCCAGTCATAAATTAGCAAACGGTACACCCAGCTGGGGACACTCCCTTTGGAAACAAACAAAAAAAAACAGACCTTTATGCAAAAACGGCTCCCTGGATGACACTGGGTGGGTATAAATATAACTTAGCTGCCAGTGTGCTCATAACTTTGCGGTCAGTTGAGCCTGAGACTTTCTGGCCCCAAAGAACTCAGCATCGCTGGTCTGAGACCTCTCGGTCACCCTCGGTGAGGCGCCCGGGCAGTTTGAAGTGGTTCCCAAGGCCTCAGGCACAGGTCCCCCCGGCGTGCTTGTCCGTACCCTGCTGAGGCAGCGTGGCCAGCGGCGAGGTGAGGTGAGCTGTCTTCATTTCTGGGGAAGCTACTGTTTTGAGGGGGTTTTGCTTCTTCTGGTTTGGGAAGGTCCAGAAAACTGTGGGAATTTTCTGCCTACAGAGATAAACTGGTGGAAATCTAAGAAATGCCCACGTGAGGTTCGGCCACTTGGAAAGGGCATCTTGTTTAGATTTTTTTCCCTGGAAAATTTGCTACAGTTCCAGGAAAACCTTTTTGGCAAATTCAGATTGGAGAGCGGGGAGAAATCTGCTAGGAATCTTTATACAGGCGATCCTACTCAATCCTTTTTTTTTTAAGTTTTTTTTTCAACGTTTATTTATTTTTGGGACAGAGAGAGACAGAGCATGAACGGGGGAGGGGCAGAGAGAGAGGGAGACACAGAATCGGAAACAGGCTCCAGGCTCTGAGCCATCAGCCCAGAGCCTGACGCGGGGCTCGAACTCACGGACTGCGAGATCGTGACCTGGCTGAAGTCGGACGCTTAACCGACTGCGCCACCCAGGCACCCCCTACTCAATCCTTATAATGTGCGCCTCTCCCCTCGCAAATGAATTCTGTTGAGTATTATTAAGCCCATTTTACAGATGAAGAAATGAGTCTCAGGTAAATAACTCAATCCAGGTCATGCAAGTAGTAGACCCAGGACTTGAACCCAGATTTGGGCGCCTCTAAGATTCCTACATGGGCCACATCACCACACTGCCTTCCAACGCAGAGGGTTTTGCCATTGAGAAGGCGTGCTGGGGGCTAGCCTGGACCAGACCTGGCCCTCCACTTAGGTGTCCCTTTTTTGCCCTTTAAAAAAAATTTTTTTTAGCATTTATTCATTTTTGAGGGACAGAGAGAGACAGAGCAGGAGTGGGGTAGGGGCAGAGAGCAAGGGAGACACAGAATCCGAAGCAGGCTCCAGGCTCTGAGCTGTCAGCCCAGAGCCCGACGCAGGGCTCAAACCCACGAACTGTGAGATCATGACCCGAGCCAAAGCTGGATGCTCAACCAACTGAGCCACCCAGGCACCCAGCCCTTTTTTTTTTTTAATTTTTTTTTTTTAACGTTTATTTATTTTTGAGACAGAGACAGACACAGCATGAACGGGGGAGGGTCAGAGAGAGGGAGACACAGAATCTGAAACAGGCTCCAGGCTCTGAGCTGTCAGCACAGAGCCTGACGCGGGGCTTGAACTCACGGACCGAGAGATCATGACCTGAGCCGAAGTCGGCCGCTTAACCGACTGAGCCACCCAGGCGCCCCCACCCAGCCCTTTTTTAAAGGAGGTGATCTCCAGTGTTGAGGGTTGAGTGCACTTTTTCACAAACAGTTCTACAAATGATCTCACAAACGATTCTCTCCCCTCCGCTGCCCGTGCTTTCTCCAATGGCAGGTGTAACATGACAGTTGCTAGTTAGACTGCTGGGAGTGACCTTGCAGGACCAGGCAAAGGCACCCATGTTTCAGTGCACATGGGCTCCTCCCCATCTTGCCCCGGGGTCAGGCAGGCCAGCAGGTCCTATGAAGGAGGCTCACAGGGTATATGTGCTTTGCGATCGCTATGCTATGGATTCAGTGTTTCTCCTTCAGATTGTCATGCAGCTTTGTAGAACTAAAATCTATGTCCACGGATCCCCAGATCCAACCTCAAAATAGGAACGGAGATTGCAAGCATGGATGAAGTGGCTGTTTGTGTCAGCTTCTGTCCCGATTCCGTAGCAAACTCACCGTATCGGGAAGGCTCAGTTCCGTAAACTCTTCCTAACCTGTCACTATCTCCTTTCCCTTCCTCAGCCCTGTCGGTGAAGAGCCTCCGAGTTTCAATCCAGATAAGTGACCTGCTTTGCAAAGCATAGAGATGGCCTGTCCCTGGCAGTTTCTGTTCAAGGCCAAATCCCACCAGTACAACTTGACTGAGGAAACAGACATCAACAACAATGTGGGGAAGGCCGTCCGGGCCCCCTCTGGGTAAGCTCTTCCCTGTTACCACCTGCTGCTTGTCTTCCCTGGGGCTTCCATTCCCTGCCCTGTGCGCCAACTCAGAATTCCTCTCCCTGTCTCTGGCGTCTCACTGGAGGTCTCAGATGTCCCCATAGGAATTCAGCGCAGGCACTCTTTAGTGGACACCTCATCGCGCCTGACACTATGTGTAGAAGGAAGGGACATGGCAGAATCCTGGCCCTCAAGGATTCTGGAATCTCTGGGGGAGGAATATGGGAAGGGAGTATGGAATATCTGACTTGAGAGGAAGAGGCAGTGGGGCCCAGTGGTTAGAACAAGCAACATCCCGGCTGACATTCGATCCCATTCTCTCTGGTGTGCAGGCTTCACGAACTGGTAGATATTTTGAATATCAGCCTGAAGGGTAGCAGGACATTAGACAAACCGTATCCAAGCCTTCTGCTGGGCTGTGCTAGCTGGCCCCGTGCTGTCTCTTCACCTGCTGTGTGACCTCTCTGATGCTCAGACACAGCAGGAAGACACCAGTGGGACCCACCCCATAGCCGGTTGAGGATGACACAAAAGTGTGCATATAAAACACTTAGCAGTGTGCCCATACGTAGACACACTTGATTAATGGTAGGGTCTCTTATCATCTATTGGGCAACCCGAGTTACTGAGTAACTCTGTGCCAGGGTCATACAGGGCACTTCACGTGCGTTGCATCTCAACTGATCTCCACAGCCGCTCCGTGGAGTGTGGGTCATTGTCTCATTTTACAGATAAGAAAATAGAAGCTCCAAGAGGGAAGTGACTCCCCCCAGGTCACACGACTG
Source organism: Acinonyx jubatus (assembly GCF_027475565.1). Classification (NCBI taxonomy): domain Eukaryota; kingdom Metazoa; phylum Chordata; class Mammalia; order Carnivora; family Felidae; genus Acinonyx; species Acinonyx jubatus. The sequence continues at coordinate 18,291,240 of NC_069397.1, forward strand.
GTAATTGATCCCCACCCACGCCCCCACCCAACCCCCAGCCGCCTGTAGGAGAAGCAAGCCAGAGACAGAACTGAGAGAATTAGCCAGCTAACCAGCCAGTCAGTGAACAGGCTTCCAGAGCATGCTAGAAAAGTCCAAAGCCTCAAACTGGAGGAAGTAGAAAGACAAGTTAATCTGCATTAACATGATCTTATGAATCAGAACAAAGCCCCAGTCCACACGGAGCTGCCACATAGCCCCGCAGCCCCCAGAGAAGGTTTCCCGTGGACCGGTGGGCAGGATGGCAACCTTGAGCGCACCTGCCAGAGGCCACAGAAGAGTGGCAAGGTTAAGAGCACGGGCTTGGAGAGAAGCAGGTGGCTTTGCCACTTAGTAGTCCTGCAGCCTTTGGTAAGTCCCCTAGCCTCTGAGCCTCTGTTTCCTCACCTGTAAGAAGGGGGTAGTATTGCTTATCCCCTGGGGTCGTGGTAAGCATGAAATGAGTTTTCAACTCAGCCCTGTGCCTGGCAGAGAGGAAATGCTCCGTAAATGGCATCTGTTGTGGTTGTCTCTGTTATCGCGGATGGCAGCTAGGATGAGGTCGAGCGATGTTGAACAGGGTCCCCTCCAAGGGCTTCACAGAAGAAGCGAGGTGGGCTCGGTGGACTCGCAGAGAGGGTAGACTGTGGGGAGGTCAAGACAAGTAGCAAAGACATTGCAGGAAGCGGGTAGCGTGGGCAAAGATTCAGACAGAAGCCAGCATGACTGTGTTGGGGGCTGCCATAGGAGAGGCAGGGAGCCGCTGCAGGTTCTTGAACAAGACAGTCCCCGTGTGGGGTGTGGGTTGAACTGGAGGAGAGCCACATTGGAAAGCAGGCAGTCTGCGCTGTGGTGGCCAAGAGACCGAGAGATGAGAGTGCAGGGTTGGACAGCCTCTAGATGTCCTCCTGGCACTTCAAGACTCAAATGCTGCAGACCGACAGCAGCAGCATCCTCCCGGGATCTCAGGAGGTCACCAAAGCATGTGTCCCTTCCTTCTCTTCACGTCCCACCTGCAGCACCCCCCTCTCACCACCCCAGCTCCAACCTCTCTTACTCCATGACTTCTAGCAAGCCCTGCTTCTGCTCTAGAGTCTACAGTGGCTCCCCATGGCCTGGCATCACGCTGACGCTTGACTGTGGCTGTTCCATATGACCCCAATCCACCCCCCATCTTTTGAGATCATCCTGAATGCCCCTCCTCTCCTAGCCCATCAGTGTGGCCTGCTGCCTTGAGCCCCAGATCCCACACCTTCTAATAGCACTGACAGTTAGTCCTGATTTGTGTTTTGGGACCACTCAGGAAACCTGAGTTGTAGGTTGACTTGAGGCAAACTAGCTCACTTTACTCATCTTTTTAAGCCGGGGTGAGATGATGGAAGTACTGACATAGGTATCAGAGGCGATGGAGAGAAAATATCACATTTAATTCATTTAACCCTCTTAACACTTCACAAGAAAGGACCGTTCGTTATCCTCCCACTGTAGCCATGAGGACCCGAGAGCCTAGGAGGTTTGAGTAAAGTTTTTTAAGATTTATTTATTTTTAAGAGAGAGAGAGAGAGAGAGAGGGAGAGAGAGAGAGAGAGAGAAAGCAGGGAAGGGGTAGAGAAAGAGGGGGACAGAAGATCTGAAGCGGGCTCTGTGTTATCAGCGCAGAGCCCGGTGTAGGGCTCGAACTCACAAACCGCGAGATCACGACCTGAACCGAAGTCGGATGCTCAACCGACTGAGCCACCCAAACCCCCCTTAAGTAATTTTTAAGATCTCAGAGCTGGAAAATGATAGAGCCAGCAGTCAAACCCAGCAGTCTGGCTCATAACCCCTACCCTGAGCCGCCACTCGGGCCTGGGCATGTTCTGGTCCACAAACAGCGATTTGCTGAGGGCTACCTACCTGGCTCTGTGCTGGGGCGTTTTGGAGGTGTCAGTGAAGCCCTTCTGTTTATCAATTAAATAAGCAACAAATTGAGCCATTTAGTAACCGCATACATAGCATCTAAAAATAGCAATGTTTATAAAGTCCGAATTATGGTGTCAGTGTTGAGGCAGGAACTATTATTACCCTTATTTTACAAGGTTGGGTGACTTACTCAAGGTCACCATCTGGGAAGTCATAGAGCTGAGGTTTGAACCAAGCCCAAAATCATAACCTCTACACTCTATGGACTCTCCCTACGGGCCTACTATGGGCCAAGAAAGGGACCAAGAGAAGAGTTCCTGCTGTCAAGGAAGGAATGGGGAAATGATGTCTTACTAGTTCTGGGAGGAAGGAATGGGGAAATGGTGTCTTACTAGTTCTGAGAGGAAGGAATGGGGAAATGGTGTCTTACTAGTTCTGGGAGGGGTACATGCAGAATGGGATGTTAAAGTGCTTTATATATTAGGGCAGAGGTGGGGCAGGCAGAGAGGTAGACAGCAGGTTATAGGACAATGTAGGTGCACTAGGATCTCTTCTGGGGAGACTGGAGGGGGCCTGGCCTGGCTGTCGTGTGGGCAGGAGTGGGGTGGGAGAAGGCTTTGGGGAGGAGGTAGGCCCAGCTGGACAGCTAGCCTACACTGAGGGGGGATGGGGAGGATGTTCCTGTAAGAGGAAGCGGCTGTACAAAGGGGATTTTATCCTGAAGGCAACGGGAGCCAATTAATGTATTCTGATTTTAAAAAGCAATTTTCAAATCCATTCAGATGTAATGAGACCAAGAACCCATTATAGGTGACTAATGATTCTATATTTTATGTAAACAAACGATTAGGAAGTGAGCACGGTGCCTGCATGTGTGCCTGTGTGGGGTGTGTGTGTGTGTGTGTGTGTGTGTGTGTGTGTGTGTGTGAGAGAGAGAGAGAGAGAGAGGGGGGGGGGGGGAGACGGAGAGAGAGAGAGAGAAAGGCAACTGTGGGAACACCTAGGTGAAGCTACATGGAATTTGGAACAAAGTTGAGCTCAGTGTTTCTAGCTGGGCTGCGATTGGCTCAGAAAAAATAGGTACCCTCTTTCATTCCACTTTAATTCGGCTTTGGGATTAAATACACTGTCCTACATGCAGGAGGGCCCCCTGTTCCCTGAGGTTGAGGGCTACTGTCCTGTCCCTGTCTGGACCCTAGAAGTTACCCTGCTTCCAATGTAGGGAGCCAGTCACAGATGGAGGAAAGTCAGGAGGCACTGTGACTTTCAGGTAGCAAGGACCAGGCCCCTGGAGGGGACCTGAGGGGGCTTCTCCACCACCAGCCGCCCACCGTGTCTCCCACGGTGTCACCCCCAGCCCTGCGCTTCCTTTGGCTTCCCTTGGCTTCCCTTCCTGGAATCACACAGAGCTCGCCAAAGAAGCGACAGCCTTGTGAGTTAAGGGAGCTTAGGCCGTGGCCTGAGGCTGCTGTGTGCTCTAGGGCAAGATCCTCAACCTCTCTGAGCCCCCAGCTTCCTTCTCAATAAAGAGGAAACCATATAGAACTGTCTTCTCGACTGGATTAAGTAAGGGATAGATGAAATAACAGACAGGAAAGTTTGCTTTCTAAACCATAAAGCGCCAGATGGTGGGAATCGTTACGATAACATACTGTTTCATGAGGAATAAACCAACCCGAGGCTGCCGTGCATGTCCAGGCTCCTGGCCCGAAGAAAGTCCAGTGGCGTCCAGCAGAAGGCCGACTTCCCTGTGGACGCCGGGTGGGTGTAGGGAGCCCGGGGCCACGGCCGGAGAACCGAGAACGGAGGCGCCGGCGACCCCCGCCCGGCCCCGGGCCTGCGCGGGGCGAAACACTGGCTGGGCCGGCCTCCGGCTCGCTCCGCCCCGGGGCGGGGGCTGCGGGGTCGCGGTCATAAAGGGGCCGGGGCGGGGCGGAGCGGGGCGCCCTCCGAGCTGCGCCCGTGCCGGGGCCATGCGCGAGGGGCTGGGCGCCGCGTGCGAGGCCGCCCGGCCCCGGCTCTGCCGGCTCCTCCGCAGGATCCTGCGGCCGCAGCCCGCCTTCGGTCCCCGCCGAGCCAGGTACCCCCGCCGGGCCGGGTCCGCCCTGGGAGGGTGGCGGGCGGCTCCACGCCGGGACCCGGCTCGGGCTCGAGCCCGGGGGGCGGCCCCGGCCCGCTCACAGCCTCGGTTTTCCGTGAGAGTTTGAGGGTCGGGACGCTGGCTCCGTAGGATGCCGACGAGGATGTAAAGTGGTTTTCTCGTTGAGAACACAAAAGAGGTTGCGGTTTAGTAGCCGCAGACGACCCACAGAAACCCCGCGTGTACCCACGAGAGGCGTCTATGCGGGCTGGAGTCGGAATTGTGGATGTTTCCGCGCTTGGGACCTTTGTAGATGTTTCAGCGCTGGGGCTGCTGCACACTAGGACGGATATGATTAAGAGAGCAAAGAGGTTCTTGTTTTACAAATCAGACCCGTTTCCCACAGCGTCCCTCCGCCGCCGCCCACCCCCCACCCCCATGCGTGCAGCGGTGGGCGGTGGGCAGGAGTGGTAACTGCAAGGGAAATCATGACGCCCGTTACCCCAAACAAGCCACAAACTGCTGCTCTGACCTCAGCCATCTGCAGTCACCCCGGCGCTTGTGGATAGGTCCAGGTCTAAGCACCACGCTCCAGCACTCCTTCTGACGGCAGGCTCTTCAAGGGTCCACTGCTCCCATGAAGGACCAGACGGTACTGAGCATAGCTGTGGGTTTAGCCAAATTGCAGGAGTGTCTGGATGGACTGTGTAGTAATTTGGCAATAAGTATCCAGATCCTTAGTATGCTCACCTGACTTATGGCCACCCTGGCTCCCAGCAGCTAGCCCAAAGAAATTAGCTAGCTACCTGGGGCAGAAGGTAGCTAGGTACCTGTGCCTAGCTTTGCTTATTCGTCTTTCAAATTAAAATAAAAAGATTCCTAATTTATGAAGGAATTGATGGTCACACAGTAAAAGTTGGAAAATGCAGAAGCCTATAAAGGAAAATTGAGAGTGTCATCATCTCAGTGAGACTGTCATCACTGTTATTACTGGCATTTCCCCCAGGTGTTTTTTTGTGCTTGTACACACAATCACACACACACACACACACACATACACATCAGCAGCAGCATCATCATCACCATCAGACCATGTATACAGTAGTGTGAGGCATTATTTATAATAGTCCAGAAACTGGACACAACCTAATTATCCAACCATAGGCAATGAGGTCATCTGGACCATCTGTATAGTAGATTTCCAGGTGGTTTTTCATATTTGGTGGCAGTAGTTATGTGCAGTGTACAAAGACATTGTTTTTCCATGTAAACGTTACTTCTCAAATCCTCCAGTCCTATGGCCACAAGTAAGTGACAGGAAGCAAGAACCAGCAGGGTGGAGGTTGGAGTTAGAGGTGACCGCGAAAGATTAAGAGCAGTAAGTCATTGCCTCACTGAGAACCCCAGCCTAAAAACTCTTCCGATTTAAGGAGCCCTCTGAAGATTGTTCAGCCATGGCTCACCTGTTCCGAATGCACAGATTACCCTATTCTGGCTTTTTTTCTGGTGGGGCCTGCCAGTCCGTATCAGAGGAGTGATGATAGCAGGTCGCACGGAAAGCCTGTTGGGTCACTTGATTTAGATAGAAGTTGCTTCCTGATATGTATTTATGTTCTCGTAAAAGGATACCGTCTCTTTATAGTTATAAATCAGGTAACTACTATATAACGTATGTAGTTGATCATATAATGTTAATTTAAATATATAGTCATTACTTTTCCCAATAACTAAAGTAATACATGCTCATTCTTCACATGCCAACGTTACAAATACATATAAAGTGGAAAATGAGAGACCTTTGTAATACTTTCTAACTTCCTTTCCCCTTGGATGTGTGTGCACACGCATGCCCGCCCCAGAAAATACCCAGAAGAACATGGAACACAGCTTTCATACTGAAACCCCCCTATAGTGTGATTCGTCCCAGGAGGGGGCACGTGTGGGGTATGACTGTTGGGGGGTGCTCACCTGTAAGCGGCCTGGGGAGGTCACAGGCTTTCTTTTCTCTGTAGCATTCGCCAGAAAAGCGAACCTGAAATCCCAAACCAGAGGCAGGGGTTTCTTTGCCTTTTTTTCCCCCCTTAAGTTTATTTATTTATTTTGAGAGAGAGCACGCAAGCGGGGGAGGGGCAGAGAGAGAGAATCCCAGGCAGGCTCCATGCTGTCAGTGCAGAACCGGACTCGGGGCTCCATCTCACAAACCATGAGATCATGACCTGAGCCGAAATCAAGAGTCAGGCGTTTAACCGACTGAGCCACCCAGGTGCCCCGGGGCAGTGGTTTCTGAGTGATTTCAGACTGTTAGGGCTTTTTCCTCTTCAAAGGACAGGAAAAGTTCTTTACATCTCCTGTTTTAAAATAAATATAAGCCATATATTTTTTAAGAGTCCTTGACTTCCAGATACACTTACTGAGATATTTATGAATGATGTGATGTCCCATATTTGCTTTGAAATGATAGCAGAGGCTGGGAGAATAGAGTTCAAACAAGATTGGCCATGGGGTGATACTTGTTGAAGTGGGGCTGAATCTGGGCGAAGGGCCCATGGGGATTTATTATATCATCCCTCCTACTTGCATATGCTTAACATGTCCCCTAATACAAATTTAGGATAAATAACGAAACCAAGATATATCAAGGGCTTGAAACAAAAAAGCTTAAACAAGTGGGTAGTGGGCAGTGCTGCTGGCCTGGGAGGGTGGGCCTGAAGGAGCCATTCTCTGTGCACTCATAGGATGACTATATTTGTACCTGGCTTTGGGAGGGGCATCTTCCCAGAGCTTCTGTGGGTCATTTGGGCGGCTAGCTTTGACTCGGCTCCTCTCTTGTCTTTTTGGCTTTGTGGGTGGGTGGGTGGGGGGAGGCAAGAAAAGAAGAGGAGGAGGGAGGGTGGTGTTGGTGGGGAGATTGGGTCTGGCTGGCTGGCTGCCTTCCCCACCACATACACACATCCTACTCGACCGGCAGCTGTGACATTCACTCCTACCGTCTGGGCCTCGGTTCCCCCTCCATCAAATGAGGGGTTGGCAGAGGGGACTCCAAGATCCCTCTTTGTCCTGAGATGCTCTACCTCATGATGGCTATTTTCTTTTGTAGTCTAGTGACACAGGATGACCCCAAGTGTCACAGCCTCAGCAAACACCGGAATGAGCCCCCCCAGTCCCTCACGGGGACAGTAAAGGTCAGTGAGTCATACGGGTGTGGGAAGCCCCCTTCCTCCCTTGCGTAGGCAGATGCAGGAGGAGCAGCCTGGTGGAGGCTAGGGCCTGGGCAGTGCGTGGGGACCCCCAGGGGCACGGGTGGGGGTGAGGAAGGGCCTTGGGAGAGCGGGAGTAGTGGCCCCTGTGATGCTATGGCCCCCAGATGATTTGCCTGTGCGGGCTGACAGGCACGGATGAGAGGAGGCCGTTCATGGAGCCAGGGGTAGGACACCCCAACATAAAGCAAGCTCATCAGCTGAGCCTCAGTCCCAGCGCCCAGCCTCTAGCCCACAGATTCCATCTTTCCTAAGAGCTTTGGACCTCAACGTTCCAGAAAGGTGGGCAGAGAAATGGGCGAGAGGTAGGAGAGGAGATGGTTTCCATAGTCTTAAATGCCTGCACGGGAGGCAGTGGTCCATTCTTCTTTGTGCTGAGATTTCTGTTCTCTGCAGTATTGGCTGTGACCATAGTCTCCCTTACAGCTAACCTTAATCCCTTCTGTTGCAGTTCCTCTGAGGGAGTGTTTGGCAGGGTCCTGGGTGAGGAGAGAAGCCTGGCCAGTGGCCCAGGCACCTGGAGCTCTTAGCAGGCACTGGCCCAGGTGGCCAAGCTGCTGGGAAAGGAGGAGGGACACAGACCGACATCCTGACCTGTGTCCTCAATCATGGTTCCCCGCTCCAAGCCAGAGTAGGGCTCAGGGGAGACCTGTGGGGTCCTGGAGTGAAGGCGTTTGTAAATCCTTGGTGTTTTCCCCCCCTTAGACAGTTCCAGAATCCCTGGGGAAGCTGGATATGCCCCCGTCGGCCTGCCCACGGCACGTGAGGATCAAAAACTGGGGCAGTGGGATGACTTTCCAAGACACACTTCACCACAAGGCCAAAGGGGTGAGAGGTCTGGGGCTCAGGGAGAACGACCCTTGTCCCAAGCTTGTGAAGCCGTTAGGGCCCTTATTAGCTCAAATGGACATCCTCCTGGGCAAACCAGACAGTCATCTGCTTGGGCACAGGGTGCTGGGAACAGAAACCAGTGTTCTTCACAAATAACAGAAGAAGTAAATGATGCCCACTCCCTATTAATCCCCCTAATGGGTAATGGGTAATCTGAAGGTAAGATCAATGATTACAGAAAGAAACTCAATCTTTCTTAGAGAGACAATGCAGTATTGGGGACCTTTCTTTCTTTTTTCTTTCTCTCTCTCTTTTTTTTTAATCAGGGAGAATTTTCTAATAGAACTGTCCAAAACTGAACTGAACTACATCAGGAGATAGTGAGATCCCTGTCACTGGAAGGATTCAAGTGCTATTTGATAGGGAGATTGGAGAGGGGTTCAAGCATCTAGTGAGTAGTTGGGAGTAAATGCCTTTAAGGCTTCTTCTGCTAAGTGTCTTATTCTAACTATAGAATGCATTCTGGGAGTGCCTGGGTGGCTCAGTTGGTTAAGCGTCGGACTTTGGCTCAGGTCATGATCTCATGGTTCGTGAGTTTGAGCCCCGCATCGGGCTCTTCTGACATCACAGAGCCTGCTTCTGATCCTCTGTCCCTTTCTCTCTCTGCCCCTCCCCAGATCACATGCTCGCTCTCTCTCAAAAATAAGCATTATTTTTTTAATCTTTATTTATTTTTGAGAGAGAGAGAGAGAGAGTGCGAGAAGAGTGCAAGCGGGAGAGGAACAGATAGAGAGGGAGACACAGAATCCGAAGCAGGCTCCAGGCACCGAGCCATCAGCACAGAGTCCAACGCAGGGCTTGAACTCATGAACCGTGAGATCATGACTTGAGCCAAAGCCGGACGCTTAACTGACTGAGCCACCAGGCGCCCCCAAAATAAACATTATTAAAAAAAAAAAAAAAAGAACGCACTCTGATTGTAAAGTGGAAAAGAATTGAAAATTCCAAGACCATGAAAACAGAATGATTTTCCATACCTTCCAGAAATTACCAGAGTTAACATTTAGGTGTACTTCTTTCCAGTATTTTTTCTGTGCCATCCTCTGACTTTAGGATTTATATTCTCTCCTTGCAATTCATTTTGGCTGAATACTAATAGTGTATACCCAGGAACCATATCAGCCTCTTTAAATGAGAAGGTAGTTGACATGTCCCAGGGATCGAGCTGTTGACTTTGCCAAGTCTGAGTCTGGCTGGGGAGCAGAGCCAGAGACTGAGCCTGAGGAGGTGGGAATAACCCCAGCTCACACCCACTTGGGTGAGCCAGTAGAGGAAAGGAGATGTGAGTGGGGAGAAAGCTTGGTGGACCCCAAGGAGGAGGTGCCACAGGGGTGGAGAGGGGCAGCAAGGAGCTGGAGCAGCTGGAGTGGAAGGAAATGGCCAGGAGAGATGGCCCTGAAGGAGGACTTGTGTCAACACCTTCCCAAGGGGCCAAGCAGCCCCCTCACCACCTGCTTCTCTCTTTCCAGGATCTTGCTTGCAGGTCTAAGTCTTGTCTGGGAGCCATCATGAACCCCAAAAGTTTGACCAGAGGACCCAGGGACAAGCCTACCCCCCCAGATGAGCTTCTACCTCAAGCTATCGAATTTGTCAACCAGTATTACAGCTCCTTCAAAGAGTAAGTCTCACTTGGGCAGTGTTGCTGCCTCCCCCTTCCCCCGAGCTCCTCCATCTCTAATCATTTCCCTCTGACCCCAGGCCCTTTTCCTTCCCAGATTCACAGTGAGCCCGGGGCTAAAGGATAGTTCTCCAAGGGGAAAGACCCCAGAGTAGGTTCTCATAATCATAAGAAAAAGACACATAGTTGGGGCGTCTGCGTGGCTCAGTCGGTTAAGCATCTTGCAGTTCATGGGTTTGAGCCCCGCATCGGGCTCTGTGCTGACAGCTCAGAACCTGGAGCCTGCTTCAGATTCTGTGTTTCCCTCCCTCTTTGCCCCTCCCCTGCTGGCACTCTGTCTCTCTGTCTCTCAAAAATAAATAAACGTAAAAAAAAAAAGAAAGAAAAAGACACATAGCAGTAGTGGTTGAAAGCATAGGTGTAGGAAAGTGACGGAGTGTACCTGTTTGGATTTGAGTCCTGGCTGCACCAGTAGCCAACCAGTCCTGTACCCTTGGGAAATCTGTTTACCCTCTCTGTGAGTCAACTTCCTCATCGGTAAAAGTGGGGTGAGATTAGAACCTGGCTCAGAAGATTGTTGCGAGCCTTTAAGTTTGTGCCAAGTTCCCTTTCATTATGAAGTGTCTGGGATAGAAAGGACTTTCGAGACCACCTGGTCCAGCCTACCTCCAGCGGGTGTGAACAGGGAAGCCCAGTCCCAGCTGGAGTCCATGCCATTTGACCTGGAGAGAGCTAGTCATGCTCTTTGCACTGAACTCTGTATTCCTGGGTCTCATGAAATATACGATTATCAACTTAGGCCCACTTACAACTTTAAAATGAAATACACAAAGGGGTCGTAAGACAAGAATGACTGAGGGAAGGCACTTACTATTTTATGGGCTGGGAGGGGAGTGTGGCTTTTATGGTATACGTCACGCGGCACTTTGCTGCATGAAGTGAGTCCTAGAAGTGCGCCTGGGACCCCCATGGTGGAAAGAGTGGTTCCTGGTGATGCCGTGTCCCCTCTACTATGACCCTACAATGTCTGAGCTGGAGGGGGCCTTGAGTTTATGCAAAGGGCCCTTACTTTCCGGGGTCTCTGATCCTCAACCCTGGCTGTGCATCGAGTCACCTGAGGACTTTGCAAAGTACTGATGCCAGGTACGTTGGGCCAAGGGCATCGGGATCTCAGGAAGTGTGGAGGAGGAAGACGTCTGTGTTCTTTAGAAGCTCCTCCGGCTATTCTAATAACTGGATTAAGAAATCTGTTGGGGGTTGCCTGCTGTGTGTGCCGTGCAACCACACCTCTGTAGAAGTGCTTTGTGACCAGGAGGCTCAAGATCCTTGGGCTGTCAGCTCTGTCAATGAGTAATGAGCCTTTCAGAGTCTGGGAATTCTCCTGATGGGCCTCATCGGGCCACGGTCTCAACACTAACATTTACTGAGCACTAAGTATGTTTTGGGCCTTGCGTAAGTGCCTTGTAAGTAATGCTCACCACAACTCTATGAAATAAGTATCATTATTACCCTCCCCATTCTACAGACAAGGAAACTGAAGCCCCTGGGTGAAATAATTTGCTTGAAGTCAGATGTTCGGGCGTCCCGCAGCTGGGGTTTGAACCCAGGCAGCTTGGCATCAGAGCCTCTGCTTTTAACCTATGTTGTAGCCTCCAGCTCTTTGACCTTGAAGGTCCCAACTTCTGTGCAGCCAGAGGCACAGACAGCTGGCGAGTTAGGTCTTGCTTGTGAATGAAGGAGTATAGTTAGAAATGGTAACTTGCTGAATGTTCTGTTCAAATCTGTTGGCTTATGCCAAAAGCTAGACTCTTTTTTTCAGGACGAATAGGCATCGTAGCATCTGGAGTGCCTCAGAAATGGGACTGTATGAAAACGGTGATAGAATATGAAACTTGAAGGGGATCAGACAAAAATGTGAAAAAATCATCCTTTCTTACATAGTCCCATAGTAACACTACGCGGGGTGCTCGAGGCATGGATGTCCTGGAGATTGCTACTGTTTCTGTGCTTGGATGTATCTACGAGTCTCGCTAGATGCTTTGCTGGGGAGGGAGGGCTTCCAGTGTGGCGGCCTTAACTCACCCAGCAGGTCCTTAATGCCAGGAGTATCCTTGAAGATAAAGAGCCCCAAATGTTTTGCCTTTGAGCTTTTTTTCTTTAATCAAGCAAGAGTTGTCAAGACACTCTTCATCCACAGAAAGGCCATTTTGTTCTGAGTTGTCCACTGTCCTTAATCAGCAGTTCATTCCTTAAATAGCTTTGTTTGGTGCCATTTCAAATAGTCTTTGGTGTTGATTGGAAATCTCAAAGTTGCTGTGTGTACGTGTGTGTATGTGTTTCAAAGCCTTTCTGACTGAATCCCTCCCTGGGGGATATTTTTGCAGCCTGGGAGGGGAGGGAAGGAACAGTTTGGAAATCTCTCCTGGAATTGCTGGCTGAACAGTGTGGGGGTTGAGAAACGACACACTGTAAGGAGCCTGTGCTGTTGGACCAGGCTGTGGAGGGCTCCTCCCTGAGTAGGCCCTGGGGCCCTGCAGGCTGAGTCCTGAGAGCCCAGCGCGGTCCAGGGAAGCGTGGGCAGGCCCTCAGCGCTTTGCACTTGCAATTCCCCCCTAGGGTGGAGGGTGGAAGGTTAAGGGCCTGGGCTTGGCATCAGGGCAACCTGCTTCTGAGTCCTGACTTTGCTGTTTATCACACTTGCGTTTCTGGGCTGCTACTTAACCCACTAGAGCCTTCCTACCCCACGCTACAAAATGGACACAAAAATGCCTCCCCCAGAGACTCGGTGAGACCCCAGCTGTGAGTGGCTTCGCCCAGTGCCCTGCTCATAATGAGTACTCGGCACACAGGAGCTACCGTCGCACGGGCTGCTCCTCTCCTGGTCACAGGATGGTGGCCAAGAGGCAGGGTGTGGCTGTGGCTTGGTGAGTACTTCCCCGGGTGTTGCAGACATCTGAGAAGGATTTTGCTCTCCTGGCTGATGCTTGCCAAGTTGAGGTGAATGTAATTGGAGAAAAAGCGCCTGGAAACAACTAGGGTGCCCACAGAATCAGGACCAGCCACGTAACTGGCAGGACCCAGGGGAGAAATGAAAACGTGGGCTCCCTGTTCAAGCCGACTGAGAATTTCAAGACCGTGACAGCAGAGCATTAAGCCAAGCAGGGGGCCCTTCCAAGCTGGGGGCCGGTGTCACACACTTGTGAAACTGGCCCTGAGGGGACAGCCTCTGTGAGGGCCATTTGCCCTCTTGGTGTCCTAGTTCAGTTCCTGCTTCTGTGGCTGGAATTAGTCTCCATCTAAGGCCATCTCATTGTTGATCTTCCTGATGTCTTCCTGTCCCCCAGGGCAAAAATAGAGGAACATCTGGCCAGGGTGGAAGCAGTAACAAAGGAGATAGAAACAACAGGAACCTATCAGCTGACGGGAGATGAGCTCATCTTCGCCACCAAGCAGGCTTGGCGCAATGCCCCCCGCTGCATCGGGAGGATCCAGTGGTCAAACCTACAGGTGGGCGCCCTTAGACCTGAGCAGGAGAGGACCTGGGTGGTGCGCAGGCCCCCAGCAGGTGGCTCTGAACAGCCGGGAGGAGCTGTGCCCGAGACTCCCCACTCTGGTTTTCTCTTCACATTTGTGACCGTGAGATGGGGACTCGTAGGGCTCCCCCCTCGAAGTCTAGAATGTGGTTTCAGCACAGGATTTCTAGCTGGCCTTTTCTCACACAGACATAAAACCAACGACCTTGTTCTTATTACTGTTGAGGCCCTGGTGCCACAACAGAGGTTGTCAACCTCGACTGTTTGAATCCTTGGCTCCTAGAAAACATTTTCTTTATCCTAGCCTCATAGGCATCTTTACGTGGGGGGATCATTTATTGCTGGATAATATGGGAAGTGCTTGGACAGAGAAATTGATGAGAAATACCGGTGAAACCAACGCTGGCTGAAATAAAATGTGCTGAGAGCCCTGTGAAAAATGGGCTGATGTTGGGGCACCTGGTGGGTCAGTTGGTTAAGCGTCCGACTCTTGATTTCAGCTCAGGATCTCAGGGTTCATGGGATCGAGCCCCATGTCAGACTCTGTGCTGACAATGCAGAACCTGCTTGGGATTCTCTCTTTCTCCCTTTCTCTCTGGCCCTCCCCCACTCATTGCTCTCTATCTCTATCTCAATATTAAATAAAACTTAATGAAATGTGCTGATGTTATCAAGGCACTAGGCTAGGGCTGTGATAGGGTTTTGATGGCGTCTTCCAAGAGGGGTTGCCTGGGCTCCTCAGGTTGGGGCAGCCCTGAGACGGGAGGTGTCAATGCAGAGAGGAGAACGTTCTCCTCCGCTTGGGGTTTGGGTGGTGGGGGTTTTGGGCCATTCCCCCCTTCCCTCATTAACTTAGCTTCTGATCAACCCCGAGGCCTCTGTCCTCACAGTCTTTGATGGTGTGGGCTGGGTGGGCTGTGTGCAGGTCTTCGACGCCCGGAGCTGTTCCACTGCCCAGGAAATGTTCGAGCACATCTGCAGACACGTGCGTTATGCTACCAACAATGGCAACATCAGGTGGGTGCACCTTTCCCAGGGGTATGGCTAGGGCCCACCCTACCCCCCCACCCCGAGTCTGAGCCAAAGGACACAGATGGGTTTAGGGGAGGTATCTCTGGCTCCAGGAGAAACCAGGGAGATAGAGAAAGGAGAAAGACTCAGGCTTCTTTGTTGAGCCCCAGTAGTGAGAGTAGCCTCCATGAGCTTAGCTCCCCTCACCGGCCCATGACCTTGGTTTCCTTCCAACTTGAAACCATTTGGAAGGGATGGGGGGATCTTTAGGCAGCCACTTCTTCACTGCTTGGTCGGGCTTTCCACTTTTTAGAAGGGCTGAGAGGTTGGCTTTGCAGCTCAAGGCTCTAGTGTGTCGTTTTTCTTAGAGCCAGGAGAATCACTCTTCATCAGTAGCCCCTCCTGCCCTTACCTTCTCCTATTCCCAACAAAAGAGGTCAAGGCCACAAGGACTGGGTGGCTCATTCGGCGATTCATTCATTTTTCTGTTCAGCAAACACTCAGCGCCCACATAATGGGGACCCAACCCACGACTAGACATGGCAGTGGGGTGGGGGCAATGCAGAGGTGACTAAGACCTAGGACACTGCTCCAGCCCACTGTCCCTGGTACTAGACAAACATCCAACTAACTAGACTGCAAGAGAAATGTGGTGCAGCCAGGGAGGAGGCTGGGAGAGCTAACCCTGCCTGAGGGATGGGGAATGCTCCCCGGAGGCGTGGTCCCTGTATCGGTCTTGAAGGAAGGGGCAGAGGTGGGAGGAGAACAAGGGAGAGGGTATGTCAGGAAGGGGGGCAGGTTGCACAGAGGCAGGGAGAGGAGTTTGGTTCGACTAGGTCAGGTGCAGAGCCCTGGGGAGTGGGAAGACAGGAGGCAGGGGGGCACTGTGGAGGCTGGCTGGGAGCCCCTACCAAAGCCGAGGGGTAAATGGCGCTGTCTTTGTCTTGGGAAGGTCGGCCATCACCGTGTTCCCCCAGCGGAGTGATGGGAAGCATGACTTCCGGATCTGGAATGCTCAGCTCATCCGGTATGCTGGCTACCAGATGCCTGATGGCACCATCCTGGGGGACCCTGCCAGCGTGGAGTTCACCCAGGTACGGGATCCAGCCTTGGTGGCCGACAGAGTGGAGCCAGAGGGGCCGAGGAGTCTGGGTGTGTAGACTCACCGGGCCTGTCTTGCCCCCAGCTGTGCATCGACCTGGGCTGGAAGCCCAAGTACGGCCGCTTTGATGTGGTGCCTCTGGTCCTGCAGGCTGATGGCGGAGACCCTGAGCTCTTTGAAATCCCGCCTGACCTCGTGCTCGAGGTGCCCATGGAACATCCCAAGTAAGCAGGGTGTATGTTATGGGTGCTGAGGGTGTATGTTAACATGTATGCTCCATTCTTTTCCTTAGGGAGATCCCAATCCTCAGACCCCCCTCCCACTCCCCTAAAGCCCAGCCAGCAGCAGCTGGTGTCCAGAAGGGCTGGCTTTCAAGTCATGCCTTGTCATTGCTTGTGAAGCAACCATGGACTTGGGTCTTGGGCCTCAGATTTATGAGGATATGTTGATAATGAGGGAGAAGCAGAGGCTTAGACGGATGGGGCCCTAAGAACTTGGGAAGCAGTGACCTTGGGAGAGGGACCCCCAAAAGGCTCTAATATCCTCACACTGAGCAGTCCAGGCCTCTTGCTTCCTGCCAACTCTCTTAGCTGGCCCTCATCTAACTGTGGTGAAAGTATAGGGCTATGGTGGCTCCTGGAGCAGTCCAGGCTCTGGGCAGCTCTCATAATCACAAAAATACCTCCATATATTTGGGACTCACTGTGTGGCAGGCATGGAGCTATATACTCTTCTTTTTGTCTCTTGAATATACTGAAGTCAATCCCACCTCAGGGCCTTTGCATTTGCTGTTCCCTCTGCCTGACATGCCTTTTCCTCAGAAAGTTAAAGGATTCATTTCTTCTTGACAATGAGATATTTCCAGAATGTCACCCCCTCTGAGAAGCCTATCCTGAACACTCTATCAAGAGCAGATACCCTCACCCCCCATCTACCACATCACCTTCCTTTTGTTTTTCTGTTTATTTGTCTGTTTACTTGTGTATCATCTAGAGTCTAGACTGTAGTCTGTAAGCTCTTTGAGAATGGGGATCTTGCCTTTCTTGTTCAGCCGTAGATCCCTAACACCTGGAAGGGTGCCTGGTACATGGTAGGTGTTCAATTATAAATATTTCTGCAATAAATGAATTTCCAAATGAGTGATAATGTTATCTTCACAGTAATCCCATGAATGGGATGCTGTTGTCTCTATTTTACTGGTGGGGTTACTGAGGCTCGGAGAGGCTAAATAACACCCCAAGGTCACACAGCTGGTAAGCAGTAAGGCAGAACCTGAACCTGGGCTTTCTGACACTAGAGTCCTTAACTGCTATGTTATGTTGGGCTCTCAGTGTTTAGCACGGTGCCTGTCACACACGTGTTGCTTCAATATATGTTTGCATGAACGGATGAGTAAATGAATGCTTAATTAATGACTCATACCTACTGTGCCCAGTTCACCTCTCCAGGTTGCATAAACTCAGAGAAAAACACTTGGAAAGGAGTTTTCTTAGTTGAGTCTTTCTCTGAAGGCTTTTCTGTGTGCTGGTGGGGGTGGTGGTGAGGATGGGCAGAAGCACAGGCCTCAGTTCTCACTGGCTCTGCCTCCCTGCCAGGTATGAGTGGTTCCGTGAACTGGAGCTAAAGTGGTATGCCCTGCCTGCCGTGGCCAACATGCTGCTCGAGGTGGGTGGCCTGGAGTTCCCAGGGTGCCCCTTCAACGGCTGGTACATGGGCACGGAGATCGGGGTCCGGGACTTCTGTGACGTTCAGCGCTACAACATCCTGGAGGTAATGAGGCCCGTCCGGCGGGGCCAACCGTGGACGTGGGCTTGTGCAGGAGGAGTCCCGGGCACCAGCTCACCCTATCGCTCTGCCTCCGCAGGAAGTGGGCAGAAGGATGGGCCTGGAAACGCACAAGCTGGCCTCACTCTGGAAGGACCGGGCTGTCATTGAGATCAACGTCGCCGTGCTGCACAGTTTCCAGGTATGTCGTGTTTTGTGGGTCTGGAGACTTTCTGATTAGGTCGTCTCCGGTCATCTTATGCTTGGCTCTCCCCTTGACAGCATTGTCCATTTCCTCACGCCTCAAACAAGTAGCGAGCACCCGGTCTGTGCCAGGCGCTGTGGTAGGTGCTGGGGGTGTACAGACCTATAAGCCCTCCTACTCGCTCTTGCGCTTCTCGTGTAAACTGAATGCTTCCAGCAACAGGCAGCTCCTTACCTTTCAAGACCTGTTGGTCCTTGTCAATTTCAGGGCTTGAGCACTGAATCCTGTTCCCTGTCAGTTGCTCAAGGACTTTGCTCCTGAAAACTGACCCCCTTCTTCTGTATCACTGGTGTCTTCCTGTCTGCTGGATCATTTTCAGCAATGACCAACAGGCTATAGTGGTTCCCGTCTCAGAGAAATAACTGACCAGCTAGCCGAATAAGTCCCCCAGCTACCACCTTGTTTTCTTGCTTTCCTCTGTAGCCAAACCACTGTAAGGTCTCGCTATACCTCCTCATCCTCTAGTCACTCCAGTGAGGCTTGCATCCTCTGCCACTCTTCTGGTCCCTCTGGAATTCTTGCTGTTTTCCAAACTTCACCAAGACGGTTCCTATCTCAGGGCCTTTGCACTTGCTTTCCCCTCTGCTTAGAATACTCCTCCCACAAATCATCCCATGACTGGGTCCTTCCCTTCATCCACGTGTCTATTTGCTTCCTTGGAGTAGCCCTTCCTGACCATGCCGTGTAGATGGCACCCTTCCCACACCTCCATCTTGTCCCTCTCTCTTCTTCCTTTACCTCTGTCTTTATTTTTCTTCAGAATTCTTATTAGCTCCTGACGTGACAGAGTACATCTACTTCTTGCCTTTCTTTGGGGCTGGGCATTGCCTCTCTTGTTCATTGCTCTACCTGTAGAGTCTAGAAGAGTGGCCCTGTAGAGTCTAGAAGAGTGGCCATGGCAGATACTGAAAAAACTATGAACTTGAGTGAGTAAACGAGAGCCCACGTCCCCATGGGCAGGCGCTGCTCTTGCTTCCCTATACTGAGTGAATGTACCCACCCCTTGGGCCCATGCACAGATCAGTTCTCATGTGGGACTGAGCCCTCTGGTCTGTCTGCTGCTCTTACTCATATGATCACTCTCCTTCCTTTTGGGAAGGAGGCAGGGGATGTGTGAATATTTTACTTTAGAGGCTGAAACCATCTCCACAAAGCTGGCAGATACCCTGGGGCCAGATCGCTAGGAAGATGCTCATTCATTCATTCATTCAGCCAAGTACTTTGAGCCTTTTGCATCAATCAGGCACTGGGCTTGGCCCAGGATGTGAGTGGTGAACAAAATAGACAAAAACCTTTTCCTGGTGGAGTGGGAAGGGGAGTTGACATTAAACAAACATCCAGTAAATATTTACAATCACACTGTTTCCCAGGGCTGGTCACCCCAAGGGCAGGTCAAGCTTGTGCTTGATTGTTCTGAGGGTTGTGGGTGGGCGGGGGTTCAGAGGCGGAACAGGAAGAGCACCACCCCCCCAGGGCTGGCCCAGCTCAGAAGGACCCCGCTGGCCATGGACCACACATCCTGACTCCTGGGGGCTCTGCGTACCAGGCCTGATACTGCAGGATGCAGATACGTCCCAGAGAATCTGCCGATCCTCAACTGTCTCCCGACCATTGCTGACCACGTCCCCCCCCACTGCTTGAGAGTCTCCAGGACTTCCTTGTCACCCTCCTTCAGGATAAACTTCCTCATCTGTACACCAGGGATAAATAATAGGTCCTCCCTCACTGGGTTATTGTGAGAATTAAATGAAAATGCATGCAAAACATTTAGCTGTGCTGCCTGGCCCATAGTGAACACTCAGTAAGTATTTGTTTTATTTTTGCTGTTATTTATTATTATCATTGTCAGCTTCTCAGCTCAAAAGTGGCCTGGCACCCAGGAGCTGCTTGTACATGTGTAAGATTTTAGAAGGCCTGTTGCGTCCTCCATCAGGAGGCTCCTTCCTCTTGTGCTTCTGGCCTTGACTCAGGCAGTGTCCTCCTCCAGGAATGCCCATCCATCGCCCAACTTGTGCCTATCTCTCAAGACTTGCCTACTCTTAGATGCAGTCTCTGGAGTCCCCTATTTCTCCTCCAGGCCTCTGTCTGGGCTACCCCCCTCTGCCCTCCAGCAGCACCTGTCTTCACCTCCCTTGTACCTTGTATCAGACCACATGAAAATGGCCTCCCCTCCTTAGAGCATAATCTAATGCAGAAAAGGGGCCACGTTTTCACCTCTGTAATGCCAGTGCTTTATGCAGTGCCTGGCATTAATAGATAAAGATAGATAGAAATAATAATAGCAGCTAACATTTATTGCACACATTTTGTGCTTTACTTATGTTAACTTTTTTTTAGAGTTTTTAAATTATTTATTTGTTTATATTTATTTACTTAGAGTGTGAGCAGGGGAGAGGAGCAGAGGGGGAGAGAGAGAGAGAGGGAGGGAGGGAGAGAATCTTAAGCAGGCTCCACACTCAGCTTGCAGCCCAATGCAGGGCTCGATTGCATGACCCTGGGGTCATGACCTGAGCTGAAATCAAGAGTCAGGCTCAACCAACTGAGCCACCCGAGTGCCCCTACTTGTGTTAACTTATTGCCTCCTTTCAGCAACGTTACAATGTAGAAACTGTTATCAACCCCATTTTACATTTGAGGAAACTGAGGCTTAGTGAGGTTCAGGAACTAATAGCTCAAGGTCACATGGCTAATAAGAGGCCAAAGTTTGAATCATGACATTAAACAAATGTCTTCTGACTGAGTTGCCCCAGACATTGAGGGGTATGGCTGCCTTTGTTGGATCATTCCAGGAAGGCTCAGACCCCTTGGCTTCTAACTTTAGGATGTGGGACATTGTGCTGACTTGTCTTCCATATGCTGCCGTTTCCCCAACACGTAGTTCTCTTCAGAGATGTCTAGTTCCTTCTTGGCTGAGAGAGCCCCATCCTCAGGGAAGTGACTCCTGGAACTCTCAGTACTAACAAGTGGCAAAAAGACGCTATGGTTGGATTTGTCCACATCCAGAGGGAGCCATTTGTGGGGAGTTTGGGGAGACTTGTAGGCGTGGCCTGAGAAGCTGACTCTGTCCCTAGAGGGCCAAGGGGGGGGGCCCACCATGTGACCTCTGGGCCGACTATGACTATGGTGATTTCTGGGGCTCCTTTGGAGGCTCTGAAAGTGCCTTCCATTTGGGTATTTACTTTCAGCAGCGAGGAGGTGGCCAGGAGGAACTGTTGTCACATTTTACTGACCTTGGGAGCCCCGCTGACAGACCATGCTCCTGAGTCCCCCTTCCCTTGCCTCAACCCCCCCTCTTTGCCTCCTCCTACTTCAGAAGCAAAACGTGACCATCATGGACCACCACTCGGCTGCGGAGTCCTTCATGAAGTACATGCAGAACGAGTACCGGTCCCGAGGGGGCTGTCCTGCCGACTGGATTTGGCTGGTGCCCCCGATTTCTGGCAGCATCACTCCCGTGTTCCACCAGGAGATGTTAAACTATGTCCTGTCCCCTTTCTTCTACTACCAGGTGAGGGAGGGCCTTCCTCCCCTCTCTGTCTTGGGAGCTCAGGGGTGGAGAATGTGTGTGTGTGTGTAGGTGTGCATGCGTGTGCGTGCACGTGCTCGTGTATGTGCGTGCAGGTGCGTGTGTGTACACGTATGCATGCACGTTCACGCTCACTCATGCAGGACACACGGGGCAGGGTCGGGGACACGGGCCTATTTGTAATGCTTGTCAGGATGCTGAACAGCAATCGTCCATTTCCGCAGGGAGTGGGACTTAAGGAAATACCTTTTAGTTCACCTTCAGGGGTCCAGTGCTCTGATGGGGCTTAAGCTTGAGGGTGACCGCCATTGCCGCCACCTCAACCAGTCACATCCCATAAGGGTGAAGAGTTTGGCTCGAGGGTCAGACACACCTGTGGGCGACTCTGCCACTTCCTAGCGGCATGGTCGTGGGTGGGTCATTTCACCCATGGGAGCCCTGATGTTCTTGTTGTGTGGATCCCATGAGCTGGTCTCTGCCCAGCCCAGAATGCACTCCATAACCATCCCCTATTGAAACCCGTTCACTTTTTGTCATAAAGGGCTTCGGCTAGATTCGGGGAGGAGCCTCCTTACTTTAAGATGCCAGGTAGGGGGACTGACTGCCGGGGACAGCGTGTGCCTGTCGTCATAGTGCCTTATTTCACTCAAAGCTGTCCGGGTTTGGACTATACATCACATGGTCTGCCTAGTGGCACTAAAAACGAAAGAGAAGTGGGGCCTCTTCCTCCTGGGGGGACACTAATGGAGAATAAAATCAACTGGCCACCCGGTATGTGCAAGTTCCAAGCTGGACCCTGGAGCCACAACTCTGAGGGAGACAGAGCCCCAGCCCTCCCTGCCGGGGCACCTGGGGACCCCCACCTCACAAAGCGCACAGAGGGTCCTCTGGCTCCCTCGCATCCCCAAGCCCCGGCCGAGCCAGGGCCCACCTTGCCCTCACAGGTGCCTTCTTTTCTGCAGGTGGAGGCCTGGAAAACCCACATCTGGCAGGATGAGAAGCGGAGACCCCGGAGAAGAAAGATTCCGTTCAAAGTCTTGGTTCAGTAAGTGGGAGCGGCCAGCGCTGACGTCTCACCTGCAGCCCTTTCTTCTAGCCAGCCTGCCCTCCTAGGCCTTGAAGGGTGGGGAACAAAGAGAAATGATGGTCTTTGTGGAGTTGGGCTCGCAGAGGTCCAGACGCCAGTGGGGACCGCCTGCCACCATCGTCCCAACCTTCCCTGTCCTCTGTTTTCCCACGGGGCTGAGTCATGGGTTGAGTGGGTGAGGGGAGGAGAAGGGCCGGGAGTCAAGGTCGATACCTGGTAAGAAACATGAGTTCTTTTCCCACAAACTGCCACCCTTTAGACACTGTCCCTCTTCCATTCTCTATGACCCGTGCGTTCCTCTGGAAGGGTGAGTCAGCACAGTGTCTGTCTGTCTGTCTACACAGAGCTGTGCTCTTCGCCTCCATGCTGATGCGCAAGACCATGGCGTCCCGAGTGAGAGCCACAATCCTCTTTGCGACGGAGACAGGAAAGTCAGAAACACTGGCCCGGGACCTAGGGGCCTTGTTCAGCTGTGCCTTCAACCCCAAGGTGAGCAACTCAGAGGGACGCATGCCTCCTTCTCTGCCTGTGTGCAGACAAGTTGGTAAAAGTTAAAACGGTTACTCTGCTCCTGAATGTCCCAGAGCCTTGGGGGTGGTGATGCACATTGTAAATCTGTGATAGGACAGATTGGTGTCCAAGGGCTCCCAAACTTACACAGCAAATAGAATTTTCATGGTGTTCCAGGGAACACAGTTTGAGAAACACTTTCCTAATGCAAGTGTCAAAATCCACGAGCTGCTGTAGATGAACTTTAGTCACTCAACACCTTCACTACGGGCTGTAGTGCTCAAGGCAAGGGGGCAAAGGATGAATAAGATGCAGACGAATGAAACAACCCCACAGGGGGACTCCCTCATTCCCTCAGTGTTGGAGTTCATCCTTCATTGGAAGCCTCCTGCGTCAGGTGGGCTGGGCCCCGGGTAGAACAGCGAGGCTGTGACACATTTCACCTGAGATTCGCTGAAGTGTTGGCCGTGGGGCTTGAGCGGGGGGAGGAGGATGGGGAGCGATGTGTTCGTGCAGGTTTATTCGACGGCCATTCGTGAAGCATTCCCCTCCTCTGTGCCGCGCCTGTGCTGGGCGTGGGAGGGGTAGGGGGACAGGTGACGCAGGGGGCTCCTGGGAGGGGGGAAGGGAGGCACAGGGCTTCCGGGGATGGCGCGGAAGGCCGCAGCCCGGGAACCGAGGGCTCATGTCCACCCTTGGTGCCGTGCAGATTCTCTGCATGGACCAGTACGGGCTGAGCAACCTGGAGGAAGAGCAGCTACTACTGGTGGTGACCAGCACGTTTGGGAACGGAGACTGCCCCGGCAACGGAGAGGTGGGTGGCCCAGGTCCCGGTGGTCTGGGGGGGGGGTTGCGGGGTAGGGTCCGAGAGGGACAGGGAAAGGATCTGGGAGATTCAGCATGTCCTAAGGAGGGCGCTTGGAAGTGAGCGCTTGGATCCCTGTGGGCTGCCCAAGTGCCAGCCATTTGGCTGCCTCCTTTATAATTGTCACCATATGTATGTGACGCCTTTCCTGTGACATGATCTATACTTTTAAGTAAATTAACCCACCTTTTTAAACTCAAAAATTCATGCTAATTTTTTAAAATGTTTATTTACTTATTTTTGAGAGAGAGAGAGAGAGAGAGAGAGAGAGAGAGAGAGAGAGAGAGAGAAAACACAGGGGAGGCGCAGAGAGAGAGACAGACATACGTACAGAATCTGAAGCGGGCTCCAAGCTCTGAGCGGTCAGCACAGAGCCCGCTGCGGGGCTTAAACTCATGAACCGTGAGATCGTGACCTGAGCTGAAATCAGACGCCTAACCTATTGGGCCACCCTGACGCCCCTCAAAAATTCATGTTTAAAGGAAACTTTATATCACTCCCACGAATGGAAGGCCAACCAAAAGTAAACCCAATGAAAGCCAAACAAAGTTCTTGAATTTTAACTGGGTACTGTTGCCTGACCGTGGCTTGCTTTGTTTTTTAAAATGAGTAGTAGGCAAAGATTAGAGGTCTTCGGGCTCCCATAGCCCCAAGCGAAGACACTCCCTGGTTTTCATAAAGATAAGAATAGTAACTGAAACAGGAATAATTTTTTTAAATTTACAGAAAAGAGTACTTTCTTACCATGTGATTTGACACCATTGCTGCTGGGTCACATTCTGCCTAAAATAATCTTCAGTCCCTTGGAAATCAGGGTAATCTTAGAGAGTATGGGACTGGTTGTCATTATTACCAGGTTCCAAAAAGGAAGAGAGGCTCGTGCCCCATGAGGAGACCCTCTGGAGATGCCGTGCTGTAAGGGAGGTCCTCCTCTACCAGAGCTGGATGGGGCTGGGCTGTTCTAGGTCCCCCACCAAGGGTCAAGCCCACATGAGTTGCTAAGACTGAACTTGTCCCTGAGCCCCAGCCAGCTGGCTCCACACTTCCGTTTGTGGATCTTGAACCACATGTGGCCAGATGTGGCCAGTACTTATACTAATCTCATCCTGAGAAGTCTGTGGTTCTTTCTCTTTCTAGAAACTGAAAAAATCCCTCTTCATGCTGAAAGAGCTTACCAACAAGTTCAGGTAAGGCTTTCCCCACCCACTTGTCCAAGCCCTACCTTATGAACCTAGAGTCTGGGTGCCAGGGAGGAAACTGGTTGTGTATAAGGGGGTCTTCTCCAAGATATCCAGGCACAGAGAGATCCTTGTCCTCAGCATATGTCGAGGGTCAAGTCAGGGAAACCAAGTCCCTCTCATAGGTCTGCCTCTCATAGGTCCCTCAAGCGTGGGATTGGTCACAGGAGTTGCTGACAAGGCTTGGGAGCTACGGAGGACCAGAAGGGGGCGTGCGCTGGCCGGTCCTGTGCCCAGCTGCGGGGGGAGTGTCTGAGGCTGGCCTTACGGGGCCACTGATGCTACGTGATGCTTGTGTGGCTGGGCTCACCCCAGTCTCCACGTGTGTGTCCTCCTCGGGCAGGTATGCCGTGTTCGGCCTCGGCTCCAGCATGTACCCTCAGTTCTGTGCCTTTGCTCATGACATCGACCAGAAGCTGTCCCATCTGGGGGCCTCTCAGCTTGCCCCAACAGGGGAAGGGGACGAGCTCAGTGGACAGGAGGAAGCCTTCCGCAGCTGGGCCGTGCAAACCTTCAAGGTCAGTTCTTAGCTGGAGCTGCCCCCCGGCCCGGACAGGGATGCCACAGCCCACTCATGTCCAGGACCCCTCACGCCGGCCATCCTGGATGGCGTGACTCCTGCCTGGTCCTGTAGGCATAGTCCTAGGCGTGGCCTGAAGGCTCAGGTCACTGCTGCTTTCCCTCTACCCCTCAGAACTCCACTTTAAGCATGTGCCCCCAGATGGGGGAAGATGGCTGAGACACCCCCCTGCCCTTAGGGAGCTTTGGTTTAAGATCTTTCCCCCTCTAATTATTCAGGTCACCTGTTGACGACTTTGTCTTGTTTCAGTCTCCCAGCCACAGAGAGCCTGGGGACAGGGACCATGTGGTTGAGTCCTCTGGACCTGTGTCAGAATCTCAGTAGGGCTTTGCTGCCTGTGGCCGCACCCCCCCCCCACCCCCGATTTTAGAGAACTCCACATTCGAACAGTGTTTCACCCAGCGGTGGCGCTTAGAGCACCTGGTTCCCAGGCCCACGCCGCCTCCATGTGTCCCCACACCAGGAACATGGGGGTAATCAAATCTCATGGTGTGGGCATGAGGATAATATGAAAACAATAGCAACGACGTGCCAAGCCTGGCTGCCTCTTCGAGTGCACACAGCAGCCCAGTCAGATCCGTGTACTTAGTAATTATTGGAAGCACTTAACTGATCTGTAAGGACCTACAAAATGGTGGCCCCGATGGTGGTGACGATGTCGAAGAGGAGGACCATGATGATGGTCTGCCCCATCTTCTTCCAGGCAGCCTGTGAGACGTTCGATGTGCGAGGCAAGCACCGCGTTCAGATCCCCAAGCTCTACACCTCCAATGTGACCTGGGACCCGCACCACTACAGGCTCATGCGGGACTCACAGCCTCTGGACCTCAGCAAAGGTACCTGCTGGGCTTGCAGCCCTTCCTGCTGGGATGGCGTTCTCTGACGCCGGAGTCTGTGCTCGAGGAGACCACTAGGACCCTCTGAACGGAGGCAGCCGGCCTAGGGATTCCAGGCCTCTCCCTCTTGTTGCAGCCGAGAGCCTGCTGGGGTGCAGGACTGGAGAGCTTGCTTCACCTCTGAGGAAGCCTATTCCAGGAGGAAGCCCTGGGAGGGTGACAGAAAGGGGAGCCAGCGCCAACTGAGGGCCTCCTGTGTGCCAGGCACTGTGCTGGGCTTCTCACCCACGCCACTCTAAGTGACCCTGACACTCATCTTGTAAGAAGGGCACAAAGACCAGGGCTCCTGGCTGGCTCAGTTGGTAGGGCATCTGATGCTTCATCTCTGGGTTGTGAGTTCGAGCCCCATGTTAGGTGTGGAGGTGACTTAAAAAACAAAATACGACGGACACAAAGACACTGAAGTTTGGGGAGGTGAAGCAAGTTGCTAGCATGTGGCCAGGCTGGGATTTGAGCCCCAGCCGTCCAGTTCTGACAGCAGCCAAGTATTATAAACCACATCTTGTAGAAGTAGTCCCAGGCTGCCGTCCGTGAACTCTTGATGGTGCCTTCTTGACGCTGTGCCTCCGTGATTCCTCTTTTCTTGTACCATGAGTACAGTAGCCCTGTAGGCTCCTGCATGTTTAGGACACCCCTGGCTTCAGCTATGCTCTCCTGCAGATACCAGGCTATGGGGATGGCCTAGAAATCCCCACCTTAGGGCACCTCATGCATTTCCCAGCGCTTAGCAGCACAGCTACCCTCTGTCAAACCAAGGGTCTTTATTTGTGATTCAGAAACAGCAGGGAAAAAGAAAGGACAGAAAACCCCCCTGCCATCACAGCGGGACACCCCAAGGGTAGTGTCCAGGGATAACTGAGTCAAATACATGGAGGCTACCCCCACCAACACTTAAGAGACACTTTGCCATTTTTTCCTCTCTGTCCCCCACAGCCCTCGGCAGTATGCACGCCAAGAACGTGTTCACCATGAGGCTCAAATCACAGCGGAATCTCCAGAGTGCGAAATCCAGGTAAGGGAGACCGCAGGCCTGCTTGAGTGATGACCCACAAATTTAATTTAATGAAGGGAAGACCAGAGCAAGTCAGTCTTTGAAAGGAGAGAAGTGTCCACTGGTAATAGCAACGATGACTTTGTCAGGACCAGCTTGACCGGTAACGCCTGTGACCTCCATCACCTCTAGGTCTGGTATCCATTAACCATGGGCCAGTTTCCCAGCTTGACAACTAGGCACCTGCTCTACCAACCTGTCCTTTGTCACTAAACCCTTTCACCAAAGGTGGAGGGCAAGAGAAACTCAAACCATTTGGCTCTTTCTTAAGAACTTTCAGGAAAACTTTTGGCAGGGAAGGACATTTCCCTGCCAGGAGAAACGAGTATTCTGGACTCCCTGTAGGTTGTCTGTGCTGTCCTCCCTCCCCCTCCCCATTCATTAGGAAAACTAGGCTTTGTTCCGAGAAGAACCAGATTTGTGCTGGGGACAAGAAGGATTTTTTTCCTAATGCTGACTATCTCCCAAGGGGATGCATTCTTTAGGCGGAGGGTGTGGTCAAGCCTGTGTGGCTCAGGACCGTCATGTGGGGAGGGTGCAGCCCACCCTCTCCCCACAGAGAAGCCCCAGGCCCTCCTGAGCACCGCAGCCTCAGGGGCTGTGGGTGACCCATGCTCATGGAACTGGGCAGGAAAATGAAAGAAGGGCACATTTCCTAGGGAAGCTGGCCCGGCCATCAGGACCTCTGGAGGAAATCCTGTTGGCGTCACCAGAGGCTCCTCTTTCCCTTTTGCAGCCGCACCACCCTCCTGGTGGAGCTCTCCTGTGAGGACAGCCACCGGCTGAGCTACCTGCCTGGAGAGCACCTCGGGGTTTTCCCAGGCAACCAGCTGGCTCTGGTAAAAGGCATCTTGGAGCGAGTGGTGGACGGCCCTGCGCCCCACCAACCGGTGCACCTGGAGACCCTCAGCGAGAGCGGTGAGCACTTGCACGGTGGCCCCTGCATCCCCCCGGCAACCTCCCCGACTCTGCTGGTGGGCCGGTCCCACGCCTGCACTGTGGGCAGTTAGCCCTGTCCTCCCTGCTGAGTGGGTGGGCCGCCCAAGCCCATACTTGTGCAGCTTTGCCAATGGAAGGGACGCTTCTTTGGGACTATCTGTCCAACCCCAGAGACTGGGGAGTCTTTTTCCCTTCGTTCTTTTGCTCACCCAGCCACTTTTTTTGTTCATTGATGGATTCATTTATTTTTCCATTGAAATTTCAACCGGTCACATCTATATACCAGGCAGGCCCTGGGCTACAAAAACGAATGAGGCTCAGTGTCTGCATTCAGAAAGCTCACTACCGAGTACAGGAGGCAGATAGGCAAGAATATTCATCACCGTCATCATCCTCATCCTCATCCTCATCCTAACAGTAGCAGCTGGCATTTGTTGGGTAATTACTAGATGCCAGCATTTTACATGCCCTGTCTCTTCAGTCCCCACAGTAGACATGTGTGTGCAGTTTGCCTGATGACGTAATGGAGAAATGTGGGAACAGTGTAAAAATGCTGCGCTTTGAAGGTTCAAGTCCCTGATCCATCACTTCCTAGCTATGTGACCTTGGGCATAGGAGTTAACCTCTCGAGGCTTTATTTCTTGTCTCTAAAATGAAGACAAAGGAGCTGTCCTTGTAAGGTTGTAGTAAGACCAGATGATTAGGTGCAAATGCCCCCTTCACCACCATTCCTGGCACCGAATAAATGTAGAAGCAGAGGGATGTCCATTCCCTACAGGCTGTGAACATCTGTCCAGAGCTCAGAGAAGGAGTTTAATGTGCCCTGAGAGTGTCCCTGGATCCCAAAGTTCATAACCTCCTTGCATGTTCATGGCATTCTGCTTTCACACTGCTTACCATCGAAGGCCTCACTTATCCCCACCTTACCCGGATGATGGGCAGCAGCAGACTGTGGGTGGGCAGGGAGAGTGAGTCTCCTCCTGGTCATCCTGGGATGAGGGCGCTGGGAGAGGACGCTGTCCTAGGGAGGGTCGGGAGCACCCCCTTCCCCTGCTAGGGTGAGGCCCAGTCTGTGTGGTCAGCACAGCACAGGGTGGGGGACAGGCACTAGGAGAGATAAACTAATGAAATCAACACTTGCAAGCCTCCTAGCCCATAGGAATGGCCCTCTGGCCTGAGTGACAATCAGACCTCCAAAGAATGTGTGCCCCTAAAGAGAGTGGCCACAATAGGAAAAGGAGGGTCAGAGAAGCAAAGTGTGGCATTGTCCCCCACTGTCCAGGAGAATGTCTTGTGACGCAGGAAGACAGATGTGTAGTTCTTCAGGCCTTGGGTCTAGATGAAATAACATAGTACGAATATTTTTACCTAATATTTATTGAACATGTATGTGCCCAACACCATACTATTACACGTACACTATACCATTCAATGGTCATACAAATCCAGCGAGACAGGTTTTGTTATTGCATTCGTTTTATAGAGACAGAACCCAAGGTTGTGTTCAGTCACCTCGCTAGTAAGTGGGAGCCAGAGTTTGAACCCATGTGTACTGGCTCGAGGGTCCACACTATGATGGCCCTGCATACTGCCTCTTGGGACTCCTTGGGACTTGCCACTTTACTTTGATTTGCTGCTCACCCAGTACCTCTTGGTATAGCCCCAGGGGACTGAAGTCATGGGCTTTCCTGTAAATGCATAACTGGCCTCAGGGGTGTACATCAGTCTTTGGTGAATTTAGTTACTGTGAGTCTGTAGTTCACCTATGGTTGTTTTGCTAAAGTACAGATCTGAACCAGAGAGGGACTGAACTCTGGTGCATAGTTAAGTTTTCAGGATTGTGCTAACTTGGGTACCCTTTAGAGAGCTGTTGGTCAGCCTCCCATGGCAGCCCTAACTCTGAGCACCACTTCCTTGCATGTGAATTGGGCACGTGAGCACTTTTGCTGTTCCTGAAGGCAGAAATTCAGTGTCTTCTCTCCCTGCAGCTGGAGGGTGGAGGGTGTTTTCCCCAGAGGCCTCATCACCCTTCAGGAAACCTAAATGGGGCCTTTTTTGCCATCCTGACTCCTTCTTTCCCTATCCAGGAAGCTACTGGGTCAGAGACAAGCGGCTGCCCCCGTGCTCGCTCAGCCAGGCCCTCACCTACTTCCTGGATATCACCACCCCCCCAACCCAGCTGCTGCTCCGCAAATTGGCACAGCTGGCCACAGAAGAGGCAGAGAGGCAGAGGCTGGAGATCCTGTGCCAGGTGAAGGTTGGGGCTGGTGGGTGAAGGAAGGGCAGGGTGGATGAGGGGAACCAGAACCCAGAGCTAGTGTTTAACCTCCAAGGGGAAATCCTACCTAGCTTCCCAGAGTGAGACTTGTCAAAAGCTGGTGTGAAGTCTGTATCCCCTCCATCCCATCACTAGGACACAGTTGCTTTGAGTGATCTTAATTTTTCTTAGTGTCTGCAGGACACTACCTGAGATGAGATGAGATGAGATGAGATGAGATGAGATGAGATGAGATGAGATGAGATAAGATAAGATAAGATAAGATAAGATAAGATAAGATAAGGGGCTAGAAAAGGGGAGCCATTATTGTCTTGGCTTTGTATATTCCCAAAACCTGGAATAAGCCTGAAACTTAGGAAGTGCTGGAGGATGGATGGTGAGGATGAATGGATAAATAGACACAGTAACAGGTAGTTGAGTTAATAAATTAATGAGAGGATGCATTAACTCAGTGACAACTTTCTAGGCCCATGCCTTTGCAAAGGCACCGGATGGCATTATTACCATCATGTTTATCGCTAATTGTCTTGATTCCCACCACCTCCACTGCACTGTACTAACTTGGCACATGTTCTTGCATTTAAGTCTCTCAATATCCCCATGAAATAGATGATGCCATCCTCGTTTCACAAAGCTTAAGTGATTGGGACAAGATCCCACAGCTGGTAAGGGCGTCCAGTCAAGATTTGAACCCAGGTGTGTATGATTCCAGAGCTCTGTCCACAGTTAGATTACAATAAAAATTTGACTCCTGCCCACCAGGAGCCAACGGTGGAGTTCTAAGCACACAAATCAGGTTAATGCTACTCACTGACCTGAGTTCTTCCAGGAAGGAACGATTTTCTCTCCAGCTTGGTAGTCTCAGCACCCTGGACAGCGCCTGGCACTTGGAAATGTTTGTTGAGGGTGTGAATGAGTGAATGAATGAATGCTGGATTGTGACAGCCTTCTGCCTCTGGGTGGGGCAAGTGCCAGAAGTCACTCACACTGCCCTTGGCTTTCAGCCCTCAGAGTACAACAAATGGAAGTTCACCAATAGCCCCACATTCCTGGAGGTACTGGAGGAGTTCCCATCCCTGCGGGTATCTGCTGGCTTCCTGCTCTCCCAGCTGCCTATTCTGAAACCCCGGTACTACTCCATCAGCTCCTCCAGGGCCTGTGCACCCACGGAGGTCCACCTCACTGTGGCTGTGCTCACCTACCGCACCCGAGGTAAGGCTGGGCAGGGGCTTTGGAGCAGTCCAGCTCTGCTGTTTACTGGGCAGTCGTTCGACATCTCTGAACTGTGGTCTCCTCGGCAGTTAAAAACCCACTCCCCAGGGGAGCCTGGGTGGCTCAGTCGGTTGAGCGTCTGGCTCTTGATTTCGGCTCAGGTCATGATCTCACAGTTTGTGGGTTCAAGCCTGACATTAAGGTGCCGGCGTGGAGCCTGTTTAGGATTCTCTCTCCCTCCCTCTGCCTCTCCCCCACTCATGCTTTCTCTGTCTCTCAAAATAAGTAAACAAACTTTCAAAAACCCCTACCTCCCAGAGTGTTAATAGCAATAGGAGGTGTGTGGGAGAGATTACTACGAACCAGGCACTGAGC
This sequence comes from Acinonyx jubatus, assembly GCF_027475565.1. Lineage (NCBI taxonomy): Eukaryota > Metazoa > Chordata > Mammalia > Carnivora > Felidae > Acinonyx > Acinonyx jubatus. The sequence goes on from NC_069397.1 coordinate 18,323,238, forward strand.
TCACCCTTTTGTATATGTATTATCGGTAACCGTACGAGATGGGGACTGTTTGCATTTTACAGGTGAGGAAACTGAGGCACAGAGAGGTTAAGCCACAAAGTCATACTGTTAGCAAATAGAGAACTGAGGTTCGAACCCAAGCAGTCTGACTGCTGAGTCTTCCCTTCTTCACTCTACTGCCCTACTACTGTTGGGACAACTTAATGAGATCAAATGTAGAAAGCACCCAATACTTCCCAGCGATTCTTCATTTCCTGATAGTCTAGCCTGGGTACAGGGGTGATTATGCCTTGATTGTTCACTCAGTCATTCACTTATTCAGCGATGGTTATTTCATATCCATCTATGCTTGGCATGGTGGTGGATGTGGAAACACAACACGTAGCTTCTTCCCTCATGGAGCGTCCCATCTAGAGGGGGCAGTGAAGAGAGACTCATAGTGATGGACAGTTGTCATTATGCAGGGTGCTCTGAGGGCAGAGGGTAGAGGGTAGAGGATGGGCTAACATAGACTGGAAGGTCCAAAACCTTGTCTACTTGGACTTGGGCCTCTGTGCTGGGTGAACTGTACCCTGTAAGTGAGCATTGCCTGGGTTGGTAAAGCCAGGTAAAAAGCATAGTCACATGGTTTCTAAACACTGGGCAGAGACTCTGTCTGCTCTGTTTGAGAACATCTACACAGGCCAAGTCTCAGTCCTCAGGCAGGGAGAGGGGAGGTGGGGACACCTTGTGAGAGCAAGATTCCATCCAGAGGAAAAAAGGGACTTTTCAAGTTGGTTGGAATAGCTTTAAATGCTGGGCCTTTGGGAAGGGAATGTAAACCAGAGAAAGTAGGGGTTTCCACAGGCCCAGGAGGGGCCGCTTGGGGAGACAGTGAGATATCACAGCAGACCAGAATGCTCAGGGGGCTGTCTGTCACCCAGGGTTCCTACCAGCAAGGGGTTTACCTCATGAAGACACTGTGGGGCAGTGACTGTGGCCACCCTGCAGGGCCACTTTGTGCTATATCATCGGAGCTGAGTGATGGGCTGGGAGGGTCCCTGGAGAAACTCCTGGAAGGAGCATTGGAGTAGGAGTCAGGGAACCTGAGCTGTGGCCTCATTTTACTGCTACCTGAGTGACCTTGCACACGTCACTTTCTTTCTCTGAGACTCTGCAGTGGCAAAGGGGAGAGTCTTGCAAACTCTCTAAGTACGTTTCAGTTTTCCCCAGCTCTGGCTGCATAGAGGGCAGACCGCAGGACCAGGAGAACTGTCCCCTCACTAAAGCCCACAGAGTGCCTCAGCGGACACTTCCAGGAGGCTCGTTGGTGTGGGAAGAGCCCCTGGGACAATTCACCCCTAGGGCGTGGGGAATGATGTTGGTCATGTCTGTGTTGTCCTTGCAGATGGCCAAGGTCCCTTGCACCACGGCGTCTGCAGCACATGGCTCAGCAGCCTGAAGCCCCAAGACCCAGTACCCTGCTTTGTGAGAAGGTAAACAGGCCCTCCACTCCGTCCCTGGTGGGACCACTGGCCCCTGGGAGTTCTGGTTTGAAGGGGAGTGATCTGGGACTTAGGTACCATGCTGGGCCCCATGGCCCATGAAGAAAGCATTGGGGTCCCCCTGGGCCTCTCCATTCTATCCCTGGCAATAGAGCGTAGCCAGATCTCCAGCAGAGACAGAGATGACAGCAGTCGGGGTGGGGATCCAGAGAACAATGAGTTTCAGGCCTTTTTCAAAAGGAGCCCAGGGCGAGGAGATGGCGTGCCAGGGCAGGGGAAATGAGGCAGCCTACAGGACTTGGGAAATCACATTTGAGCTCATTGTCTCCTCCACCCTCACAACACCACCACCCCCAGCTGCACCCCAGTTCCCCAGCCCCTGTCCAGTGTGTGCATCCATCTCAGGGTGTCTGAGGACTGGGCCTCTTGATCTGTCCCCTTTAGTGCCGGCGGCTTCCAGCTCCCTGAGGACCCCTCCCAACCTTGCATCCTCATTGGGCCTGGCACAGGCATCGCCCCCTTCCGCAGCTTCTGGCAGCAGCGGCTCCATGATGCTGAGCACAAAGGTACAGTTAGAGGGTTTCCGGCAGGCGGGGAGGGGACACCAGGTGGCCTGGCATCTCTCCAGGAGTAGGGCGGCAGTGACTGGAGAGTTGTGCCACCGCCCACAGACGTTTCCTTGCCCTTCTCCCATTTGCCTCAGCCTGTGTGGACAAGTGATCTGAATGCCCTGGGCCTCATTTTCCTCATCTGTAAAGTGGGGATAATACTAGGTAGGATAGCTGTGGGCGTGAAATGAGAATTCAGGTCGGTTGCCGGGCTCCTTGGGCCCTCTGGTGGCCACCCTGGTAACTGGAGCCTGCTGGGTCTCACAGGGCTCCGGGGCAGCCGCATGACCCTGGTGTTCGGGTGCCGCCGCCCGGATGAGGACCACCTCTATCGGGAGGAGATGTTGGAGATGGCCCAGAAGGGGGTGCTGCATGAGGTTCACACAGCCTACTCTCGCCTGCCTGGCCAGCCCAAGGTAAATGCGGCAGCTGCCCGTGCAGTGGGTGGGACATTAAAAGCACAGTCTGGTGGGTGCCGCGGCGGCTCCCCGCGAGGAGCCCCTTGCTCTTGGAGCCTTCGTCTCAGCTCTAAAAGGGAGGCGGTTACACAACCATCAAAGCGATGCTGTGAAGCTATCATGTTCGCTCTGTCAGGAGAAGAGAGGGTCCCCGGGACATTCAGGACAAAGCAGGTCACCTGGTAGGTTAGACCCAGTGCCCAGCTGACTAAAGGTGCTCCCTTCAGATACACAGCTGCCTGGGAAGAAGTGGTCCGGGCTGGCTTTATGCCCAAACACCATGCCCTGGTGACGGTCTCTGCCGCCCTGGGGAGTCGGGACAGACCCTTGCCTCAGCCCCTGTGAATTTGTTCTAGCCACGGTGCTCTGTGTCCAGTGCTAGGGTCACTGGGCATCTTGTGTGGAACGAGAGCAGAGACTCCTAGGTTTCTGTATAACTGGGGAGCCCAGGGTTCTGTGCCCTGCTCTGAATTACAATGGGGATTCCGTGAACTCTGCACTGAGAGGCTCCCTTTACTGGGGTGTAGGCAGGTGGGCCTCAGAGCCCAGGCAGGGGAAGTGGCTTGATAGATGCCTCTCTGAAGCATGGTGAATTCAAAGTAAATGCAGGAGCCTCACTGAGTTGTCAGCTTCTTGAGGGCAGGGCTGAGGGGTCAACATTCCTCTCTCTGGCCCCAGCCCAGGCCAGAGCTGGGTGGGATGCCAGGGTACCTCCTTATCCTGAGCCTGATCCCTAGGCAAGGTCCCGGCTGGGCGGGTCCTCACCCTGCAGCCCAGCATGTCCCCTCACTGCCTCCCCCTGGCCAGCAGGCCTGACTGCACGCTTCACCCCCAGAAGCAGGGGCCTGGACCCACCACGTCCTCTGGTTTCAGGTCTATGTTCAAGACATCCTGAGGCAGCAGCTGGCCAGCGAGGTGCTCCGCGTGCTCCATGAGGAGCAAGGCCACCTTTATGTCTGTGGGGATGTGCGTATGGCCCGGGATGTGGCCCAAACCCTGAAGCACCTGCTGGCCGCCAAGCTGAGCCTGAGCGAGGAGCAGGTGGAGGACTATTTCTTCCAACTTAAGGTACGGTGGCTGGTGTGTGGGTCAGGGGTGCAGATCAACGACACGGGCAAGGGAATCAGGACTAGGAGAGTCAGGCTCAGAACAGTCCTGCACCTCAAAAGAATCCTAGAGGTGACTGGAGGTCAGAGCGAGATGGGCTGTTAAAAGGCCTGGCCGCTCAGTTAGACAAAGGCAACACGTTGCTTTATGACAAGACTTCTCAGGGCCGCTAATGTGCTGTGTGTCGTGACTCCTCAAGGAGAGAAAGGATGCAGCATTTCCCAAACGTGTCTATCTCAGAGCCCACATTTCCCGGAGCGTCTTGTGGGACAAGAACGAGGCAGGCTGGGACAGCGGGTTGGGTGGCTCACACCAGCGCAGGTGCTGATGGGAGGTAGAGCCTAAGTGGGATTCAAGTGTGCCCTAAGCATGGCAGTTGTGAAGGCAGATGGCTCATGAGTGTATGTGTGGTAGGGAAGCCAGGGGAGCCCCAGGGGCTCGTCCTAGCCTGGACCTGATGAATGGGAGGCGGCTGGACCAGCAGAGCTGACACGCTGGCCTGCTTTCCCTTAAAGAGCCAGAAGCGCTATCATGAAGACATCTTTGGTGCTGTATTTCCCTACGAGGTGAAAAAGGATGGGGCAGCAAGGCAGCCCAGCGATCCCAGAGTTCCAGCGGCCCACGGGACAAGTTAAAGTCGCTGCCACAGAACTTAATGATGGAGCCAACTCCCGATTATCTGAGGTCACAGGGCCCGGAGAGATGAAAGGAAATCATAGCCCGGAGCCTCACGTCTTAGTTCCCCAGCTCCTTCCCCGCCAAACCCTATACTTGACCTGCTGCCGGCTAGCAGCCTGGACCGAGTGGAACCTCTGGTCTCCCTTGAGCCCACCCTTCCCGGATAATGGAGAGTTGGGGCTTCCTGGGTCCCTTGAAGACTAAAGCTGCCGTGCCAGGCTCACCTGGTGGGTGACAAGGATGAACCTTCTTCTGATTGCACCACTTTACGTGACCACCAGGAGGCGCTGTCGCGCCACCCTGTATTTAGCTCCCCACTGTACAGTTATTTATGCCTCTGTATTTAAAAAAAACAACCTCCAGCCTTAAGGGCCGCTCGGGCCGTCCCTGTATGACTCCTGGATGGAGATATTTATATGGAATACATTTTATTTTAACCACATTGTACGTGAGTGTGGGTGTTCTGTAGGGAAAGCCACTCCGTCACACAGAGTTGGGGACTGGTGGGTGGCACAGCCTGGACAAAAATCCCCCTCAGAGGGACATGCTGGTTTGACCACGCCGCCTCTCGGAAATGGCCACCAGGTATGAGGCAGAACGTGGAGTTTTGTGCCCATCTGAAGACCTGTGATGGGGGCGAGGAAGCAAGATCACCCGTGGGGTGTGGGCGGTGACTCACGGGGCATGTCTCACACGGGGTGTGTGGGGGATGCACCCCTGCCTGTGGTACCAGCCCCTTGGTGAAGGCCTCGCCCACGATCCCTTTCTAGAAGGCGGCTGTGTTTTGCTCTGGGCTCGCCTGTTTCATGAGAGTTTGGCCAATAATAATTTGGCACCTGGGTGACAAAGCAGGTGAGGTGGGACTGTGCCAAAGCCGTGGCAGTGAGTGAAGGACACGTGTCTTCCCCGGGGAAGACTTCTTCAGGGACTGAGCCTTATTCTTTTAGAATAAGGAAGGAACTTCGGTGTCCTGGGGGACCCAGTCACTTGGCTCTTGGTTTTGGCTCAGGGGATGATCTCACAGCTTTGTGGGTTCAAGCCCCACATCGGGCTCTGTGCTGGCAGCACAGAGCCTGCTTGAAGTTCTCTCTCTCTCTCTGCCCCTCTCGACTCGCTCTCAAAAAATAAATAAACTTAAAAAAAAAAAAAAAGGAACTTAGCCAGGGGCTGAGGGGTGTGGGAAAAATCCAGCTCCCAGCTTGCATTTGGCCTTTGCTTCATTGGTTCCTGGGCTCACTTCTCCCCTCCCCCTACTCAGATGGGGTGAGAATGGGATAAAAGGGCACCCCAGCCCCCAGTGTCCCAGCAACGCACCTGAACAACGTGGTCGAGAATGCGGTCACCTAGACCAGTGCCTGTCCCCTCGGAGATGCACGCAAACCACTGGCGTCTTGTCACAACACAGACCGATTCTGGAAGTCTTCGGCAGGCCTGCGTTCTGCCTTCCTAATAAGCTCCCGGCTGCCGCCGGTGCTGCTGGTCTGAGGCCGATGCTCTGAGCCCCAGCCCGGTTCCAGAGGCACTGGATTCTTGATGGAGTCAGCAGGCTGAGTTGGCATCATGTGGGCACGGAACCGGCCTGCCTTCGCCGGCCCAGTGGCTGGTAGGGAGCCCCCCACACTGAGCCACTCTCCCCACTGTACCCTAACCCCGAATGCTGGGACCCACAGTGGAACGACACAGACAGGTGTCCACTTGAGTCAGCTTCTCCTGAGACCACACCTGCCACCTCCTCCCACTGGGACACAGGGGGCTGATAAGCCATCTGGCCTTCTGGCCCAGCCCTTGCAGTGTGAGTTTGTTTGCGGGGTTGGCCTGTTACCAAGCTTCCTGCATCACAGATTCCTGCCCAGGAGGCCCGAGCCCAACCTGCTTCGTCCCACCCATGTGGGGTGTGTGAGGGACCCACTGGGAGCAGGTGTGGATGTCAGGACCCACCCCATCAGTGAACCCATGCTCTCTCCTCCCGTTGCCCTTGCCCAGAACTTCCCCAACTCCAGAGACTCCAGAATGTCTCAGACACATTCAATAACCATAGTGAGCCCATGCACAGGTGCCCATAAGCATTTGTCTTTCTTTGAAGGAGGCTGGGAAAGGACCTGCTGGCTGGTGGAGATCAGGGGAGCGTCCTCAGGGTCTCTTTCCAGGAGCAGGGAGGGTGGGAGCTGGGTGCAAGGCAAGGTCAAAGGTAGGAGAAAGGGGAGGGGCCCAGAACACAGCTTTCCACTAGAATGAACGGCTTGGGGCTGAGGCGGAGTTGACGGTGGGGGGGGGGGGGGGCAGGGGGTAGGGAGTGTGACAGAGGGGCAGATGGGGTGCAGGCCTGGTCTGGGATCTTGGGCTCTCCCTTTCTGCCAAGGGGACTGAACATAGGGCTTAACCTGTGGGGACCACCCCCCTCTCCTCAGACGGCAGGACTGGGGCGGCTGCTGGAGCCCCAGGTACTGCTCTGAGGAAGGCGCCGCCCCCCACCCGCCGCCAGCTGCCCTCCTCCCCTCCAGGCTGGCTGCAGCCGGAAGCAGAGCCATACAAGAACACAGTCTCTCCAGAAAAGTCCCCAGATCGTCAGGTGGCTGGAAAGTCCCGGGCAGGGACAGGGAAGGTGGAGGTGAGGAGCAGATCCGAACAGCAGCACGCCCCTTCCCTTACCCCCAGGGCCAGGGAGCCCGCCTATGTCTGCACATGGGTCAGCTGGATGTCACCCGCCACCTCCAGGCTGTTGATGGCAGGCAGGTTCTTCAGGCGGTGGCAGTATTCAAGCAGGTGCTGACCGTCCACGGACACCTTGAGGCAGTGGCCTTCACACATGATCCACACCTGCATGGAGGCCACGTTATTTGCACTCCCCTTGGAAAGTCCTCAACCCTAAATGCAGGCTCGTGTCTCCCACCACCTACCTGCCTTCCTCAAACATGAAGCAAGTCTCACGCCTGCCTTCAGCCCACCTGGGGGAGCCCACCCTTCCCTCCACACACCTCCTGTTCTTCCCCTTGTGCCTTTACATACCCCGCTCCCCCCTCCTCTGTGCTCGCCGCGCTGCCCCCCTGCCCCCCTGCACCCATACAGGTGGCTTCTCCCCAACCAGCAAGCCTCCCCTGCCTTCCCCCACCTGGTCAGATGCCCCTCAGGCCGTGCCGCCCACCCTACCCCCACTCTCCCACTGACCCCGAGCCTCTAGGGGTAGGAACACTGGCCTGGGCCATCCATGTCCCTAGTGGCCGGCACCCAGCCAGCCTCCATGCCCGCACCCCCGCAGTGCAGCCTCCTGACTTGTGCTTCCCACCCCACATGTGCTCCCGGAGGCAGCGAGACCACGTCTGTGAAAACGTCACCAGGACAGCTGACACTTCCGGCACACTTACTGTGCCCTGGGCGCTGTCCTAAGCCTGTCACAGACATTATTTCATTTCATTCTAACATCTCTATGAGACTGATATTATTATTAGCCCCGTTAAAAACATTTTTCTGGTAATGTTTTTGAGAGAGTGCACACGCGCAAGCGGGGGAGGGGCAGAGAGAGAAGACGACGCGGAATCCGAAGCAGGCTCCAGGCTCTGAGCTGTCAACACAACTGGGGCTTGAACTCACAAGCCGCGAGATCACGACCTGAGCCAAAGTTGGACGCTGAACCCACACGCTGAGCCACCCAGGCGCTCCATATTAGCCCCATTTTTTAGATGAGAAAACTGAGGCCCGGAGCAGTGAAGTCACTTGCTCAAAGTCACACAGCTACCTATGAATCCATGCATACTGCTCTCTGGCTTGAAACATAAACAGCACGCTGCACTGAAATCCAAACTTCTTCCCACAGCTCTCAAGGCCCTACATCAGTCACCTCCAAGCCTGGGTGAGGAGTATCATGGCATATTTTAAGATAAGATGTCCAGGCTGGGATGGGGCCAGGTGAACCGAATGCGTAGGTGGGGCCGAGAACACCTGCCCTGTGTGATCGGGCCTCCAGCCTCACCACCCACACCTTTCTGTTGTCACTTTAGTCAGAAGCCCCTGGCCTCCCTGTCCCTAGACAGACCATGCCCCTGACTCTACCTTTGCGGGAATAGCTGCCCCCTCTGCCGCCCACCAGGAATGCCCCCTCAGATCTTTGTGAGGTGGGCTTCTTCTGAGGTCTCAGCTGCACTAGGGCCCCCTCTGACAGCTGTCCCCATCAGGGGCAGCGTGGCCCCTGCCCCAGGGCTCACTCGATCCCATTAGTCTGTTTTCGCTGTCTGCACAGACCAGTTGTTATTTCCAATGACCTGTCCAGGATCATTGAATGAGTGAGAGGTAAATGAATGACCCATGCTTGGGCTCCACCTGGCACTTACTGGCTGTGTGACCTCAGGCGAGTAACCTGCACCTGTGAGCCTGTCCCTTCACTGGTGAGCAGAGGCACCGCCACCCACCCTATGTGGGACAGTACGAGGAAAACAATAATAGCAGCCATCTGTGGGGCACGTTCTGTTCTTCTAGGCCCAGGTTTCACCCCAGAGGCCTCAGCTCCCACATCTTTCAAGGTGCCCCCAGACGCCCTCCACGCCCTGCTTTGTTTGCCCGTTGACCCCCTCTGTGCTCCGGCCGTGGCATCTTACCGAGAAGCTCTGGCCTCGGACAAAAGGCATTTTTCGGGGCAGGCTTCGCTCCTCGGACCCCCAAGAGCCGTTGACCTGTGTGTTGCGGACCACGGTGTTCTCGTCGAAACGGGGGTTCAGGTGAAAGGCGATGTCACTCCCACAGCGCAGGTTGATGTGGAACCTGGGCATGGGCAGCTCCCATGAACCTCTTCTGCCCACTGAGCTCTGAGTCCCTACCCCTCCCAGCCTGCCCAGAGCCAGGGAGGGATGACCAGAGGACCTTGAGAGCCTTCTTGAGGGCCCTGGCTTACCTCTGGGCACTGGGCAGGATGGTGCCAGACACGATGATGCTCTTGGAGGGGTACAGCCCACCCGGGATGGAGGTGAAGAAAGGCATCGACTATCAGGAGGAGAGGGGACAGGTCAGTCGCAGGGGGGGCTTTGTGCCAATTTCCATGAATATGGACTGTCAGCTGAGTTTGACGGCCACTTCTGAGAGTAATATATTTTCAAGAAAGAACTCTGTAATATCCTTACTTGGTTCAGTAAATGCCAATGGAAAACTTTCCAGCATTGCTCAAAGTAACAGGCTCAAGTTGTCATGAAAAGAGCTTTGGCCGGATGCCATAGGATGCTTGGGCTGAGGGGAAGGCCCTAGCCTATGCTCATGTCGAAGGGATAGTTTTAAAGGTGACAGCTCCTTTCAACAGCCTTTTAATTCACTTGGATGTTTTCAAACGTTAGCTTACTAAAGGGTTGCCTTAATTTTGTAAGCCGCCCCTCACCTCCCACCCTGCCCTACTTGAACAAGGCGTCCGCCCCTCCCAGAGAAACCACTTACGTAGGTTGGGTTGGGGTACGCCATAGGTGGGATGACGGGGTTCTGTTGAAAGAGACCAGGAAGTTTGGTTTGGGAGTGCACACCCACATGGGACCCCCCACATTCCAGAGGCCCCTGGCCTCTTGGCTTCGCCTTCCTTCTCAAGTCAGCCTTGGTGAAACTTCTTGCCATGTTCCCTGACATCATGGCCGCCTGTCTGCAGGTAGCCGCACTAACTCCAGGCCTCCCATCTGATTTGTGCCCGTGGCGGGAGAAGCAGCAGCAGCTTAAGCCTGTGACCCGCGGTGACATGCCAGGGGCTTGTCCTCAGGACGCAGAGTCTCATACCCACATGCTGGGACCGCTGCACTCCCCTCTCAGTGACAGCAGGACCAGTTTTTTTGCTGGTCCCTGAGAAACCCGCTCCAGAATCTTTGCCGTCCCCAGGGGCATTTTACTCATGTGCCTCCTGAGCAGAAGGCCCAACCCCCCAAAACTCTATCCTCTTTGCTGCACTTCCTTCCTGCCTCTGGGACTAGAGAATTCAGTCCTTGGTGAAGGGGCACACGGTGGGGCCGTGATCTGACCTGAGCTTTCAAACTTACAGGGAACATCTGTCCGGGGGCGCTCTGCATGGTGTGGATGACAGTTTGAGTCTGGAAGAAAGAAATCCAGATTTGAACCGGCTCTCCGCGGCGTCAAGACCACCAGCTGCCACCAGAGGGCATCACTTAACCCCCTATGAGGTGACTCCATCTTGAGCGTGTAAGCAGCCCAATGGCCCCCGCCAGATCCCCCAAAACTGAAAGATGGAGGGGTATCTTCTCTCAAGGGGGTGAGGTAGGGGCAAAGGTTTCTTCTACTTGGAGAAGAAATATGGCTGCGCTTGTGGCCTGTGGCTCGTCTTTCTCCTCAGGGGACTTTATGTGGCACAGCCTCGCTTTAAGAGAGGAACGAGTGGATGTGTGGCCTCGGTCTCCTGTGGCCGCTCACAGAAAAGGGCAGGGGCTTGAGCAGACAGGGGGCAATTCAAGGTGTTTCCCAATTCACGAGGGCCAGCCAACCCCCTTGCCCTGCTTCCACCCTCCCCCCCACCTCCCCACGACAGCCAGGCAGATGGCCCGGGGTGGCCTCCCCGTGGGAGAGGCCCGGTGCCCAGCCTGCCTCCTCCTTTGAACCCACCAGAAGAAGCAAAATTAAGAGGATGGGAGAAATCCAGAGACTTACAATGGGAGCCGTGTTGGCCTGCCAAATGCCTGGAGACTGAAGGGGAGGAGAAAAATCAAACAGTAGTTGACGTTGGTGTTTCACGAGGGTGAGACACTGGCGGCAAGTGGAGTGAGAAATGCCTCCCCAGACTCACGCTCACCTCCTTCCTGCTCCCTAGCAAGCCTTCCAGAGCGAGCCTCCCCCACCATCCCAGGCCCACCGGGGTTGGGGGGTACAGTCAGAGTTGGGGGTACGGTCAGGTTGGGGAACATCCGCATTGGCTCCTCCAGAGGGAGAAGAGGATGGGTCGCAGAGAGACCGTACAGCTTCCCTTCCCTCCCCGAGGCAAAACCACTACTTCCGGTGCCCTATTTCATCCGTAAGGTCAACCACTTAGTGAAGGCCGGCTGTGTGCCAGGCTCTGGCTTTGGCACTTTTGCAAGGGAGGCACCCTCGGCTCCTGTTTCGCTAGCGAGGCAGCTGGGTCAGAAAGGTTAAGCAACTTGCCCAAGCTCCTCCCAGTAGTAAGTGGTAAGTGATAAAATCCAAACTGCTACTCGGTTTTGGCTGATTGTATCTACCACACCCCCGTCGTCCCCAGGCCAGAGCCAAAGTCGGGCTGCCCTGCAAGACTCCCTGAAGCTTGCCCGGTCCTGAAGTCAGTGGGGCGCGAGGCGCATGCCCTGTCTGTACTGCGATGGGCCACAGAAAGCCTGGGTAGAGAGGCACCCCTTCTTCAGCCCCCGCTGCTCCAGTGCTCGAAGGAGGGGCCAGGCCATGCTTCCCTTCCTGTCCTAGACCCTGTCCCCACCCAGCAGACCCTTCTTGCCCTGGCTGGTCTCCCCTTCTGCTGGCTGTGCAAACCACACTCCACATGCACCGAGCCCCTACTGCTTGCCCAGATGCTAGGCTAAGTGCTGGGGATACACAAATGAACGACCCACAGTCCCAGCCCACAAGGGGCTTGTGGGTGTAGGGAAGGAGGGGGTGGAGGGACAGGGACAGATACGTAGGCACAGTTACAACAGGACGTGGTAATTGGCATAGCACAGATATATACAAAGTCCATGGGGACACGGGGGGGGGGGGGGGGGACGGGACATCCAACGATGTTCCAAGCAGCAAAGATGCCCTTGAAGAGTGACATTTAAGCAGAGCAGTGAAGGGCTGTTAGAGGTTGGCTGGGGCTGAGGTGGCCCAGGGTGTTTTCGGCACCAGGATTGCAGGTGCAAAAAGCATGTGGCCCCAGAGAGCCTCAAGTGAGCAGTGGAGGCTGCCTAAGCTTCATGGGGGAAGGGGTGTGGCCGGGAGGTGGGCTGGGGCAGGACTGGGGTGGGAGCAGGGTGGTTTCTGCACATCCTGCCAGGAATTTAAGGCTTTATTTAGAAGGGTTTGCAGCCTTTAGGATTTTTAAGCAGGGAGAGGACGCAGTCGCATTTGGGTGTAGGGAGGTCACTGCTGCAGTGGGCGGGGTGAGTGGGGAACTAGAGCCCGGTCCTTGTAGTCAAGGGTCAGACGGCCTGGCCCAAGAAAGGCAGTGGCTTCGGGAGGGAGAGGTGTGGGTGCAATGCAGGCATACTAAGGAGGGGAAGGAAGGCCGACTCCCAGGTCCCCAGCTCTGGGCCAGGTGGTGTGGTGGAGACAGGGAAGCTTTGGGGCCCGCCTGCTGGAACCAGCCTCTCGGAGCCTCTGTCCTTCCTGATGAGCGCTCGCTCGGCCTCCAAGGCCTCCACATTGAACTCACTTTTGGCTTTCGCCCTTTGGGCCTGGGTGGGAAACAGGCAGTCTGGAAGAACTGCACCGTGGAGAAGGCAGGCTGCATAGGGGCTGCTCGCATGTTCTGTTAAAACAAAAGGCGCCAAGGCATGAAGAGAAGCATTCATGGAGCCAAGGAAGGTCAGACAGGCAGGGGCCTGGGCCAGAGGGAGGAAGCCAGGCAGGCTGGGGAGGGTGTTCAGGATCATGCAGAGAGGCAGAGGGAGGATTCGGCTCCAGTGAGGGACAGCAGGCCAGTGAGCTCCTGCCCCACCCTCCCCCACCCTCCTCCATCTTTCTCCTTCGCCCTCCCTTCCCCTCCCCTGCTCTCTTCCCCAGGCCCGTGGGGAAAGAGTTGGGTAGGGAGGGAATGTGAGAGATGAGGACGACAGAGAGAGGAGCTTGGACCCATGGAGGGCCTGCTGTGTGCTCTTCTCATCTCAGGGAGCACCAGGACCAAAAATGGTGACAGCGGTGCCCCTCAGCCTCCCGGGGCGTTCCCTGAGGGAACGTGCGCCCAGCATACCCCATCCTCCCACTTTTCAAAAAAGCCAGAAATCCTGGCTTTTTTTTCCTCACCTTTTTTTTCCCCCCTTTAATTGTGGTGACACACGTGTGAATTTACCATCTCAACCAACTTTAAGTGTATGGTTCCAGCGGCATTAAGTACATTGGCACTGTCATACATCCGTCACCACCACCCACTTCCAGAATGCAAAACTTCTTCTCCTGGCCTTCTAGATGCTGGCAACACGTTCGAAAATGTTGACACACGGAGAGGGGCCAATAGACCCTGGCGTGGGCCCAGGCAGGCCGTCTTGTGAGCTCACTGAATTCACCCAATGACTCATGGGGCAGCAGTGGCTACGCCCCTTCCACAGATGGGGAAACTGAGGCTGGGAGAGGCACAGTTGCTTGTCTAAGATCTCACAGCTGGTGATAATGGCAGAGCTAGGCATCTGAGCTAGATTCAGTTGGATTCCCAAGCCTGGGTTCTTTCTAGAGCCACGTGGCCTCCTAAGCATGGTGGAAATAGAGAGTGACAGAGAGCGGTGGCCAGAGTGTCTGGGAGACTGAGACCAGGGTTCGGGACAAAGACAGTAAGTAACACAGAAGGACAGGACAGGGGAGCTGGAGGTGTGCTCCCAGAGTCACCTGGGTAGGACATTGGCTGCTACCATTGGGCCCTCCCAGCAGGGCCTATGTGCAGCTAGACTGGGCCCTGCACTCAGCCCTGAGACAGGTGCCAAAGGGACATTCTGACCTGGAAGCCGATGTAGGACAGGTGCACAGCACCGCTGATGGAGAGGGTGTCCACGCGGTGGAAGGGCACGCGGTGTGAGTACTGCACAAAATGGTTCCCGTTCACTGTCACCTGTGAAGACAAGTGCATATTCCAGAACAGTGGTCTCAGGCCAGGGCGGGGGACCTGAACCCCTGCTCCCAGGAATTAAGGCCTGTGTTTGGTTTTCACATCTGTCCCCCAGGGGTCAGGGACACCAGCCTTCAGATCTGTGCCAGTTGTAAGAACATGGCCTATGATCCAAAGTGCATCGGAACCCAGTCCCTACTGGGCTCTACTGGGCTTTTTAGTTCTTACAGTCATTTGTTTATTGCAATCAGTTTACCTTTCTTTTTTTTTTTTTAATTTTGTTTAATGTTTATTTTTGAGAGAGAGAGCACGCACGGGTGGGGGAGGGGCAGAGAGAGAGAGAGAGAGAGAGGGAGACACAGAATCGGAAGCAGGCTCCAGGCTCCGAGCTGTCAGCACAGAGCCCAACGTGGGGCTCGAACTCACGAACCATGAGATCATGACCTGGGCTGAAGTCGGATGCTTAACCAACCGAGCCACCTAGGTGCCTCAATCAGTTTATCTTTCTAATGTTAGCTCATTGAGGTGTTTAAATATGCATAAGCATGTTCATGGGGAGCAGGGGAGAGGCAGGTTGTACACTGAGGGGACGGGAACATCCATGCTCGCACAGAGAAGGACAGACACGGGGACACTCACCCCCCACCTGTCTCCCAAGCCCAGAGACACTACTCTGCTTACGTAATTTGCAACACCATGTAAAACTAAGCCATTGGCGGAACCCGGACAAAGGCTGCAACAATATTAGCAAAAACCAAACGTTAGCAGGGACCTGCAGGGGAGGAAAGCCTACAGCAAAGGAATGGAATGAACTAGAACTTTAAAGACCCGCAAGGCCCAAAAGCGCCACGGTGATTTACCTAGTTCCTATTTCCTGAGTAAAAGCAGCAACAGGTGTCCCTGTAGATGTGCAGGTGAAGGTGTGTGAGCAGACTGTGGCCATCGCTAACGTTCTTACAAGGCAAACGTCCTGCCATCTGTATAATGGCATTGCTCACGTGACCATTTAAAAGCTCACGTGACTTCTGATGGCTGCTCACCGCACCTGATAGGGCCGGGAGGGAAGGGAAGGAGGCGGTGGGAAGGCGGGCGAGGGGGGGCTGCTTCTCACCTTGAAATTGTAGCTGTCCACCAGGAAGCAGAGCTCAAATGGGTTCCCCATCTGGAAAGGCATATGCATCTTCCTCTCCTCTGGCCCCCAGCATCCGTTCTGCTTTGTGTTGCAGACCACATACCCGCCCTCTTCGAACCGTGGGTTGAAGTGGAAGGCAATGTCATTGTCGCTGGGGCCAGAATGAAAGTTCACAGCAAACCTAGGCAGAAAGAGATTCCGAAGCCTGGTTTATTGCCAAGTGGGGGGAGGGGGGCTCACGCCCTTGACTTGGTCTGTCTGCGAACTTGCATACAACCTGCATGGCAGGTTTGGACCCATCCTTAGTTTGTTGCCATCCTTTCTGTCCACCTAGCTTGGACTTCATGTGTGTTTGTGCAATTGTTGCATGCTGCCCTTACGGTATGATTTTCTAAAAATACGTAGAACACGGGTAAACAAAAATAGTGGACGCTTTCACGCCAAGTGGATACTCAGAGGCCAGCCCCCATCAGCTCAGTTGGGAAAGAAGAAAACCAATTCAAAGGCGATGCAGAGTTGAGGGAATAGGCCTCCAGAGCTGGTTTCTAAGGCACAGAGTAAGTAGTAGCTCTCTGTCTCTCACTGGAGGTTGGCGTGCGTCCCACACATGACGTGCGGAGTGGTGGCCCCGAAGTCAGCAGGTCTGGACCCAGACCCCAGCTCTACACTGCTCGTCATTTGTGACGGTTCTGAGCCACACTACCCTCAAGTCACCATCACCAGGGAGGTGAGTTACTTCCTTTGGGGATGCTTAATGAGGCGGTGCTCTGGAAAGCCCCACCCAAGTCCATTTCCATTCCTGCCTCTCTCCTCGGAAGCAGCCTCTCACTATCAAAACTGCCTTTGGGTACAGCCTATGGCTCCGAGGTGAGGGATTAAAACGAAGAACCTTCCAAGGAGCCTCGCTCCCAGAAGGGGCACAGTAAACATTTGTTCTGTCTCTTCCCAGAGAGAGCTCCCTCAGGTCCTACAACCAAGTTCCAGCCTGAGGCTCTCCTCCGAGGCGTCTCTGTCCGCAGCCTTCCCTGAGCTCAGCGCACCAGCGTGGTCCGCCGCCTGCTTCTCGGGGTCACTCCGGTCTCCCCAGCTAACGCACAGTGCTCTCCTGTCACCCACATCCCCCACGGTGCCGGGCTCTGCACCAAGCCCAGAAGCGGCCCTTGAGAGTCATTCTATTAAATTCCTGCAGATGCCGCTTGATTTCTTGCTGGAAGAGCTCTTAGAAAATTTCTGCCTCGGGGCCCCTGGCTGGCTCAGTCAGGTAAGTGTCCGACTTCGGCTCAGGTCACCACGTTGCAGTTCATGGGTGCGAGTCCCATGTTGGGCTCTGTGCTGACAGCCCAGAGCCTGGAGCCTGCTTCAGATTCTATGCCTCCCTCTCTCTCTGCCCCTCCCCCACTCATGCTCTGTTTCTGTCTCTCAAAAATAAATAAATGTAAAAAAAAAGAAAAGAAAACGAAAGCGAAAACTCCTGCGTGCAGAAGCTTTGCAGGAAGAAGTGGGGACAGTCTCTGTTAGACAGGATGGGAGTAGAAAGCCATCCTGGTGCCAGGGGAGGGGTAGGCAGAGGGAGAGGGAGAGAGAAAGAAGGGAAGTTCAGAGGTGAGGTCCCGAAGTTCCCTGCTGGCAGGGTTTAGGGGGATCCTGGTGCCTCCCTTCCCTCAGAGTCTCCTGGGGGCGCTCAGGGCTCTGGGACAAGTCCCACGGTCAGCGCGACCATGTCCACCTGGCAGGGAAACGGTGGTGGAGGAAGTCATCTAGAGTCTAGATGCCGAGCTGAGGTAGGGCCCGGCCTGGGAGCGACGTGAAGGTGGGTCCAGGAGGTCCCAGAACCCGTGCCAGGTGGTGAGAGAGAGGACCACAGTGAGCAAGAGACATTGGAGATTGAGGCAGAAAGGCTTCTGAGAGAGGCCGCGGGTCCAGACGGGCTCCCGTGGGCACCGTGGACCTCAGGAAACAGCCCCCATGTACACAGGCCCCGTGCAAAGTGGGCGAGAAGCTGGACCGCAGCAGAGGCCAGCCAAGGCCGCCCGAGCTTCCGAAGGGCCTCCAGCCTCTGAGAAGTCGAGTGCCTCCCCGCCTCCCTGTTCCCAGGAATCCCTCCTTGGGAAGGAGGGGGGTGGTGGGAAACAGCACTTACATGGTGTTTGTGTTTTGGATCGACTTAGTATTTTCCAGAAAAGACCTTGACACTGAAAGCGACTTGCATTTGATGGCAAGTTTCAATATTTCTGTATCAGCCAGATGAGGGCTCCAAAGTACTTAAGGGCAAGTTCAGGAAATAAAGGAAGTGATATTTTTGCCACTCAGTTATGGTGTAGAAAGTTCGATCCCAGAACAAAATCATCTGCTTCTGGGCTGGCCTGCCTCCCTCCTTAAACTATGAGCTCCTGTCACCCCGATGTCTATGGGGAATCTCTGTTAACGGTGCCCAGACGCTACGGGCAGATGACGGTGGTGTCACGCAGATCACCCGGGATCCCCCGAGCCAGGCGCAAGCGGCTCCGAGGGTGTAGGGCGAACCCACCTGAGCTGACAGGGGCCACGGTTTGCCAAGGGGTGAGGCTAGAGAGAAAAAAAAAAACCAGTTCCAGGTACCTGGTTCCATTGTAGTAAAGAACGTTCCCAGTGAGAGTGATTTTAAGTCCATCCTGGAGACCCCCCTGGATTTTCCCAGAGAAGGGGATGATCTGTAGGGAGAAGAGGCAGGTCAGTCAGTGGGCCCACCTCCGTCTGGTCCCCCCAGCACTTGCTAGAGGCGCCTGGGTGTGTCAGCCTCATGGATCCTCCGGGCCTGTGAGGGAGCAGATCTGAGTCCAGATAGTTCCACACACATTCTAAGATTGTGACAGGGAGGCTCTGGGGCTCTGAGACGACGTGATGGGGTGCTGGCCTCCCTTGAGAGTCTGAAAGTGACAACTGCTAAGAGGAAGTAACATGTACATGGCCCCGAGATGGGAAGGAGCCAGTGATGGGAGGAAGGAGTAATGGGAGCGCTGGACCCCAGGTTAAGCTCCTAGCAAAGGCCCCAGAGCCCTGGCTGGGGACTCAGGAGGCCCAAAGGACCAAAAGAGACCACCCATTCTAGAGGATAAACCTTCCACTTGCCTGACAGGTCCAGGAAGAACGCGTCCTCCCCTGCTCCCGCCCTCCCCACCCATAGAACCATGGTGACCATGACCTTTGCCCTTCCAGCCACCTCAGGTAGCGCCTCTCCTCAGACGCTCTCTGCAGCCACGGGGCAGCCCCCTCTTCTACTTCTGCTTTTCGGCTCCCCGTTCCTTTCCTCAGGCCCTCGGCAGCCTCCAAAGTCCTCCTCCTAGGGCCCCTCAGCACCAGCTTTGTCAAATTCTCATTCCTGGGCCACTTTAAAGGACCAACGGTTATGGTGAGGCACGCCTCCTTTCAGAGCCAGACGTACTCCAGGTCTGAATGCTAATTCTTTGGCTCATTACCTGAGTGGCCTTGGGAAGCTTATTGAACCTCTCTTTGCCTCAGTTTCCTCATCTGTAAACAGAGGGATAAATCCCCCCCTTCTGTGTCAGTTTGACGATTAAGAAAAAGTCTGCGGAAGAAGCTGGCACCTAGCAGGTGTCTCTCTACCGCCCCCCTTCTTCGATGTTGGGCTCTCTGAGCGAAACCCCAAACTGGTTATTTCTCAACTGTCAAAGCCTAACTCCAGAATCCCGCTTAACTAATGTGGTTGTATAACCTGCATTAGACTGGGAGAGACATCTAGCTCCCCGTCAATTTTCACACTTAAGTTGTTCACACCTTCTCTAACTTCTCCCCTGGGTCAGTTCCTTGCAAAACTGAAATGCTTACAGGAGCCAGGCCGGTGATATGTGTGAGTGAGATGTCCAGGTAAGGCGATAGGCGAGAGGGACTGGAGGGGAGTATTACAAACTAGATGTCGCCTCCCTCATCTAACAGGGCAGTGTGCGTTCAGCTCTAACCAGTGATCACCACCCATGCCCTGTGCCGGCAGAGCTCCCAAATTTTTAGAAGACAGAAATCTGGATTTTCTTTTCTGTAAAACTTTCTAAGTTCTGGGGGGAGAATTCTTTAAAAAGGATTTTGGGGGCACCTGGGTGGCTCAGTTGGTTAAGCGTCTGGGGCTCTTGGTTTCGGCTCAGGTCAGGGTCGTGCAGTTCACGAGACCGAGCCCCCAGTCGGGCTCTGTGCTGGCCTCGCGAAGCCTGCTTGGGATTCTCTCTCTCACCCTCTCTCTCTGCCTTCCCCCGCTTGTGCTCTCTCCCTCTCTCAAAAATAAATAAGCATTAAAAAAAAAAAAAGAGAGAGAGAGAGAGGGGTGCCTGGGTGGCTCAATCAGTTAAGCATCTGACTTCTGCTCAGGTTATGATCTTGCGGTTTGTGAGTTTGAGCCCCGTGTCAGGCTCTGTGCTGACAGCTCAGAGCCTGGAGCCTGCTTCGGATTCTGTGTCTCCCTCTCTTTCTGTCCCTCCCCTGCTCGTGCTCTTTCTCTCTCTCAAAAACAAATACATATTAAAAAAAGAGATAGAAAAGAAAAAAATACTCCTGGCAAGCATGCGTCCTTCACTTAAGCACGTCCACACTAAAGTGTGAAGAACTAAAAGCAGAGTGTGGTTAGGTGGGTTTATCAGCGCACAGAAGGGAGGGTGAGATCGTGGGGACGGGGCAGCACAGGTTAATCCTAAGCAACGATTTCCCCAGAAAGGTTTTGAGCTTTCAATGTGTCTTAAATGGTGTCCCCAAATTCCGAAAACCGAGATTATTTTAAATTGAGTACAGCTTTGCAGACAAGGCTATTCAGCCGCAGCATTGTAACAGCAGAGGATTGGAAAGAAAAGTTCAGCAAGAGGATGATGGTGAAGTAAATGGGTTCGATGTAGCCTCCACAAAAAAAGGAAGAGGCAGAAGGGAATTCTTTGAGAACTGATACGAAATGACCCCATTTGTAGAAAAAAAACATGGGTGGGAGGCCATATACTTGCATTTACTTATTGATGAGGGAGCAGAAGGCAAGCTGGCAGGTCTCAAACACTGCCCTCCCCCCACCCCCACCCCCGCCCCCACCCCGTGGGATATGTGTGATATTCCTCAGGGACTCCTGCCTAAGAACAAAGGAAAAGGAAAAAACTAATGATTAACTGATAGAGATCATAGTCACCCTCCATCACCCTCCACAGTGATGTAGGGAACACAGGCAGAAGGAAATGGCAGATAAAACTAAATTTCCTTATAACCTGCAGCCCATTGACGAATACTTGAGGCTGGCGGAGTGAAATGTTTCTCCAGAGACTCCCTACTGTCTTGCTAGAGGGAAGAACAACCTTAGCTGGACAATACGTAGGCCTCCAGTATCCCATGAGTCTCTAGCAATTGAAAATCTCAGTGGAAACTTCCCCTGGACTCTACCTCCCCCAACCCCATAGTATATAACCGGTGTCTCTTCATAGTCCTGGGGCAACAACTCCTGCCCGCAGATCCTGTCCCCGTGCTGCAATAAAATCACCTTTCTGCACCAAAGACGTCTTCGGGAATTCTTTCTTGGCCGTCGGCTCCGGACCCCACGAACCCCACTGTCACCCCCAAAACCTCATCGCCTATTATGCATAGAATATCTGTGGATGCATGCAAAGAAACTGACAATACTGGCTGACTCCGACGAGGTCCGGTGGGTTGAATAATTACTACGCCTTCCCCGCTGCCCCAAACGTCTACGTTCCAATCCCTGGACTTTGTGGCTCCCGTATGTCACCTTATGAAGCAAATGGGGATTTGAAAGATGTGATTCAGTTACAGATCTTGAGATGGGGAGTTTGTCCTAGATTACCTGGGTGGACCCAGTGTCATCACAGGGACCTCAAAGAGAGAGGCAGGAGAACAGAGTTAGTGGTAGGAGGTGTGAGGACCAGAAGCAAGAAGCTGCTGGCCGTGAAGATGGAGGGAACCCCAGCCGCGGCAGGCAGGCAGCTTCCGGAAGCTGGACAAGGCGAGGAGAGCTTCTCCCCTGAAGCCCGTATGTTTGGATTTCTGCCCTCCAGAACTGTAAGACAACAAATCTGTATCGTTTTAGGCCTGGTGGGCCAAGTCTGTTGTGGAATTTGGACCCGTGCACGCGCATGAGAGAGAGAGAGAGAGAGAGAGAGAGAGAGAGAGAGAGAGAGAACTCTTGGATTTATGGTTCCAAAGACGTGCCTCCTTGTGGTAACAGCTCTCCTACTGGGCAAGTCACTTGATCTGTCTGTGCCCCAGGTCCCTCCTCAGGACAGTGGGACAATAGCACCAACCTGACCGTGCTCGTGAGAGGATTTGCTGGATGAGATGCCACACACTGCCACACACGAAAGCCCCCTGGTTCACAGGCCTTTGACAACGGCAGCTGTTTGCATCAGGATGTGACTCTGCTGGGTCAGAACTTGCTCTCGGCTCCTGGCTGTGCCTGGAGGCTGAGGACTTTCTCCTCCTCTTCTGATCTGGAAGAACCAGGCTCTGCCTGCCGGCCTCGGCAGCTGCCTTCTGGAGGAGGCCCAGGGTCACCAGAGGGCTCACGGGCAGGAGGCGGCGGGAGGCTTTCGGCCAAAGGGAGCCATTGCCCTACAGGTTCTGAGGCCCCTCTGGTGGCTGACCTTCCTTCCCTGTTACCTCATTATCCACTCTGAGTGCCACTTTTACAGAGGAAACTGAGGCACAAAAGATTTGGCAGTTTGCCCAAGGCCACTCAGCTGGTGACAAGCATGGGGTCTGAATCCCAGCACAAGGCTGGTCAGGTGAGGCGTGTGGGGAGTGGGCAGGAGACGGGGGGGCCAGGTTCCCAAGGAGGCCCTCATGGCGTTTCGCTCCTCAGAACAGCTGGGCCGTGGGACCTTCCTGCCACCCTTGGGAGGAAGCAACGTTCCCACGGCTGGATGTCAGCGGGCCACTTGGGAGAGGGCACCCTTGTGGGACAGGCAGGTTTTCCTGGCGCCTGTGGGGACTGCACCCACCCTCTTTCTTGTCTGGACTCCAAGGCCCTGTTTTAACTCACTGTTGCCCGCAGGAAGATTCTCCTTCTCATTTGAAACCCTTGAATGCAAGGATTGGAAAGTAAAAACTAGCCACCAGAATCATGAAATGTCGGGGCCTGTGAGGATCTCTGGGATCCCTCATCTGATGGAGAATGAGCCCGAAGTGACACATTTTGACGCTGAGAGCCCCATGGAGGGCCAGCTAACTGGAGCCAGGCCCAGCTTCCTCCAGCGACACCCCCCCTCCCCCCACCCCTGCCCCGCAGCCTCTGTCAGGCTATCAGCCCAGCCCTTCCGGAAGCTCTTGGCCAAGGCCCAGAGGGGCTCCTACGAAGCCTCCTGGGCCTCCTGGGCCCTGCTGCTTGCCTGCCTTCCCCTGTTAATTGCTCTCTCTCTGTGGGCACCTCTCTCTTCTGGGGGTAAGTCAAGGCACCTCCCTTAGTTGCCACTTATCATCTGGGGACATTTGGCAAGCGGCCTCAGCTCCTCTGTTTCCCACGTCTGATGTGGGGGTCGTAAGACTCACAGGGTTTAAACAAGGCCACGGGCAGACGGAGTCTACTCACATGTGGCCAAAGGTTGGAGGGAGCCCCCTGGGCCCCGCTCTGCAGGGACAGCCCCACTCCCCTCTCGTTCCCAAGATGGCCCCTCTGCACACACCCTTGGCCTGCCTCTGCCTTGCTAACTCACCCCTCAGGGAGCAGACACCTCCCCCGGAAAGCGTCCCCTGCTGCCTCCAGACTCCTAACAATACCAAACACTTCCAAAGCCCCCTCCCTACAGTGTGCCAGGCACTGTGGCCACACTTTAGATATGCTACCTCCCTAATCCTTACCCAACCCTGGGAGGTGAGCCCGAAGATGATCCCCTTTTACAGATGTGGAAATTGAGGCCCAGAGAGGTAAAAGTAACTTGCCTGAGGCCCCCCAGCTAGTAAAATGGCTGGACCCAGGGAGGCCATCTCCAAAGTAAGCGCCCTTAACCGCCGCGCTGGGCTGTTTTCCTCCCCCGGGAGCCCTGGTTGCTGCCCCGTGAACATACAAACCATCACTCTTCTCGTTATTGTGCCTGCCTCCCCCCTCTTCCCCCTCCCCGCACTTCCCGCACCTAGGACATTTGTCGAAGAGGCATGAATCCCTAGGACGGGCTCCCAGGGGAGCTCCGTGAACCTTTGTCAGAGGCATGAATCCTGGTGGTTATCAGCCCGCCAGTCCAGTCCGGAGATGCAAGGGAGACCGGCACGGGGTGTGCTGGGACTGCCCCTCCTGGCTCTCTGCTCTTTGCCTTGTGTCCTCTTCGGGACACCTGCCCTCCGCCTGCTGCAACCCACGGGTCATTTCCCCACAGACCCAGCGCTGTTTCCTCCTGGCGGAGGCGGCCGGCTCAGCCGGGGCCAGCCCATGCCAGCACCAGCCATGCCCTCAGCCCCAGAACTCACCGGGTTCAGGTAGGGAGGCTGGGAGCTGCTTAAGGCCATCTCTCCACTGCCCGTGTGGCCCTTGCTGCTCTCCACGGCCAGCCAGGCAGTCAGTTCTCTGCACTGGGAGGAGATAACCAGGAAATAGAAAGTGAAGCAAACCTACAGTTACTCAGTAGGGAGGAGCCAGAGGCAAGAGGAAGTGGTCTGGAGAGAAAGAGAAAGGGAGGGTGTTGAGGGAGGGCTGGGGGTACACTGAGGGAGGAGGGAGCAGACACGCCTCACCTCAGTGACCTTTGCCCTTCCTCTCTCCTGTGCTCCACTCCAACAAACCACTTGTGTTTGGTTCAGACAGATTCCAAGAGCCTGACCTCACTGACATAGCAAGTTTCTAGAGGACACTGTCCACGAGCGTGGGGCCGTGTCTCCTGCGAATGCCCGCCCACAGGGCCCAGAAAACAGTGGGGCTGTGCCGGGCATCGCCCGTGCACGGGGCGGTGGGGGAAGGCCTGCTTCTACCCACTTGCACACAGAGAAACTGACGCTCAGAGTCTAAAGGACACGCCCACAATCACACAGCTCACCAGCGGCCACCCGAGCTGTAGGACACCTGGGTTCTCAAAAAGTATTTCTCCCTTTCAAAATTCTATTCCTGGAACGCCTGGGTGCTCGACTGGTTAAGCGCTGGACTCTTGGCTTCAGCTCGGGTCATGATCTCTCAGTCGTGAGATCGAGCCCGTGTTGGCTCTGTGATGAGCGTGGAGTCTGCTTGGGATTCTCTCTCCCTCTCTCTCTCTCTCTCTCTCTGCCCCTCCCCCACTTATACTCTCTCTCTCTCCCTCAAAAAATAAAATAAAATAAATATATAAATAAATACAAATTCCACTCCTCATATTAAAACACAATCACGTAGAAAGAAATGTTTTTCTGAGCCTGAGTGGCTCAGTCGGTTATGCATCCGACTTAGGCTCAGGTCATGATCTTACGGTTTGGGAGTTCGAGCCCCGCACCGGGCTCTGTGCTGACCCCTTGGAGTCTGGAGCCTGCTTTGGACCTTGTGTCTCCTTCTCTCTCTGCCCCTACCCCCCAGTCAAAAACAAATAAAACGTTTTTAAAAATTAGAAAGAAATGTTCTTCAAATAGAGGACACGATAATGGAAATTGTTATCCTAGACTGTACTGGTGCCCCGGGAGCTTCAGATCCCCTCTCTTTATTTCTTTCGTCTCTTCTCCCCTCCCCTTTTCCCCCTGGGCTTTATAATGGAAAGAGGACAAGTCTTGGACATAATAGAACATTCCAAGTGACAAGACGGTTGGAGACATATGAAATAAACTGCATTCGAGTGGCTTTAGTACCTAGTGAAGGGAAATGACTGACTGAAGCAGAGACCAGCAGGATAGGCTGTCAGAGGATGGGGTGGGGGGAGGTGACAATAAACTTACCTAGAGCCATGTGGGTCCCTGCACTGTGCTAGGGAGAGGGGCCACGGTCAAGCCTGGAAGAGTGGTTAAGGGTCATCCGGGCACCGGCTGGGTAGAGGTTGCCCTGGGGCCGTGCGCAGCTCTGGGCCTCTCTTCCTCTTGCACCTTGCCTAGATGCTCCAGAATTTGCAAAGACTGACTTCTCTGAGATGCTCCCAGAGACTGAGCCCACATGTCCCCCCTGCCCACCCTCCGTCCCCATTATATTCCTGGATCAATCAGAATGTGACCAAATATAAGGGGCAGACAATAGTTGGAGCAGAAAGGAGGGACAGGAAAGGAAGGGAAGGTCTCTGGGATCCTTTCGGTGAAACCAGGAGAATTTCATCATTGATTGGCTATGGAACAACTGGATGTTAGATTGGAATATTCACTGCAGATTGGAATATGAAAGAATACAACTTTGGAAAACTCCTTGATGGACTGTAATAAAGTCAAATATCTGCCTCTCCTACGTCCTGGTTAGTCTACTCCTAGAAATTTACCTGAAAGAAATGAAAGCACATGCATGCGTTCATGACAGCTTTGTTCCTCCCAGCCCCAAACTGGAAACCACACAATGGTTCACCAACAGCAAAAAGGAAAAATGCATTCATACAATGGACTAGCCTACTGCCAAAAAAAAAAAAAAAAAAAAAAAAAAGGAACTACGTCAGCGAACCTCGTGGTTGAGTGCAAGAAATCAGATGTGCTGTGGGGCGCCTGGGTGGCTCGGTCGGTTGAGGGTCCGACTTGGGCTCAGGTCACCATCTCGCGGTCCGTGACTTCGAGCCCCGCGTTGGGCTCTGTGCTGACAGCTCGGAGCCTGGAGCCTGTTTCGGATTCTGTGTCTCCCTCATCTCTCTGTCCCTCCCCCACTCGCTCTCTGTCTCTCTCTCTCAAAACTAAATAAACATTAAAAAAAAAATTAAGACTGTGCCAGGTCCCAGTCGACCTTGGCAGCTCCATGTCGCCGCGCGGTGCCTGCCCCCATTCCCAGGTGGCGAGAGGCAGCCCTTGGGAACGTTCCTTCAGAGCTCTGTTGTTCAAGGTCCTGGATGCTCGTCCGAGGCTCTCCGTTCCCTGCGCTGTAGACCAAAGGATCTGTTCAAAATAGGCGTCTGCCGTCACCCACCCATGAGGATGGCCACTATCAAAGCACCAGGAGATGACAGGTGCTGAGGCAGATGAGGAGGAAGGAGCCTGGGGCCCGGCTGGCAAGCATGTGAAATGGTGAGGCCGCTAAGGAAAAGCGCCTGACCTTAAGCGTCTGACTGCCGAGGTGTCCATTTCAAAGACGTCCGCCTCGAGTAAAGGCATCAACAGCCATGGGACAGCTTCTAGCTTCTAGCACCCGGGTGGCCCGCATTCATGAAGTTCCCCTTTTAAAAAGCCTTGGGGAAACCTCGACAACCCCTGAGCGAGCCTGCTTTTCCATACTGCACCCCCATTCCCTTCCAACAACCCCCCATTAGATCCCAATAAAGGCAGGACTCCACATCTGTGCTCATGCTCGCTCGCTTTCTCTCCCTACAGCCTCCCCGAGTGGCCCTCGTGTGCCGTGGACCCTCCAGGACTTGTGAGTCAGAGACCTTGGGTTTTCTAAGTTCCCTGAGGGTTGGTGCTGAGGTGCATCTTGCAGTCATTTAAGAAGCAGAAAGGCTGGTTCAGCCACCACAACCACTCTAATGGGGAAACATCTGGGGGATGCTCACCCAAGCGGTATGGGGTCAGGTGAGCGGCCAGCCATTTCTAGCCCACAGCATCACTCTATCAATAGGTTGAGACCCACGTGACACAACAGTTTGGTGGTTCCTTAAAAGCTAACCACAGGGGCGTCTGGGTGGCTCAGTCGGTTAAGAGTCTGACTTCGGCTCAGGTCACGATCTCGTAGTTTGTGGGGTTCAAGCTCCATGTTGGGCTCTGTGCTGACAGCTCAGAGTCTGGAGCCTGCTTCCGATTCTGTGTCTCCCTCTCTCTGCCCCTCCCCCACTCAGGCTCCATGTCTCTCCCTCTCTCTCTCTCTCTCAAAAATAAATAAACATTAAAAAAAAAAAAAAAGTAAGACCTAGGGTCACCTGGGTAGTTCAGCCGGTTAAATGTTTGACCCTTGATTTCGGCTCAGGTCGTGATCACAGGGCACAGGAGATAGAGCCCCAGGAGATAGAGCCCCGCGCTGGGCTCTGTGCTGACAGCCCCTCCCCCACTCATGCACGGGCTTGTGTACACTTTCTCTCGAAACAAATAAATAAAAAAAAAAAAAAGCAAGACCTGGAGTAGTGTATTTTTTTTAAATTCCAGTATAATTAATATACAGTGTTCTATTAGTTTCAGGCGTACAATATAGTGATTCAACAACCCTATACATTTCTGGGTGCTCATTACGGTAAATGCACTCTTAAGAAAAATTTTTTAAGTGTATTTATTTTGAGAAAGACAAAGAGAGTGAGCAGGGGAGGGGCCGAGAGGGGGACAGAGGATCCGAAGAGGGCTCTGCGCTGACAGCTGACGGTGGAGAGCCCGACACGGGGCTCGAACTCCCGAGCTGTGGGATCATGACCTGAGCCGAAGACAGATGCTCAACCGACTGAGCCACCTGGACACCCCACAGTAGATGTACTCTTAATTCCCTTCATGGAGCGGAATATTTTTATTGGGACCTCTTAGTTAAGCTGGGACTATGTTTCCCTGAATTCCCCCAACCCCCCCCCCTTTTTTTTGCAAGTTCTGGATGTGAAGGGGCCACAAAAGGAGTTTTACACGCAGTTTGGAAGGAGGAACTGAAATCTCACCCATACCCTTTCCACGCCCGGAAGGCTCATGCGTGTTGTGACTCACCTGCTCGCTGTCCTGCTGGTGTGGGGCTGGCGGCTGGGCCTGCGTTCAGCACCGCTGTATCTCCTCCTTCAGCTAGCTGCTCCTAATTCTGTTCCCGGGGCACGTTTAGATGCGTGACTGGAGGGCTCATGAGTCTCTTGCCGGACGCGCTCATCACCAACGATAGAGGCGTGGATGCAGTGAGAGAATGGTGCGGGCTGTATCCTCATGGGTTCCACCCATTCTCTCGCGTGACAGTTCGTTCTGGCTCCACACGCACCCCTTCACGTCCCCGTCCCCATCCTGACTGCCCGCCTTGGTGACTTCAGACTGTGCCAGCAGACAGAGAAGACCACTTTGCAAGCTCCCCCAATTACAGGTTCCTAGTAAAACACATCCTAGTCAAATTCCTGCAAGCCACATTGGAAATCGTTCTGGCAGTTTCTCGAAATTCCACTCCTCGGGATTTACTCACGGTAAATAAAATCATATGTCCGCACCGAGACCTGTGTACGGATCTTATAGCCCAAGCAGCCCTCAAAAGGCAAACAGATGAACACGCTGTTGTCACGCAACAGAATACAGTAATAAAATGGAACTACTGATAAACACATTTTAGGTAAGTCTCCAATATATCATGCCGAGGAAAAGAAGCCGGACACAAAACGTACACACCGAATGCTTCCGTTTCTAGGAAGTTCTGGACAAGACCCGACTAACCTATGAGGAAAGAGATCAAACAGTGGCTGCCACTGGGAAGGGGCAGGAGGGATCTTTCTGGGGTGATAGAAATGCTCTCTGTCTCAAGAGGATACGGACTCCTTGGGTGTGTGTGCCTGTCAAAACTCACCAAGCTACACACTTCACCGTCTACACGTTCCGCTTGTGTGCAAAGTATACCTCGATTTCTAAAACACAGCTTGAGAGAGGCCCGGGGAACTCAACACCCTGTGGAGTTCAAAATTTAAAAAAAAATTTTAAAAAGCAAACAACAGGTTTGTTGTCTGCCAACCAGAAAGCTATATATCACACTACACGTTCACTGGCTTGGATCTAAATAAATAAAACGCGTAAGTTTTTTTAAAAGGAAAGATATCATATAGAGTATGCCCCCCTTTTCGCCATGGGATATGTCCCAGGACCCCAAAGATACGGTTGAGGTCTTAGGTCTATCAACGCCTGTATAGACAGTACTTTTTTTCCTGTACATATGTACGCATAAAGCTGAATCGATACGTTCGACACAGTGAAAGATTACAGTAATCATAAAATAGAATTACAACAATATACTATAATAAAAGGTGAATGTGGGTCGTCTCTCTCTCAAAATATTTTCCTGTACTCGCCCTTCTCCTTGTGACTCCAGAGGATGAAATGCCTGCGAGGGAGCTGAAGGGAGGCGAGGGACATGGCCTTAGGCTATGCCTGACCTCCTGACAACATGCCAGAATGAGGATCCTACGCTTCTGGCCCACAGTTGCCCGCGGGTAACCGAAACTGCGGATAAGGGGGCGCTAGTGCATCCCCGAGAAGAGACCATGCAATAGGAAGTCCCCCTCCGATGATCTTACAGCCTGGTTGAGATCACCTCCAGGGCTGGCTGCCTCTCCCACTGCCTGGGCATTTCATGCTGTGTGGACCACACCCTCCATCCACAGGTCCCCCCACTGCCTTGGGGAAGTCCCTCCCTCCTCCAGCTCCCCTTTTTTCCTTAGTCTCTTCTCGGTGAAGGCTCGGAGGCGCCAATGGGCTCTCGTGCCGGGGTTACTACAGGGCAAATGAAAGGGCGCCAGCCTTCCTTGGAGCGTCTGGAGGGCACCCAGTGTGAGTTCCACCTTCACCCCAGCCCTGACCTTCCTCCACAGGGGCTGCTGACCGAGTCACTCCTTCCCAGGGCAGGAATCAAAGTCGAACACTTATTTAGAAGGAATGGTGGGGAGGCGAGTGTGCAGGCTTAGCTTGGAAGGGGAAGGACAGAGGACCCCTGCATGAGGCAGGGGAGGGACGGTGTCAGGACAGGGTTGCAGGCTTCCCCCCCACCCCACTGCCGGCTTGGCCTCCTTCACCTCTGCCCCAGCTGAACTCTCACTGGCAGCCAAGGTCTTTGTCTCGATAAGAAGGAATCGAAACTATTGCACTTCCACTTAGCGGAATTCACAGCTTTCTAAAAAACACAGGAGGGTATGGCCACTCCAGAACAATGACTCTCCTGGGAGCCCTAAAGTAAATACAGCCAGCAAGGAAAGGGGGGGGGGGGCAGGAAACATCTAGCATAGTGATACCCAGACTTTGGTGAGCCTGGAATCTCTCCCAGGGCCTGGGCTTGGGGAGTTTAGAGGTAAGTCTGGAAATCTGCATTTTCAACAGGCACCTCATGCAGATCTTGTGGGACCCTAAGTACAAATCTGGGGGGCATCTTTAAGAAAATGGATACCTACGGGGCGCCTAGGTGGCTCGGTCAGTTAAGCGGCGGACACAATCTTGCGGTCTGGTCTGTGAGTTCGAGCAGCCCCCCATTGGGCTCTGTGCTGACAGCTCAGAGCCTGGAGCCTGCTTCCGATTCTGTCCCCCTCTCTGCCCCTCCCCCACCCATGCTCTGCCTCTGTCTCTGAAAAATGAATAAACCTAGGGGAAGGGGAAGGAGGGGAGGGAGGGGAAGGGGAAGGAGAAGGAGGGGAGGGAGGGGAGGGAGGAGAAGAAGGGAAGGAGGGGAAGGAGGAGGGGGAACGGGAAGGAAAGGAAAACCTACTTAACCAAAACAGATGACCAAACACACACATGGCTAGGGCCCTGCCCAGTCCACGCAAGTGAGGGACCCTGCTGGTGAGTCTACCTCCGGGCCCAGAGAGGAAAGTGAAACCCCCTTGAAGAAGTGCAGATGAGCAATTATTTACGAGCATTTACTGAGCACTTGCTGCATGCCCAACCCTGAACTTGGCTCTAGGGACCACAGATGGAGAGGACCTCGTCCTTTCCTTCCAGTGCTTCATAGATCATTAGGGTTGGTGGGGGTACCAGTTATTAAGCGCACTACTGTGCTGTGAAAGAAGTGTGTACAGCTTTCAGTGGGGGCACAGCAGCTGAGTGAGGCCAGGCAGGTCACTTGAGCTCTGTGAGCCTCAGTTTCCTCATCTGTAAGGTGGGGCGAATCACGGGCCTTCTTTCATTAGGTCATCGGGAGGGCTGAACGAGCGAATGCTCGGAAGGCACTTAGGCCGGCGCTGGCACAGAGCAAGTGCTCCCTAAGTCGTATCTATTTGTTCACATATCTTACTTGTGGGTGGTGAGGCCAGAGAGGAAGTGGCCGCGGGGCTGAGCTTGCAGAGTGCTGACATCCTTTCCATGGGCGGCAGGGCTGAGGAGTGGAACCAAGCACACTCAGAGTCCCTGCTCACACTTCCTCAGTGGGGAGCCCAGGTGAGCCTCCAGACTGGCGTCCTATCAGTTATCAGACACACGGCCGCCTCGGCCTTTAGTCCTTGCATGATTAGCCTGGGACTAGTCTTAGCTCCCGATTTCCTTTAAATAAACTTATGCTTTTCTTCTCTCTCCTTTTTAAAATTTACTTATTTATTTCGAGAGAGAGAGAGAATAAGAGTGTGAGTGGGGGAGAGAGAGAATCCCAAGCCAGCTCCACCATGACGTGAGGCTTGAACTCATGAACGGTGAGATAGTGACCCGAGCCGAAATCAAGAGTCGAATGCTCAACCGACTGAGCCACCCGGGCGCCCCTGGATGCTTTTATCTTAAAAGCAAACTTCAGGGGCGCCTGGGTGGCTCAGTCGGTTGAACGGCCGACTTCGGCTCAGGTCACGATCTCGTGGTCCGTGAGTTCGAGCCCCGCGTCGGGCTCTGTGCTGACAGCTCGGAGCCTGGAGCCTGTTTCGGATTCTGTGTCTCCCTCTCTCTGACCCTCCCCCGTTCATGCTCTGTCTCTCTCTGTCTCAAAGATAAATAAACGTTAATAAAAAAAATTTTTTTTAAAATAAATAAAAGCAAATTTCACGTCATCACCATAAATGGCAACCACCGCCACTTCCATAAATAAAAACTCTCGGTGGGCAAAGCGGGTGAAGGTGGTCATGCAAATTTTGGGGGGACACAAACATTTGAATCATTGCAATGAATACCCCAAGCAGCATAAAATCCAGAAAAATACTATTTTTATTACTTTCCTGGCACTATAACGCCTTTTACTTTTTTGGCCGCATATTCTTTGCTTCTTTGTGTGAAGATTTGACATATTTTCCATAAAGGAAGTAGAAAGATCATTCTGTCTTTCCAACGGCCTGTTTTTTTCTCCACTGCCTGTGTACTCTGGGTACCAGGTAACACGGGACACGTTCCTTTGGCCCTCTGGCCCTGCATCTTTGTACCTGGACCCAGGGGAGTTGGCACAACAGACAGGAGGAGGGTTCCAGAAGCCATTCCTAAACTGGGACAGTCGGGAATAACTGAATCATTAATGGAGGTGGCTGTGACCCACATAAATATATCCCACTAAACCTAGAGTGAACATATGCCCAACTCAACGACTCTCTCTTAGCCCGACCCCCAAATTGGCCTCTCCAATACCACCCGACTCAAGAGGCAGTATGATAGAGGGGACGCCGGAGGGGAAGGAGACAGTAGTGTTAATCAGTTTGCTTCATACATCTTAGCTCTCACGGGGCGACTGGATGGCTCAGGAGCTTAAGTGACCTACTCCGGATTTCGGCGCAGGTCATGTTCTCGCAGTTCGTGGGATCAAGTCTCACGCTTTGCTGTCAGCACAGAGCCTGCTTGGGACTCTCTCTCTCTCTCTGCCCCTCCCCTGCTCATGCTCTCTCATGCTCAAGAAGTCAACGTTTTTTTAAAAAATACATCTTAGGTCTCTCAAATGTTGCAAACACCTCTAGTCATGGAAACCCATTGCCTAGGCAGAGAAGAGCCTTCAAGTTCAAGCTTTTCGGGGACCCCACCTCCGGATTTGGTTCCTAAACCAGCTGGGAAGACAGATAACGGCTGGGGTGCCAGCCAGTGACGCTTGCCAAAGGAAGATGCAGCCTGGTTATACCCTTCCTCTGGAAGGCTTCCCTCTGCCTCCTTCCTTCTCTCCTCTCCTTTCAGGAGCAGAGTCCCTCTTCCTCGACCGTGAACGCTTCCCAGGAAAGGAGCCAGTGTTTACCGACGCCAAATTGCCATCTGCCTGGCACGGGGCCAGGGATTTTACGTCTGTCATCTCTGGCCAAGCTCCCGGCAGCCCTTGCTGTGCTGAAAAATCGATGAAGAATCAGAGAAGCGCCCAGCACCGCACATGACACGAACAGCCAAAGACAGGTCAGCCGGGCTCCTTGGTCTACGAACTACCCCCCACCCCCCGCCCCCAGCGGCCCCTCCCTCCACTCTGGTGTCTGTTGAAGGGATGACCCAGGTAGCTGGCCACCCGCTCCGGGCCTGCTGAGCGGATGCCGCCGGGTTCATCTAGCCCGTGTTCTGCTTACCTACAGCTGCATAAAATTACCCGAAAACTTAGCAGCTTAAAAGAATGACAGCATTGCTCCGGCTCACAAAGCTGAACTCGAGCAGGGCCAGGTGGGGGCAGCTCATCTCTGCCCCAGAGCGGGGAGCAGAGGGTGGAAGCTGTGTCCTTTTATAACCTTAGCCTCAGAGGTCAGGCTGCACCATTTCTACCACATTCTGTTGTTGAGGCAGGTTCAAGGAGAGGGGTGAGACCTCACCTCCTGATGGGGAGCAGCGATTCTGGCAGAGCTTGGGGACCGGAAATGCTTGGAAGATACAATGACTGCCACAGTCGAGAAACAAGTGCTGGGTCCCTCCTGGGACCTGGGGTGCAGGGAGCACTTGATGGGCACAGAGGAGGGAGTACTCAGAGATTTTTTTTAAGTTTATTTAGAGAGAGAGAGAGAGAGAGAGAGAGAGAGAGAGAGAGAGAGAACGCCTGTGTACATAAAGGGGCAAAGGGAGAGGGAGAAAGAGAATCCCAAGTCGGCTCTGTGCTGTCAGCGCCGAGCCCAACGCCGGGGCTCGTCAACCATGAGATCATGACCTGAGCCGAAACCAAGAGTCAGATGCTTAACTCCCTGAGACACCCAGGCACCCCAAGATTCTTTTTCAGTTAACACTTGTTATAGCGTTGATTACATGCTAAGCAACCATTCTGGGTGCCTTACATTTACTTCTCCATCAGCTTTACAAAGTAGGTGCAATTGACTATGTCTAGTCTATGTGGGAAGAAACGAAGGCACAGAGAGGTGAAGCAACTTGCTCAAGGTCACACAGCCAGAAAGTATCACAGTGGGGATTCAGCCCAGGCAGTGCCGCACCGAAGCCTGTGCCGCTAACCACCGCACCACGCGCCTCACTTCTCACATGCCTCTTCCTAGGGCTTCCGTTCATGGGACCCAACCCCTGCTGCAGGGAACATCGGCCCATGTGACTGCGTTTTGTGCCCCCAGGGGCAAGGAGAGCTCTGCCACAACCTGTCTCCTGGTTTCATTTCTGATCTGTATTTTTCTGTGCCTGGGGAGTCAGAAGCCCAGAGCCTCGGGTGCTGCTATGGGTCCTGTCAACACCTTCTCACCCAGGGCTCATTCCAGAGGGGTGGCAGGGACCTGGGGCTGGAGGCTGCTCTGCTGAACAGAGAGGAACAATGAATCTGTTCTCTTTTGTAGCCGGGGACCTCTGGGGAAGAATGCAATGTGGAATGAAATGGTACTTTCCATGGAGTGGAACATCATCTTATAGGGGACCCCAGGTGTCGAAGCAAGAGCCAGAGACTTTAAGACTCAGCCAGATGTGGGGGCGCCTGGGTGGCTCAGTTGGTTAAGCATCTGACTTCGGCTGAGGTCGTGATCTCACAGTTTGTGAGTTCGAGACCCGCGTCGGGCTCTGTGCTGACAGCTCGGAGCCTGGAGCCTGCTTCGGATTCTGTGTCTCCCTCTCTCTCTGCCCCTCCCCTGCTCACGTGCTGTTTCTTTCTCTCAAAAAGAAATAAACATTAAAAAAAAAATTCAGTGAAGTAACTTGTTATTTGAACATTGTTTTACTCATCACAAAACGCTGATTTACATGAAAACACATAAAGTCTTCATGATCCTGTGGTATGAACCTGTAGGCTTATATCAAATAAAGGTATATTGACTGAAGACTTGGCAAAGTTAATAACATCAATTCGAGTTAATAGAAATC
Source organism: Acinonyx jubatus (assembly GCF_027475565.1). NCBI lineage: Eukaryota > Metazoa > Chordata > Mammalia > Carnivora > Felidae > Acinonyx > Acinonyx jubatus. The sequence continues at coordinate 18,358,310 of NC_069397.1, forward strand.
TCCCAATGTGACTTGGAGGAAAAAAAGGACAAATGTGGCTTATGGAGAAAGATTTAAAAAACCCAGCAGCTAAGGAAAACATGCCGGGTAGGGCAGTTAGAAACAAGCCCCCCAACCAAGTCTCCAGAACTGGGGACCCTCAGCTTTACCACTGGATCTTCCAGAACAAGGTCACATTTTTAATTTTCCTTGTTCCCACCCTTACCCATTCATTTCTACAGCAAATTCTTCTTGAAGGCATGCTGCCAGGCAAGGTCTCGCTGCCCATGCGGTGCTCACCTGGATGCCCCCAAGCATGACCCTCTCCCCCCTCCTCATCTACAGGCTCACCTTCTCAGCGAACAACCCCATCAGTAGGAGGGCAGACGTTTGCGGAGTTACCCTGGACGCTCACCTCTCCGCCACATCCAATCAAAGCTCAGGTCGTGATCCCCTGGCCTCTAGTTTTAGGCCCGCTCCAGTCCGTGCTATGTATCTAAGACATAAATCTAATTATAGCCCTCCCTTGCTCAAGAATCTTCAATGGCTCCCCAGGGCTGCCATGTTAAAGTCTAAACTCCTTGGCTTGGCACCTACAGGATCCCTCCAGCTCCAAACTACTCCCCTGGTTCCACTTTACAACAGCTGGAACACTCGTGATTTCCCAAGCACACCCTGTGTTCCCAGACCTCTGAGCCTTTGCAGATGCTGTTCCTACAGGGCAGAATGACCTGTTCTCGTTTATATGCACCAGACACATTACTCACCCTACAAGTCGGCTCCAAGGCCACTTCCTCCATGAAGTCTGCCGGGCAGACTGAGGGACCTCTTAACGCAAGGGCACTACCCCCTTTTTATCTGTGTTCCAGCACTCGGCGCCATCTTCCGGGCACAGGTGCTCAGCAAATGTCTGACGTGGGACGTTCCTCGGCTTTTGCGGAGAGGAAACTCTGGAGTCAAAGCCGTTGGCTGAGTCCTGGACGAGCCACCTTCCAGCTGTGTCATCTTGGGTGAGTAGTTTAACCTCTCAGGGCCTCAGTTTCCTCGGCTGAAACACCACAATTCCCGCCTCGTGGTGGTGTTGTGAGGGCTGGATTAAGGGAAGAGGATACATGAAGAGTACCTCCCTGGCTCAGAGAGGCCTCACGAATACTGGCTCCTCTTAAAAAAAAATTTTTTTTAATGTTTATTCACTTTTGAGAGAGAGAGAGAGAGAGAGAGAGAACGAGCAAGGGAGGAGCAGAGAGGGAGTCACAGAATCCAAAGCAGGCTCCAGGCACCGAAATGTCAGCACAGAGACTGACGCGGGGCTCGAACTCACAGACCGCGAGACCATGACCTGAGCTGAAGTCAGACGCTCAACCCACTGAGTTGCCCAGGCGCCTCACGCTGGCTCCTTTTTTCCTCCGCCTGTTCTTACTCCAACCTCCAAAGCACCTCTCTCCATGACCGGCCAAGAGAGGCTCCTAGAAATAAGATTCAGGTAGGAGATCACTCCGCTCCCCACCCCGCATGGCTTCCAGGAGGCACAGGCACCCTCAGCCCAGGAGACACTGAGCGGCTCTGGGTCTGCTCACGAGCTGTGACTATTGCCGGCTGGATGACTGTCCTCTGGGCATCGTGGGCTCTGACGCCATTTTGTCTCCACTCCGTCTGTCTTCAAAGTCCATGGGTAACTTCTTTGTTCGGAAGGGGCTCCCAAAGGGGGTCCAACCATCCCGGACCCCCCCTCCATTCCTATTCCCCCTCGCCATCCATCTGAGCAGCCCCTTGCACTCATCTGGAGCTGACCCAAGTAGACAAGAGCCCCAGACACCTTGGTACAATTTTATTCACAAACTCCAGACACCCAGGCTTGGCCTGGCACAAAGGATGTGTCCTTGCCAGTGGCAAAAAACTGCTGACAGCACGTTCATGAATACTAACCGTTTTAATTTAAATTAATAGCATTTCTGGAAGACAAATGCAGTTGATAGAAAATATAAAAACTTTTACTGTACAAATTTTACATCACATTCAAAAAACAAGCAGGCGTGTGCCTGTGGCCACGGAAGACGCTGGCTTTACACACACTGATGAAATCCTGGCTAACACTGCAGCATCGTATGAGCTCCCTAAATGGCTTCACATTTGTGTTTCCACCCCGCCCCCCCCCCCCCCCCAAATCAACACAGAACCACGGCAATACAGGCTTACAGGGCGCACAGCTGCCCCCTGTGATCACAAGAAGAAAGGCCACGACGGGGCAGGATTCCAGCGCCCTGCGCGGATTTGGTGACGCGAGAGAGGTCAACACCGCTACACTGCCCTCGACTAACGGGGAGCTTGCTGGGATTCGGGATCTCGAGTTGGATGGAGACCCAGGGACTGCGGCTTGGGAGAATAAAGGCAGCGGGGACATGGGCCCTAGGGTTTGGGAGGGGACGTTGGGGACTGGGGGCCCGCTGTAAAGAAGGACCAAAGCTTGGGCTCCACTCAGACCCCGCTGGGGACTCCGCAGCCCCCAGAGCTCTCGCCAAGGAGGGCCTCCCAGCTTCTCCGTCCCCTTCACGGCTGGCCGTGAGGGCTGAATTCACAGTATCTGCCGTCCTTCGTGTGTTTCCATGGCAGACGGGGAGAGCACACAGAAGGACAAGCACGTGTTCCCAACCTCAATTCACAGTCACTTAAAGAGACGGAAGGAGAAGGGGACCACGTTTTTTTTCTTTTTTTTTTTAAATGACAGGCAGCACAGAGGCTAGGCCAAGAGCTGGGGGGCCGTCCAGGGCCCTGAAGACGAAGGGGGTGTCCCCCAGGCCTTCGGCTCTCCTTCAGGGTTCCTGGCAAAGTGTCAATTCCTTAAGGGCAGGGACTGTGACGCCTCCCATCGTGGGTCCCTGAACTTGCATAAGACACCGTAGGTATTCGACGAAAGCTTCTTGAACTGACCTGCGGGCGTGACGCCCACGGGGGAGGCCAAGGGATGACAGGATGAGACCAGCAGTCTCACGGAGGAGGGAAGAGCCACCCGGGGCTGACCCTAGCTGGGTGTCAGCTCCTGTCTTCCCCGACCAGGAAGGGAAAGGAGCTCGGGTCTGGGGCGCTCATGGGGGGCGGGAGCCTGGATACCTTGCCCGGCTGCACAGCTGCGCTCTCCAAGCGAGTGTGGATCGGGCCGGGGGGCATCTGACCCAGAGACAGGAAGGTGGCCCTACGACTTCGAGGCCGCGGCCCACTTCCCAGGACATTGTGGCCAGACTCCAGGGAAGGCTCTGAAGATTGGGAGCTTTGCTGGGGGAGTCTAAATGAAAGGGATGGGTGGCCCACACACCTCCCCATCTTGGCTCAGAGCATGGACACAGGTTCTGGGTCTGAATCCAACCACGTCTCCACCCTCGTCACCCTTGGTCAGTTCTGGTTTGGGGCCTAACATGGCGTAACGTCCACTGAAGGCTTCTCTCCCGTTTGGAACTTTTCTCTTTAGGTGACGGCTTCTGACGAAGACAGACAGGATGCTCTCACGTCACCGACTTTCCCCAGTCAAGCCCCTCCTTCTGGCGCAAATGTACGCAAGTGGCCCGGACTCGGTTCACGGAAGGCTCTGAAGACTGGGGGCCGGGTGGGTCCAGATGAAAGGCGTGGGGGGCACGGGCCTCCCGTCCCAGCCGAGAACTCAGATGTGGGCAGTGGAAGACTCAGGAGTGGCAAGGACTTCGAAAAGGGCTGGGGGAGAAGAGGTGGGCAGTTCCGAACCTTGGCATGACTGCTGACGGGCTCCCAAAGAGCCAGGTCACCCTGTGGCTGGGAGGGTGGGCTCAGGGACCCTACTGCCTGCCACTTCTCTCTCCCCCTACCTTCTTTCTTCTCACCAATCAAGCCTTCATGGTGTCCACAGCTGTGGGGCTGGGCCTTCGCTCTTAGCCTCTTCGCTCACATGTGAGCCAGGGACACGGATGAGTCCCAGCTCCTTAGCGTCTGCCTTCCTGGAAGCCGCGAGAAGAAAAGCTCTCTACAGGCCGTACAAACCCTGGCTACCAACCACTGGGTCAGTCCAGATGTTATTTGGGTTTCAGCCGTCTCTACTTTTCTGGCAGGTAGGGGCTGCATCCCTGGGGCCGAATGAGAACCCCAGCTCGCTGGGAACCCCCGACCCTCATAATCCAGCTTGGTTCCTAGCCAGGGTTTCCTCTGCCACAGGAAAAAGGGACAGTGTCCTTCCGGTAGGACGGGGGAGAACCCTACAGAGGGAGACTCCCCACGGATGGGGTTTAGGGCCAAAGCAGAGTCCAGGTCGAACCTTGTGGTCCCCATCCTACCCCGAGAACAGCCACAGTCACCGTGCTTTTCTTCCTTCTCACTGCCGACAGGGGCCTCCGGGGAGGGGGGGTGGGGTCGCTTCCACCAGCCTGGCAGGTGGTGCCAGCCCACTTCTGCAGAGCACTTTTTCTTAGTACCTGTTGTAAAACAGCGAGTTCACTCCACAGAGACGTATGTGTAAACGTTTGCTGCCTGTCAGGGCGGGTCTGGTTGTTGGTGATGTCACTTTAAGACAAACAGCAGGTGCAGCTCCATTGCCAGCCCGGGTGTTTCCGTGGACGAAAGGTCTGAATCGATGAGTTGCGTTCCTGGTTTGCGGCACTTGGGAGGGTGGACCGATGTCTCGGAGAGGGTTTTCGTTTTCGTCGTTGGCGGTTGTTGGGATGTTTCAGGACCGCGTTTAAGAGAGAAAGCCATCGGCAGAAAAAGTGCACAAGTTGGCTACATCTTTGGATTACTGGGCTCCAGGACGCCCAAGCCAAACCTTTCGAACCGGGGTACAACTTTGCTGCTGTTAATGCTGCGAAGAGGAACAAAAAGAAGGGTTACGGCCACGCTGGTCTCCATTAGAAGTAGGGCGGTGTTAGCTAGGTCAGTGTCAGAAGCTCCGCGGAGGACCCGGCCCCAGCAAGAAGCGAGAGTGACTGCATGCCAACAGCCTCGGCTGAGCTGCTCCTGGCCACACGTGGCCGGGGTGCTAAGACTTGGCCACACACCCTCCCGGGGTGGGGGTGGGGGTGGGGCAGTGGGCTCGTTAGTCTCCGAGTCCTCAGCACCAGTCACTGCCGTGGCCTTGTCCGAACTACTTTCTCACCTGCAGCCCAGCAGAGCTCTGCTCCGAGCACAAGCGGGAGGAGAGAGAAACCTGTCCCCAAGTACCGAGAGGGACATCCCACACTCCTTTCGGACAAGGTCCCCAGGCATCAGAGACCATGTGGGAAGCAAGCTAAAATGCAGATTCTCAGGGCCCACCTCCGGAGACCTGGGCTCAGTTGTGGGAGGGACCCCAGGAATGTGAATTTGGTAAGCGGCACAGCGAGTGTGTGTGGCCTCTCAGCCACACTCTTGATGAACGCTGACCTGGGGTCTGGTACTTTCTGTCCGCACTGGGCGGATGTAAAGGGAGTTAACATCGTGGGGACCGGGGGCAAAAGCTTCGTTCTCATCAGTGAAATCGTCTGGCGACAGCCCTCCCCCACCCCCCGCTTCGTTTTAGGACAACTTTCCTAAGCGCGCCGCTGAGGACAAAGCCCTGGCAGGCTAGTGTCTTTCACGGCAACAGGACTTTTGGTGTCCACCACCCCCCGGCCCTCCAGGGGGGCCTGGCCTTCGGCAGCTCTGAAATCCTCCTGCTCCTTGCTGGACAAGATCTCTGCGGCTCAGCAGCCAAGCCAAACCTCTCCGCTGTGCTGTGGGAGCAGTACAGCCGGCGGGAGGCCGAGGTGCTCCGGGGGGCACGAATCTCGCTGAGGTGTTAGTAGGGAGACAGCACCACCCAAACACAAACAGTGCCGCCCCACAGAAGAAGAGTTAGACAATGAAGTCCCATCCGGGAGGCAATTCTGTTAGGGGATCCTCGTGGGCAGCGGTTACTCAGGCACACATAGGCCGTGGAGAGGGGTGGGGGTCAGTTTCAAAAACAAAGCGAGAGAAGAAGTCTCGGGAGAGACGCTCGGAGCAGCAGAGATCGCATCCCCTGGGTTAGTGCCCGCATCTCAGTTTGCGCTTGAGCAGAAGTCACGGTGCCACGGGTCGATTAGGAGGAAGAAAGCCCCGAGTGCATGCAAGGCAGCCAGGCCTACAACCTACGGGAAGAAAGAGAAGAGGGGAGAACGGAGTCAGAGGCCGAGCCCACAGAGGGGCAGGGGGAGCGGCAGAGGCCTGGCCAGGGCAGGGGGCAGGGGACCCTCTTTCCCCACAGAGGGGGAAAAAGGCATCCCCACTCCATTCCCAGCTGGGCGGCCCAGAGAGCTTGGAAGGGACCTGGCACGAAGCACCTGTCCAGAGCTCCGCCGGGCCAGTCACAGAATGTTTAGACAGAGGTTGGCCAATGGGTCCACTGCCCCTCAGCCCCGGACTATCCAAAGTGACTTCCTAAAAGTTCACTGTTTTTGCTTACTGCTTTCCCTTCTTTGAAGCTCTGGCCAAAGGGCACCCTGGACTTGGGCCAATGATCTGAGATGGCTCCCACCCAGGGACGGGCCATCATCTGCCACAGTGGGTAGACGGAGGCCCTGCCACATGCTGTGGGTCTTCTCGGCCCAGCGAGAGCCGCACAGGCCTGCGGGGCCCTTGCCAGTGGCCGTTTCAGCGACAGGAGTATCACTTCGGTTTATGCGAACAAAACACACAAAAACGGGGAAGCACACAAAAACGGGGAAGCCGGACGCAGAGACAGAGCAGGAAGCAGGGTGCAAACAGGCAGAAAGACACACTGTTCCTCCAGAACCGGAAAGGAGTTCTTAAAGTCCAGGTGGCCGTAACGTCCTTTCCCGTAGTAGCGGCTCCGCCAGCGCCTGGGGGGGGGGGGCCCGCGGCCATTTTGCCAAGTGTGGGAACAGCGCAGTCCAGTGGGTGACGGGAGTCGGGCACCCGGTGCAGACGGGTGGAGGAGGAGCCCCGGGAATCAGGACGGCAGGGAGGGGAGGGACGACAGAAGGGGCCAGCGCATCCGCCACCCCCCGAAAATAAACAAAGCAGCAAGACGGATGGAAAAGAAAAGAGAAGATGAGAATTAGACACTGAATGTGTTGAAGAACAGATCCTGAGCGGGAAGCTCGGACTGAGACTCAGGCGGGGCTGCTGGCATTCTTTCCTCCCAGGGGGTAAAATGGATGGCTTTGGGCACGGAACGATGCCCATGGGGGACTCCCGTTTCCCACCTGTGAAATGAGAAGGTGGGGCTATGTGGTCTTTAGGGAACCTGGAAGTATCTCCGGAATGCCAGACCCACCCGCTGCGGCCTTCTCTTCTGTGGCTGAGAAAACCAGCGTCCAAGATATTAAACAAGTCGCCCAAGGTCTGACAAACCAGATCCTTGAACTTTTTGCAAGTCCAGGGGAACCCCAGTCTCTTGGCCTCTGCCAGGAGAGCTCCTGCTCAAAACCCAGTTCCAGTGACCCCCCCCCCACCCCCCCGCTTCTGGAGACCCTTTCTCAAGCCCCCTCGGTGGGCAGAGAGGCCCCTGCGTGTGTTCCCACAAAGGCTGTTCTCTGTCACAGCCCTTAGCGTGTTATAACCATTCCCTTCTTTATCCAATTACACTATAAACTCCTTGCTGGCTGAAACCTGGCCTTGGCCTTCAGTCTCCTCAGGTGTGTAGCAGGTACCCAGCAAAGGCTGGCTACAACCCACACCTTTAATGGTCACATTAGGTTATGGAGTCTGACTCATCTTAAGAGCAAAATATCGAAACTACTGTGTCATTCTAACAGACACAGCCCTAAACTGTCATTCCTCTAGACCGTCCCTACAAACGACCTAAATCAGCAGTTCACTGCATTTCTTCACGGACTTCTGCCTGCAACCTCTGGCAGGTCGGGCGACCCTGCCAGGCCTCCCCTCCCCTGCAGCTTGAGACCCCGTCTGGCTTGTTTTCAGATGGGAGGGGCTGGCGAACTATATTGATGGCCAAATCCAGCCACTAAAAGATGTGGACCACTTTGAAGCTTTGTCCAAAACAAAAACAGAAAAACCAAGAACGTATGACAGAGACCACATGACCCACAAGCCTAAAATATTTACCAGCCGCCCTTTCTAGAACCATGGACAGTACAGCTGCCACCAAACACCTGGGCAGCAGACGTGGGATCAGGTGCAGCTTCTCCAGGGGCTCAGCGACGTGGCCACAGGTGCCCCACGAGCCGCTTGGGGGTGCGGACAGGCTTCTGCCCCACAACTAGCAAGGGCAGCTCTACTTTATCTGTTATCATCAATGGGGACTTGGTGGGAGACCGCACTTTTAGGAAGTGCCCGTTGCCTTCAAAAAGTTTAAAACCGTTCCTGTCACTCAGGGGTCTGGTCACATAGGGCCTGCCCAACCCGTTTCTGTGTATAATCCATAAACTAAGAATGGTTTTTACCTTTCTGAATGGGTTGGGGGGGGGGTGGGAATCAAAAGAAGACTTCACAATATGGGAAAGCTGCATGAAGTTCAAGGGTGAGCATCCCTAAATAAAGCTGTCTTAGAGCACAGCCATCTCCTGATGTAGGTGCTGGGGCTGCTCTTGCATCAGACGGCAGAGCTGAGTCCTTGTGGCGGGGACTGTATATGGTGCTGTCACAGCCTCACACTGCTGCTGGGTGCGCTACCAATCCTGGGCTCCCTCCGCTAGAAGCCCGTCCCCCTTCACAAGTCGGCCAGCCTCCCTCTGGCCCAACCCCTGCTTGCTAAAGCCGTGGAAACTGAGGCCCGGAACAAGGAAGGACTTTCCCGGATTCTCACAAAGGGCTCGCAGCAGGGCAGAGGTCCGTTTCTGAGTGTTCTGGCAGAGAGGGCCAGAGGGGCACAGCACGAAGGGAACGAGACGGAATGGAGGAGTAAAGACCACCCTGTACCAAGGGGGTACAAAGGACGGTGTGATTAAACAGAAGGGAGCTGGACTTCTCGTGTCAGAGGAGCACACAAACTCAGGCCATGCCGTCCCCGTAACAGGTGGCTGATCTGGGGGCTAGAAACCGGTCTCGAGTCTGCACCCTTTTAAGTAACAGTCACTCTGCCGATTTTGGTGGTGCTGTAACACCCACGCTGCTCTGGCTTCCTGTCTGGCCCCTTCTATGGTGGAATCTTCCCGGGGCCTAGCCTGGGCCCAGTGTCACCCTGTTCTGATAACAGCGATGCTGGGTTTTCACAACAGAGTGCCAGAGACGCTCATCTCGCAAAAGGAGTCTCTGAAACAAACAAGACCCTAGTATCACTTGGACAAGGGGACTAGTCGCCTCTGGTGAATCTGCTCTGTATATTCCCCAGATCAAAGTCGTAGGCAAACAGAGCCGACAGGGCCCTTTAAGACACCAGGTCAGGCTGCAAGAGGCCTGCTTGGCGGGTGTGGCCCACGGAGGGCGGACTTACTCAGCGGACTTCCAGAAGTGGCCGGGGTGGGAGAGCCGCCGGTTCAGCTTGGGCAGTTTCTCCAGCATGTCCATCAGCAAGGTGAAGCTGGGCCTCTCCTGCAGGTCGAAAGCCCAGCAGGCAGATAGGATCTCCTGCAAGCAGAGCCGACATTAGCGGCGTGAGAGCTGGCGGGGAGCGAGGAAGGCACAGCTGGGCTACGCGGCGTAGGACCCCTTTGATGCTCTCAAGCACCACCCCTCCTTCTGTCCGTGTCCCCTGAACATCCTGCCGATAGTAAGAAGACTGGCCATTTCTGGAGTAGTTATTTCAGAGAAATAATTGAATCTCAGAAGAGCTCATGCTTCTAGTTGAAAACAAAGGGCACGAGCTTGTCTCCCCTCTTTTCTTCTTAGACCGTCCTGGAATAACAGGAATAAAGCTGAATAAACGGGTAATAGGAAAGAGATCAGAAATGGGATTGTAGGGGCGCCTGGGTGGCTCAGTCGGTTAAGTGTCCGACTCTTGGTTTTGGCTCAGGTCATGCTCTCACGGTTTCGTGAGCTTGAGACCTGCATCAGGCTCTGTGCTGATCGTGCAGGGCCTGCTTGGGATTCTCTCTCTCCCCACTGCCCCTCCCCTACTTATGCTGTCTTGGTCTCTGTCAACATAAACACACTTAAAAAAAAAAAAAAAGAAAAAAGAAAGAAAGAAACGGGGTTGTAGATTTTTCGAATGGAAAGCAGAAGAAACACAAGACGCTCAGAATAACTGTGGGGTGGAACCGCAGTGGAGGCAGCAGCGACTGCAGCGTTCCAGGAATGGAGGCTGGGAGCGACCAGGATAAAACAGAGGGCAGAACTTGAGAGTTAGCAGAGCACCTTTCCCGAATGCCCCCTAAGAGTGAAGGCCCTCTGACATGGGTAGTTTGCTGCCTATCTCAGGATCTGCACATCTACAGCACACCCTGAAGCCTTTCAGTTCAGCAGAGCTCCTGTGAGAGAACAGGCCTGTACACACGACCAGGCAGGAAATGCTCACTGACTTAGGCAGCTCGGGCTTCTGTTCTCAACTGAGTGTGTGTGTGTGTGTGTGTGTGTGTGTGTGTGTGTGTGTAGAAGCTACTCTATCCATAAAACAAGACCAAGGTGCAATAAAAAAAAAACACACCAAAAATAAGGGAGTGCTTGAAATTAATAATACAACTTTTGAAATGAAACATTAGGAGTACTGGAAGATAAAATCCAGGAAATTCCCCAGATTGTGTACTCAATTTTAGGTAGGGAATAGAAAACATTCAAGGTCAAAGAGGATCGCCTGGGTGGCTCAATCGGGTGAGTGTCCGACTCTTGATTTTGGCTCAGGTCATGATCCCAGGGTCATGGGATCGAGACTCACGTCAGGCTCTGCACTGAACGTGCAGCCTGCTTAAGAGTCTCCCTCTCTCTCCCTCTCTCTGCTCCTCTCTCCCACTTGTACTCTCTCTCTCCCTCTCTAAAATAAAAGAAAGAAGGTAAAAGACACAGAAGCTCACCAAGGATCAAATTCTGTCTAATGGGAGTTTCCACAAGAGAAAACAAAGAAACTATAGGGCAGGAAACTATATAAAAAGAAAAAAAACATAATAAAAGTAAATTTCCCCGCAACTTTCAAGGGAAATTGGAATCTTACTCTGAAAAGGCTCAGTGTGAAGGGACCCAACTGAAAAAAGAAAATCAAACCAAGAAATAAACTTATTCTAAGGTATATTTTAATAAAATTTCAATATAACAAGGATAAAGAGAAGATCCCAAGAGGTTCCCAGAAAGAATAAAACAGGGCATCTATAAAAGATTGAGAATTAAGATTAATATCAGATTGCTCAGCAATGCACTGGACACTTGGTAGATAGCAGAGCAAAAATGTCACATTCTTAGGCAAGGTTATTGTGAACCTCTGGTGTGAAAGTGAAGCAAGGACGTGTTTAGGCATGTACGGATTCAAAGACTCTCTTATGCATCTACTGGGAAGGAGATCCTTTAGGTTTCACTCTCATTTTGCTGGAGTGCAAATAAAGAAATGGAAAGACATGAGATACAAGAAATTCTAGTATTCACCCAGGAATGAATGAAAAGAAATGAAAAAATGACAACACTACAGTAGGCCTAAAATTCCATCATGCAAATTATAAGAAATCAGTGGGCCCTGAAAAGAATGAAACAAATTCCATTCCATAAGCAGTGTGTAGGAGATGCAAGACCTTAGGAATACGGTAAAGGTGTTTATTACCTCTCTCAATGAGGAAGAAAAGAAAGGCCATTAGAAACTACGGGAAAAACATAAAACCACACAAGAAAACCATGGTCCACACGTGAAGCCAACAAAATCGTGGTGAGCCTTTGAATAACTGATAGAATGGAAGAAAAGAGATGGACCCACAAAGAAGAAAATGTAATCCCCGTGAACTACTTAACCGGTATCTAATAGCAATTACAATCTATTATAATAGTGCACACATTGTTTATTGTCTTTTCACTTTTAGCCTCTATCGATAGATACAGGATGGAAGACTTAATCATGGCAACACAAAATTAGTCCTGAATAAAAGCATAAAGAGAAAGCGATGCAAGTTGAGCAGAGAAGAAGGGGCAGAGGGTCCTGGAATGAAGACCTGATGGAACAAGAAGTCAGTCTTTTGGAGAGTGACCAGAGGAAAGGGACTGCTGGTTTTCATTAAGAATCCTCTGGCCTTTTGATGTCATCCTATGCACACTAACTCACCATGGCTGCCTTAACACAGAAAGTAGTGCCTGGTGATAAACTTACAGTAGTGTGGCTGGAGGGACAGAGATAAGGTGCCCCTCCGAGGGTACTTACTACTTTTGACTATGAGTCAAAAATCACTTTTTATTGCCACTGACCAACACCCCCTCTACCCTCCAATGGCAATGTATTAAAAAAAAAGAAAAGAAAAGATCAAACAGGAAAGTCAACTTTCATGAGCCAGAAGCTGACTGCTGGAACGTCTGCTCTCTGTCCCCATTTCCCCACCCCCTGTGTCTAATCTATTCTTAAGAAGCTTCAAAGGTCACATAACCCCACGCTGCTAGAAATCCTTCCAAAACACAACTCTGGCTGTGCACTAGGAGGAGCTTTATTTAAAAATGAAAAATAAAAACAACTAATTATGATCTTAGCCCCAACCCAGGCCAATTAAATCTTTCTGTCTGGTGGAGGCCCTAGACCTGATATTTTTAAGAGCTCGCCGGCTCAGTCGGTTAAGCACCCAACTCTTGATTTCAGCTCAGGTCATGATCTCACAGTCGTGAGATCAAGCCCTGTGGCAGGCTCAGCTTCGGGCATGGAGCCTAACTGAGGCTGATTCTCTCTCTCCCTGTCTCTGCCCTTACCCTGCACATGTGTGCACATCTGTGCATGTACTCTCTCTCAAAATAAATAAACATCAAAGTAAATAAATAAAAGCTCCCAGATGATTCTGACTTGTAGCCAGCATTGAATCCTGACTCCCTTGTAGTCCTCTGATGGGCTCTGCACTCTGTTCCAGGCCCTCACCCACCACTCTGCTCTAAGACTCTAAGTGTGTAGAAATATAACTGTGATTGTTGCTAAGAAGGCAACTAAGGCTATTTTTTCCTTCCGATAAAACATACATGCACGCATACTCTGGCTTATACAAAGTGTCCTTAATAACTTTATTGTAAAGTTATTAGAAATTGGAAATAACCTAAATGTCCAACAACAGAGAAGTAGGTACATTATGGCGTAAGCCATGGGACAGGAGGGTAGACAGACTTAAAAGGATTTGTCAGTGACTTAAAAATAATAAAAAATAAAAGGTCGTGTGGAAAAAAGATCATGATTAAGAAAAAATTAGCTATGTGTTAGGAGCTTGATCTTGCTAAAGGTATGTATTTAAAAAAAATTTGCGGGGGTTGGGCACCGGGGTGGCTCAGTCGGTTGCGCATCCGACTTGGGCTCAGGTCATGATCTCGCGGTTTGTGAGTTCAAGCCCCACATCCGGATCGCTGCTGTCAGCCTGTCACCGCAGAGCCCATTTCGGATTCTCTGTCCCTCTCTCTCTGCCCCTCCCCTGCTTGCACTCTCCTCCAAATAAATAAATATTTTTAAAAAAAGAACTTAAAGGAATTTTTTTAAGACTGTAGGGTAGTAGCTGCTGTAGCTGCTCTCTGAACTACCCAGCAGCCAGGAGCCCGGACCCCTCCTACCACTATCCTGCTAAGGTGTCCAAGGCCATGTCATGGGAAAGGTGGTTCTGCCTGAGGAGCTGGCCAAGCACTCATCACCCACTCACCCTGCCTGACACCCCAGCGAGGTGGTATCAGTTGGCCAAAGAGGAGCCTGGTGTCGGTGCTGTAGATTAGCATTTTGGTGTCATTCCTTTTTTTTTTTATGTGTATTTATTTTTGAGAGAGAAAGAAACAGAGGGCGAGTGGGGGAGGGGCAGAGAGACAGAGACAGAGAGAGAGAGAGAGAGAGACACACACAGAATCCTCCAGGATCCGAGCTGTCAGCACACAGCCTGACGCGGGGTTTGAACCCACGAACTGTGAGATTATGACCTGAGCTGAAGTCGGATGCTTAACCAACTGCGCCCCCATTTTGGTGTCATTCTTGGAGGGGCGCCCCTGTACAAATAGTTTGCACTTCAACCAGATGGCCTGTACTCCTGAGGAAATAAAGTACACCAAGCACAATGTCAAGCGAGTATTCCAAAGATGCCCTACCAACTTGCTACCGGTCCAAGGAGGAAAATACTAAGATCTGTTAAGATCTTGAAAGAAGGGGCACCTGGGTGGCTCCATCAGTTAAGCATCCGACTTCGGCTCAGGTCATGATCCCACGGTTCGTGGGTTTGAGCCCAGCGTCGGGCTCTGTGCTGACAGCTCAGAGCCTGGATGGAGCCTGCTTCAGATTCTGTGTCTCCCTCTCTCTCTGCCCCTCCCCTGCTCACACTCTGTCTCTGCCTCTCTCTCAAAAACAAACATTAAACAAAAATTTTTTTAAAGATATTCAAGGAAGATTAGGTTGCATTTCTCACTCTGCCTGTCCCAGTTTGCAGATGGGGATTCTGCCAACACTATCCAGGACTTCAACAAGAAGGTCACAGCCTAGTTAGATCTCAACCCAGACCAGCATGAGGTGGTCCTCCAATGTTATGCCACCCAGATACCTACTGGAGCTTATTAACATCCAGGTTGGCACCTATCTGCTCAAAACGTTGAGCCCTGGGTTCCTTTATGTGTCATTATGCCAGGGCGAGGAAACTTACAAAATGCAACGCAGAGAAACCATTAGAGGTATTCAGAAACACGAGATCAGCACCTGATTTGGCACCGTGGCAACCCAAATACGCTGTGGAAACTTCGATTTGTTCTTTAACAGTTGAGAAGAACACTTTAGAGAAAGATCCGATACCATGGTAACCCCCCATCCATTTGTGCTCTGTGCATCCATCACCTTCTTTCATGTAAGTAACAGATGGGGTTTTACTATCTTTTCAACTCACAATTCAGTTAAAAGCATTACCTTTATTTTTATTTCTTTCCAGTCCTTTTTTTTTTTTTTTTTAACATTTATTTTTGAGCGACAGAGGGAGACAGAGTGCAAGCCAGGGAGGGGCAGAGAGAGAAGGAGACACAGAATCCGAAGCAGACTCCAGGCTCCGAGCTGTCAGCCCAGAGCCCGACATGGGGCTCGAATCCACGAACCGTGAGATCCTGACCTGAGCTGAAGTCTGATGCTTAACTGACTGAGCCACCCAGATGCTTCCCACCCCCCCTCCCCCGCCGCCACCCACTATTTTTTTTTAAAGACCATGGTTTTGTATAAAGAAAAACAGTTGGGTAATAAAGGACACAGACCTTTTAGCCAGCAGCAAAGAGGCCTGCCCAGCATACTTCTGCCTCCTGGTGGGTCCCCTTTCTCAGGTGAGTAAATGAAGAAGGGTACACCTGCTGTGTGCCCAGCCTCCCTCCCTCTAGCCCTCCGTCCCTCTCTAAGAACAGGGGGCTACTCACAGTGACTTCCTTCCCCAGGCTGACGGAGGCCAGGACGCGCTTCATTCCCTCTCCACTTCCAATCTGCCAGATCAAGGCCTCTGCAGCTTGGTTCTTAAAGGGCCAGTCTCTTGCTTGAAGTTCATACCAAACAGTCCTGTGGGGACCACCCATGCAGCATGAGCTCCTGAACCGCTCGGCCCAGCTCATGCCCGGGGAAAGGGTGGGGGCGGGGGGCGGTCCTGCTGCCACAGTGCGAGGAACCCAGCCAGAGCATCCGGGATCCTCCTCCAGCTTTCCCCACCCACCAGGCTCCCAGAGATACCATGACAGCATCCCAGCAGCTCCTTCCAGTCACAAGGGGACCCGTGGTCCTACACATCTGTTGTGATGGAAGGTCTGAGGCTGCACAGGCTCTGAACAGATATCCTGGTACAAATGTCTAGCCTCAGTGGGGCTGATGCCTACGTCCAAGGTTGTCTGAGGAGTAAGAAAGGCCAAGCCCAGCGCCTGGCACGCACACAGGTGCTCAGAAAGTAAGAGTTCAAGGTAAGGAGAGGAAGAAACTACCCTCAGGGGAAAGGACACCCAGAGACGACAGGGTGAGGCCCTCACTCAGCCTCTCCAAGCTCCCTCACCTTTCCTGACTCATCTTGACCTTCTCCGTTAGACCCCCACTGTTCAGTGCAGGGGCCACTAGCCATGGGGGGCTATCGAGCAACTGAAATGTAGAGAGTGGACCTGAGATGTGCTGCGGGTGCAAAGTACTCTCCAAAGTTTGGAAACTTCGTTGGGTAAAATAGCTCCTTAATTTTTAAATTTTGATTACATGTTGAAATGATAATATTTTGGATATATTGAGCTAAACACACTATCAAAACAGGTTTTATCTATTTTTCTTTTTTTTTTTTTAGCATGGCTAAGAGAAAACTTTAAATTCTGTATCTGGCTCACGTTATGTGTCTATATTTTTATTTTTCTCTTGGTTAGCTTCATGGGGGCACTAGAGGCCGGCTGGCAGGACTCCCTGGTTCTCCCAGAGGGACAATTCTTAGCTCTGGTCAGCATCTCCACGGGGCACTGGGTGAGACAGACACCCAGAAATTACCTTAGTCCTCATGAAACCTTAGAGGAGGTACCATTATTCTTCCCATTTTACAGCTCAGGAAAAAGAGAAGGTCAAGGATGTGGTTCCTTAGCCAACAAGCGGCAGAATCAGGACTTGAAGCATGACATCACCCCCTCCTTGCCCCCAAGGTCAGCCGTGCCCTTTCTTTCGGTCACTCTTGGCCTCAGAGCCCCAAAAGAGGGGGACGCGTGGGTCCTCCTCACCCAAATGCATAGACGTCAGCAGCTTTGGAGAATGGCAGCTGGTCCTCGTCCTTCCCGGGGGTCATCTCGCGGACAATCTCCGGGGCCAAGTAGCACAGCCAGTCATGTGACAGCTTCAGCTGGTTCTCACGCCTGGAGGCCAAGAAGCCAGAACGAGGGCATGGGAGACTTTCAGCCAGCAGCAAAGAGGCAGCCCGGCCCACGGGTGCCCCAGGGCCAGCACCCCACCCATGCGTGGCCCCGAAAACAGCACACTGATCCTGCACTTGGCCAAGGCACCGGTGCTTTGGGGGGACGTTACAGAAGAGGGATAACCCGGTTTTTCTAGGAAAGCAGGTATTAGCAGGGAGCTGATTGATTCTCCAGCCTGGTACTGGGCTGATGCTCTTCCTCGTACTGGGGACGTGAACCCTCGTCCCCTGTCCAAGTCAGTGAGCAAATAGGTCACGTGTGAGCAAGGGGACCCAGCCTCCATGGGGTCAGCCTGAGAATGAAGCACCACGTATGAGGGACCCAAACATCACCCATGCCTGACTCGGGACCAGAACCCTAAGGACAGGACCTAAGCAAACCTGGCCTTTCCTGTAGGGAGGGCAGCTCCTCAGCAACAGATAGCAAGTGCCCAGACCTCAGCTGCACCTCGGAGCCTGGCCGGCACCACCCAGTTCCTCCCCGTTCCGTCCAGACGCCCAAGGCCAACTCACCGTCCCTCTCGGACCACGCCCGAGATCCCAAACAGCCCGAAGTCTGTGATGACCACTTTGCCGTTGTCATAGAAGACGTTCTTGGATTTGAGATCTTTGTGCACAATGCCCTTGGCATGTAGATATCCCATGCCCTGGAAAATAGCGAGCCTCGCGTCGGCGGGGCGGGAAGACAAGTGACAAGGATTCACCTTGGGCTGCCCACCTGGGCTGGGCAGTGAGCCTGACACCCTCCCCACG
The DNA here is from genome assembly GCF_027475565.1 of Acinonyx jubatus. Lineage (NCBI taxonomy): Eukaryota > Metazoa > Chordata > Mammalia > Carnivora > Felidae > Acinonyx > Acinonyx jubatus. The sequence goes on from NC_069397.1 coordinate 18,375,928, forward strand.
TCCCCTCATGGGATCTTCAAAATCCTATGCGGTCGAATTATCTCCATTTTACAGATGAGGAAACCGAGCCTCAGAGAGGGGAAGTCACTTGCCCCAGGCCACACAGCAGTTAAGCAGCATTGCTGAGGCCTGGTTCAGGCTAGTCCGTTGTACTGTGCTGTCCAACGGGCACTGTATGCTTAGCTAAGGTGTGGAGAGGGTGGCGGGTGGGGAGCTGGGGGGTCAGGAAGTGCATAAAGAGCCGTGATACCCCCCACGTTAAGTCATACAGCAATCGGGTGATCTATAGGGTCTCTATCAGGCTTCACACCAACTGGCCTCTACCTGTAAGCTAGGCAAGAGATGAATTCCCAGAGAGGGGGCCCCCAAATTCAGGTGGTCCCAGTGTCTGTATGGGACACAGGCCACCTGACGCAGGCACGCTCTCACCCAAGGTCCAACTGTCTTCTGACACGAAACTCAGGACTCCCGCCTACTCCCCCGATGCCCTCCAGAACAGGGGCAGCTGCCACCGCTGAAGTGGCCATCCCGCCAGCTCAGAAAGAGGCGCACGTAAGGCCACCTCCCAACCGCCCACGTGGAGGACGCCTCCCACATTACGAGAGTCCTTCTGGCTTTAAAGCTACTTGGGGTGGGAAATGGAAAAGTAAACAGACCACATTTAGGGAACAGAAAGAACGAGCCGCGACACAGAAGCCAGCTGAGGCCAGAGCTCGGTCCGAGGGGGTCTGGAGAGCATCAGAGAAGAATTTACACGAGGCCGGAGATGGGGAGGGTGTGGGGTCTGTGGTAGCACCCCCCACCGCCTCCCAAGGCTCACAGGAGAGCTCTCACCCACGCTGTGCAAGCAGAGAGCCCCGGGAAAGACTGACTTGCTCCTTCCCCAAAGTCCATCCTGAATGCAAGAGGGTCATTCCTAGACTATCTGCCCATTTCCCAAACCCAACCAAGGCACAAGCCTTCCTCAGGGACCAAAGACACCACCCGGGGCCAAACAGGGACCAGCTACATGACCGAGGACGAGTGGCTGTGCCACTCTGAGCCTTGTGTACAGAAGAGGTGCCACGGGCTCAAAGGCCAGCTTCAAGAGATGAGATTTAAGTGCCCAGGTCTACAGGGCACCCGGGTGGCTCAGTCAGTTAAGCGTCCAACTTTGGCTCAGGTCACGATCTCGTGGTTTGTGGGTTCGAGCCCCGTGTTGGGCTCTGTGCGGACAGCTCGGAACCTGGAGCCTGCTTCGGATTCTGTGCCTCCCTCTCTCTCTGCCTCTCCCCCACTCGCACACTCTCTCAAAAATAAATAAACATTAAAAAATTTTTTTTCAAATAAAATAAAAAATAAATGCTCAGGTCTGGAGCACAAATCCCCTCCCTTCTCACGTTATCTCGGGGTCTCCAGAGTAGCTCCCCAATCACAAACCTAAGCCAAAGGTCAGGACCCTGTTCTCGTATTTTGAACCTCAAGACGCCAAAGATGAGAACAAAAGAAAGTGGCTTAGAGAGGACAGCGTTTCAGCAGGTGGAAAACCAAACGAGCCAGCAGAGAGGCGGCTTCCGGCTCTGTGGCTCCAAAATCTTTGAGTAACTTCTCTCGTCTGCGCCTAGAATCTTCCAGATGGCTCCTTCATCTGACCTCAGCTGGTCAGCAACCATACAGACGACCCAGAGTATGGAGCGTAAGGAGAGAAAAACAGTTTGGTGCGGGGGAGGGAGGCAGAGCAGGGGGGACAGTGGGGAGCAGGGGAGACAGTGGGGAGCAGGGCCCAGCAAGTCGGGGGACAACATGAAGTAGGTGTAACACCCAGCGGCTCCCTCCACCTCCTCCAAAAGGATACATGCTGCAAACGAAGGCGTAAATGTGGGGTTTTAACGGAGAGGCTGTGAAATTTAATTCATTAATTTAGCCACATGGACATGTCATGTCACGTGGAAATCTTGCTGTGCGCATAGAAGGCACCGGTGACTTGTGTCTCTTCCTTGCTAAAGACACGCCCGGTGGATGGCAGGAGGGAGGGAGGGAGGGAGTAAAAGGAAACGTGGGAGCGGAGGTGGGAGACAGGGAGCTGCAGGGAGGTCCTAAGAACAAGCTTTTCATCTGACTGACGCCAGACCCAGCATCAGTCTGGCTTTTATCCAAGCCTGCTAGGTTGCTGAATGAAGCAACTTATAAATAAGCTTTTCTTTCATTTGTGTTTAATTACTCTAAATAAATAAATAGATAGATAGATAGATAGATAGAATTTAAATTCACCAATAAACAAAAAACTTAATAAACAAAACAAGGAAGGAGGGAGGGAGGGAGGCAGGCAGGCAGGCAGGCTGCCTGAGGGCCGGTCCTCACGAAACTTGGATTTGGAAACCTGAAGGCAGAAAAGCGTGGGTGCTTTCACACCGCCCTCAACCAGTTCAAAGACGCTCATCAAGCGCCATGCCCTGTGCCCAGTGGGCCCACAGCCGATTATCCCATTCTGCTCCAGCATTAATCCAACGGGGGAGGCTATATTGGAAGCCCCATCTTACTGGCTTACTGAAGAGGAAGTCAAGGCTCAGAGAGGCTCAATGACCCGCCCAAAGTCACACAGCTGGTGCGACCAGGATTCAAACCCTTAAAGCCTGCCGTGCTCCAATTCATCCGTCATCACAGACTGGGCGTCTAGCTCCTGGCTCTGAGTGGATGAGACACGGACAGAGGGAAGGAGACGGGGGCCCACCCTTGAGGTGCTCCAGCTACAGGAAGAGACGGAGCAGGAGGAAGGCCAGGAACCCCGGGACCGGCCGGCTCATCCTTTACCTTGATGATCTCCTGAGCAATCTGTCTGGTCTTGTTGATGTCCAGAGACGTCTTGGGGTCCCTCACAAATGAGTGCAATGTCCGTCCTTTGCAGAAGCTGTGGAGAGTGGTGGGGTCAGACAGAGGTGTGGGGCCAGCGCAGCTCGACCCCAGCCCTTGCGGCCAGAGCGGTGCCCCCAGCCTCTGGAGGACCCTCTCCATCCCCTGGACTGGTGAGCACCACTGGTGAGCATCCTTGCTCTTACCCAAGCCTGACGCCCATTCCTTCCTGGCCAGGCCTGAGCATGCAAAATCACACACACATGCACCTTGTTTCCTGAGGCCCAGGGCCTGCCCACCCCGGAACAGGAAACCCAGTGCACCAAGGCTCGTGGCAACCCAGAGAGCAGCCCAGCCTCGGGGGATTCAAGGCGGGAACGTGCCCCCTCAAACTCAGGGAAGAATCTGGCCTTTTAGGACTACAACTGGACGACATTTGGGGCTCTCCATGATGATGCGCACGATCTTTTTGCTGTTTTCTGATCACAGGCATTTTATTACCATATAGGAGTATGCAGGAGGAGGGTGGCATCATCAGGGGTGTCAGAGTCATTATTGGAAAATGGGCTCACATTTTCAGGCTTCCTCCTGCATTGACTCCTAAAACCTGGGCTGAGCAAGGACCCGGAGAGAATGTATAGCTCACTCCCCTGTTCCTGGGAAAAGTTCAGTTAAGGCATCTCATGAAGAAGCTAGTTTTAGGAAACTTCTCCAAGGAGATAGGATTCTTAGAGCCTCGGAGACTTGGAGAACCGGCCGAGGGGTCTGGGATAGTGACTGACGGTTCCTCATCTGTGTTCTAACGCCCTCAGCATAATCTGGTAATGGATGTTTTGTTATGTGTAGTCCCTTTAAGCAGACTCAGATTCTCATGGCATGGCAGGGGTGAAGAGAGACGGATGGGGTGAATGGAGGGATGGTGCTGAAGGTTCTTTCAAAGCACCGGGTCTGGCTATAGGGAACATCATCAGAATGGTAATGAGTGGGCTCTTGGTTGACAGGATTAGAGTGATTTCTAGTTTCTTCTTGAAACCTCCATGTATATATTCCAAAATGCCTTCACTAACCTCTCGTTACCATTTCTGGTTTTTTATCTTTCATTTATTTTTACTATTTTTAATATTTATACATTTATTTATATATTTATATATATTTATTCATTTATTCATTCATTTATAGGCTTCACACCCAGAGCCCAATGTGGGACCTGAACTCACGACCCTGAGGATCAAGACCTGAGCTGAAATCTCAAGAACTGGGTGCCTAACCACCCAGGTGCCCCTTGCAGTTCCTGATTTTAAAAGTAAATGCCCGGGGCGCCGGGGTGGCCAGTCAGTTAAGCATCCGACTTTAGCTCAGGTCATGATCCCATGGTTTGTGGGTTCGAGCCCCGCGTTGGGCTCTGTGCTGACAGCTCCGAAGTGGGAACCTGCTTCGGATTCTATGTCTCCCTCTCTCTCTGCCCCTCCCCAGCTTGTGCTCTTTCAAAAATGAATAAATGTAAAAAAAAGAAAAAAAAAAGGTGAACACCCAACAACAACTGTTTGAATGTCAAAACGTTTCAGCCTCCCATGCTCAGTGCTGGGGGAATGGACAGTCATGCACCGAAGGCTGGGGGGGACGGGTGAGCACTTTCTGGAGTGGAAACAGACAATGCCCATCAGACCACCACATTCGTACACTCTCGCCCAGCACAGGTACTCATAGAAGTTCACCAACATACGGAAACAAAGATGTTCATTACAGCAAAGTGCCCAGCAAAAGAGGGCGGGCTGAATATACTGGGGGCAACGAGGGATCCGTCAGAGCCCAGCCCGCTTTCAGTGAAGTCATGGTGGCAGCTTGAAATCAGCTGGGGGGAGAGTATTTGCACCACAGGAATTGACCCATGCACAAACAAGGGCTTCCTTCCCCACCACCCAGGAATCAAAGGTTCAATGTTTACAAGCACACCACTGGGTTCAACTATGTGCCAGGAATGTGGGGTGAGCGTTAAAGATTGCGCTCAAGTGGAGAAAGCAGGTGCGAACCAGTGGGACCTGTTTGTTTTTTTTTTTTAATATTTATTTATTTAGAGAGAGGGCACAGGCGGGAGAGGAGCAGAGAGGGAGACACAGAAACCGAAGCAGGCTCCAGGCTCTGAGCTGTCGGCACAGAGCCCCGACGCGGGGCTCGAACCCACGAACCGTGAGATCATGACCTGAGCCGAAGTCAGAGGATTAACTGACTGAGCCACCCAGGCGCCCTGGACCTGTGCTATCTTTACAAAGGAATGGATACTTGAAAAACCTGAGTGTATACAAATTTCTTTATTTTAACAGAAGGCGTGATAAGCATCTGTTTACAGTATATCCACCTTCGGGGAGAAGCACCCAGGCGGGGTGGGAGGAGACTAGCTTTCATCTTGTACCTTTCTGGAACACCTGATATTCTCTGTCCTTAGGCATCATTTTGTTTCTTTTGTTTTTTAATGTCAATGGGGTTACGTGGTGGGGAAATCAGACCCCGTTTTGCTTTTCCCCGTTGTACCTCTCCACATTAAGACCGCCACACAAATAACAGGGCCCCGGGGCGAGGTTACCTGGTGATGATGGCCAGATGGGGTGGGTTCATGCAGGCCCCCATGAAGAGCACCACGTTCTCATGCCGCGTCTGCCGGTAGTTCATCACCTCTTTCTTGAACAGCTTCAGGTGGTCCTGGTTGTGGCCGTCCATCTCCAGCAGGCGGATGGCCACCTCGCCGTGCCAGCGGCCTCGGTGCACGCGGCCCCAGCGGCCCTGCCCGATGGGCTCGCCCAGCTCCACCTGCTCAAAGGGGATGTCCCACTCCTGCAGGTACACGCTAGTCTGGCTGGCCTTGCGAGAGATGGGGCCCCGCCAGGGCCGGCGGGAGCTCGGCAAGTCGTCCACCTCGTCCTCGTCGTCCTCGGCCTCTGACTTGCCGGCCTCTGTCTCCTCGGCCTGGAAGGAGGGGGAAGGGATAGGGAGGGCCAGCAGAGCTGGGCTCAGCCAACTCGCCCTGCCCAGAGCCCCAACCAGGTAAGGGAAGAAAGAGGCAGGGGCTCTAGCCGCAGCTCTGCTCCGGCTTGCTGTGGCCAGGGGGCAGGTCACTTGGCACCATAGGGCCTCAGTGTCCTCATCCACAAGCTGTGGCGCCTGGCCCAGGTGGGCCCCGAGGCCCTTCTGGCGAATCTCCAAGATCGACTGATGAACGACATCTAACCGCTAGGAAAGCAAATTAGCGTCCGCTGGCATAGACGAGTCCACCCCCATTTATCCTTTCTGGGCATTTCTTTGTTTAAACAGAGTTTCTGACTGTCCTCCGGGCAGGAATAAATCGGTCTAAACCCCAGTGCGTTGCTGGGAGCCCGGCTCGGTTGACACTTTGGTTCAAGGATGTAGACGGTGGTTTCTCGGCCCTGGCTCCAATCAGAATCACTTGGGGGGCTTTGACATCGTGGAGATGCCTGGCCCCAAGCCAGATTCATTGAACTAGAGTCTCCCAGGCTGGGCCCCCGGCCTCCGGGCTAGGGGTGGGAATCATGGGGATGAAGGGCTTACTTTAACCTCAAAAACAAAACAAAACAAAACAAAACAAAACAAAACAAAACAAAACAAAACAAAACAAAGAAGGTCTGTGCTCCTCATCACTCTTTTAGGCTGTGCACCTGCTGCAGCGGGCTCCTGACGGGGCCCTTCCCAGGGCCCAGCACCCACGCACTCCCCACACCCCTAGGTGCGCAGAGACGAGGAGGAGGGGAGAGAGAAGGGACCATCTCCGGGCTGCGCGTCACCCGCACTCACCTCCCCTTCATGATCCTCCAACACGTCTGCTTTTGGCTGGTTGTCGAGCCTGAGAGTAAAACACGGTTTGTCAAGGAGACCCTGGCGGCGGGTCAGTCTGCTCTCAACTGGGCAGGGCCCCATCGTGAGGTCCGAGGAAGGGCCACCAGGCCTGCATCCTTACTGTGACCCACTTGGCTGTGGGAAAGGCAGCCTGGAGGTCGTGGAAGCAGACAGGAGGCCAAAGACCAAACCCCATCTCCCTTCTTCGGCCTCAGCCTTCTTTAGACTAACCTGAGGGTGGTGGGGGACAAGGGGTGGGCAGGAACCACTGAGACCCTTTCAAACCTGGTGCCCAGTCAGGGGTACTGAGCACAACGCGGGACTTGAAATCATACTTGAGAACCGGCTCTGTCACCTCCCGTGGGACTTCGTGCAAATTTTTTTTTTTGAAAGATTATTTCTTTTGAGGGTGAGAGAGAGCAAACGAGTGGGAGAGGGGCAGAGGGAGAGGGAGAATCCCAAGCAGGACCCTCACTGTCACAGACTGTGAGATCATGACCTGAGCTGAAATCAAGAGTCAGATGCTTAACCGACTGAGCCACTCAGACACCCCTCTTCTTCTTTTTTTTTTAATGTTTATTTATTTTGAGAGACGGAACATGCACATGAGTAGGAGAGTAGGAGAGGGGCAGAGAGAAAGGGAGAGAGAGAATCCCAAGCAGGTTCCTCACTGTCAGCGAGGAGCCCAATGGGGGGCTCGATCCCACGAACAGAGAGATCATGACCTGAACCCAAATCAAGACTCAGATGCTCAATTGCCAGAGCCACCCAGGCACCCCTAATGTCTTAACCCCTCCGTGGGGGCTTTCTCCTCTGTACAAGGATGACAACTACTTTAATACCTACCTCCACCAGGCTGAGCAGAGGGCTCAGCAGAGCCGGACATGGAGAAAGGGCTCCATAAACAGGAGCTATTTTTAGTAGGCACCTCTAACTCTGAGTGGCCGCTGCCCACCTGTCTTGGGTCACAAGACTGCTCCAGGTTCACATATGTCCCTACCCAATGTTGACTACACCAACAGGAGACAGACAAAACCCTCTGGCCAAGGTCGGTGGTCCGGGGAGTGGGTGAGCCCAAGGAGTGCCCCCCGCTGGCTGGCCCAGAGCAGGAGCTCAGAGACTTAAAAGGTGGAGTGGGAGGTGGTCAGGGATGTGGGTCCCGCTTTACCAGGTCCCCATGGGAAAGAAAGCGAACGCAGGGGGGGGGGATGCCTACCGGGTACTGTCTGCTGCCTCAGGGGACGGGGCCGCCTGTGGAAATGCAGAAATGTCTGCGGGAAACAAAAAGCAAACACAAAGCATGAGACCCCCTCCCTGCTGCCTCACGGACACGGTGCTTACCAAGTGCACGCAGCAGAACGGTGCCTCCCCGAGCAGCCAGCCCCTCCCAGCGCTGCACCTGTGAGCTCCAGGCCACTTCTCCTAAACCGGAACATGGACACAACCTCCACGGCACGTGGTTTTGCTCCCACAGCTCTGTGCAGGTACGCGATTGGGATTCCCCAGTTAACCCCAATTCCTTGTGGCCAAATGACCCCATATAAGCAAGTGGTAAAAGCAAACTGCGTATTATTTACATGGGGGTCAGACTCTCCATCTTGGCTCAAAGGCAGTAGCTGGTGCAACAATCCTCTGAAGGCAGTAAGACTCCTTCAGGGAGGCCAGCGGAGGCCCAGGGCAGGGCTTGCAGATGGCTCATCAGTGACACCTGGTGTCTGGCTCAGCTGCTGGAAATTTCTGGCAGGAGCCAGAGGCCCTGCCCCCCTTGACTTCCGGGCTTGGGCCGAGGGTGAAGCAGCTCTCAGGGGAGAGGAAGAAACGCACAGTCCACACCTCCTGGAACCCAAAGGTTGGGTAGGTGGGGCTGACCCTGAGCCTGGGGCTTTCCCAGTTTTAGCACTGAAAGTCCCACATCCGGGGAACACCAGACAGACGGTCACCCCAGTGTGGAACCCCAAAACCGTGGCTACTTCTGTGACCCTTCACTCCCTCTTCTTTTGTCAACAAAAGAAGAAAGACCGTAGGTGGCTGTGGCTGAGCTGTCAGCACCCTCTCCCTGCCTTCCAGGACAAAGAGCCCCCCAACTCAGCCATCAACGCCTCCCCCCACTTCAAGCTTTCTCTAAAGCTTTATCCAAGGCTACCTCTGAGGTCATCTGAATCGCCACATTCTGGGAGCTCACAGACCTGGAGAATCTGATAGAGGCTGTGAGCCTTCCTACCAGGGAAACGCACACATGCACCATTCCTGGGGGATCTGGGTCCTGGAAGCCTCGGCCAAGGCCCCCCCGCAAGATACCACTACCCTGTGTCCACAGACTACCCAGGGCAGCCTGACCTTCCCACCCCTCCAACACAGCTCAAATATTTCCACAGAAGATAATACGTGCATAGGGGATGTCTCCACACCGCACCCCAAGTGGGAGGGAACAGCGTCTCTGAGGCCTCATGCTTTTCCTTAAACATTTAGAGTGTATTTTGCATTCTACTCCAAAATGTGTCCATGTTTGTTTTCAACAGGTATATAGTCCCTCTCCTTCCCCAACATATCTTCAAGGCAAGATGGATCCTTCTGGAAAAAGAGCCATGTTTTCCCAATGCTTTTGAGTACTCCCCTGCACACTGGGCCTTGAGCTGGTAATCAGGGAGGCTCTTAGAGGGGAGCCACAACAAAAATGGGTGTGAAACCACAGAGGCAGCTTGGAGAGCCTCCTGGGGCCAGTCCCAGGGCCCTGACCCCTGCCAGCCTGCTCACGCCCAGGCAAAGCCACACTAATAGTTCTGTAAGAACTTCACAAATGCTCCAAACCACTCCCCTAATGGAGCTGGGCTGGCAAACAGAAAAGCCTGGACTAACCAAAAGACCATGATGCCAAGACAGGCCTGTTTAACCTATGAGAAAAACAACTAGCTACAGTCTTTGTCTAAACACAGAGAGACTTCATATGGCTAAATTAAGAATTAAAGTTGCAGATTACTTATATGAATGCTCGCCACCCTCAACTGGAGAAATAAGTACTAACCACAAAAACTCCTTGGGGGCATGAATATGGCCAAATGCGAAGGTTGGCACATAGTAGGTGTACAAAACAGTTTCTGTTGGAAGGGAATCAATCAGAAGAGATTGAAAGTTGTCGCCTTGAAAATTTCTAAAATAAAGCTGCATTCTACTTGATCGCCAGCAGATGGCGCCACGCAGCAACACTCAGGCAGGTGAAGCCCCAGCAAGTGAAGGCTGCAGACTTTCCCCAAATTGGCTTCCCTTTCTGTAAGTAGTTTCCTCTTCACGGGGTAGGAGAAGATATTGTGACAGGTGCCCATAAGGCATCAGCAAGAAGGTCTGTCCCTCCCTTCTGCAAACTGGATTTCCGCCACCTGTCAGTTGTGTGACCCTGGATAAGTTGTCTATAGTCTTTGTGCAACAGGCTGGACAGGATGGAGGCCAAGGTCCCTCCGGGCAAGTCACTGCCCCTGTGAAGGGCCCACCTCAAGCCTACCCACCCCGCTCCCTTTTCCCAGCTGTGATACACAGTCAGCTCTCAAAATAGGTGCATGTGAGGCTCAGGCACCATGGAGGTACCCGGGGGAAGGTATGCCCAGGTGGGCTGAACACAGGGGCCACAGCAAGGGCCAGTTAGTGGAACCATGCAAAGGACTCACCTGGAAAGATAAACTGTTGTCTATGATGAATGAAGTAGGCAGCTTTAAACAGAAGAGGAGGTGAGTCACACACACAGAACAGCAAATGCAGTGAAGGAGGAAGGGGGCCAGGCACGGGCTGCTTATGGGATGGGGTGGGGCAGAACAGGGTGATCCATGCAGGAAGGAGAAAAAGAACTGGAAGGAAATGGGTGCTGGCAGGAGACCCCAGGAAGGGGCTTTCCTGGGAGGACTGGCGTTGGGAGCTCGTGGCCCCACTGCTGCAGAGACCGGGCTGATGGCATTCACCTCCCAGGCTCACTTCTCTGTGAAACATGCGGGGGCCCAGAAGGGTGAAATACTGAAAAGGGAATTGTGCCGAGTGCAGAGGAATGGTCTCCACCCCCTTGGCCCCACATTCACCTCCAGGGTGATGAGGCTTTAGCAAACTTTCTCACTATCCAAAACAGAACAAAAACCCACCTGTCTTCAGGGTCCCCGTGAAGGGGACGCGCTGGGGGTCTGGACTCTGACACAGCTGTCGTGTTGTAAAACAGGGGTACCAGGCAGCCTTTCCCCATAAACTGATTCGCTCCCCCACAGTGAAAGCTGAGCGGCTCTCACTGACCTCACAAAACGGGCTTTTTCTGTGGCTATTGTTTTTCAAACAGGCCCTTCCTTTTAGAAAAACCCAAACTAGGCGTTTAGCAAAAGACCCAGTTTCAGAGCATAATGACGGAGCAGAATGGGAGAGGAGGTCATTCTAATGGGCCATCGCTCCACTCCTGGGGAGGGCGGGGTGGAGAGGGGTGTGCGCAGGATGATGCAGGACAGAGCCAGCCAGCCAGGTGTGTGTTAAGGTGAAGGCACAGGCAAAAGAGAAGATTCTTACAAAATCTCGGTCTCCCAGCACCCCTAGAAGAAACCCCTGGTGAAACGGGCCCAGAGAGGCTGTCCGGCCTCCTGCAGGCTGCGTGAGGGTCCCCTGGCACAGGAAAAGCTGTGCTTCTGTCCCCCCGGGCCTGGAGCCCCAAGGGCCAGGCCTGACCTGACCAGGCCCAGAGCAAACTGGAGTGTCCCAGCGGCTGCTCCCTCCTCTGGGCCTCTGCCATCCGAAATACGCGGAGGGCCAAGGCCAACTGCAAGGAGCTGCCAGGGTGGCCGAGGCCTAGGCTCATCCTGAAACAGGCGAGTGGGCCCCACTCTGCTTCTTGGAGATATGGGACACCCCAGGCCTGGCCGAGAGGAGGGAGACCCCGGCCCAACAGAGCCCGGGGCGGTGGCGGAGTCAGAGGTCAGCTCTAGCATGCACCTCCCCTGAGACTCAGTGTCCTCATCTGCACAGTGGGCATAACCTAACCCCAACTTCACAGGGTCTCTTACTTTATGGAAAAGGGAACAAAAGCTTCCCGTTAAGTAGCTTATTCAGATCACGGAGCAGGTAAGCAGCAGAGTCTGGGGCCTTCTGGGCCTGCCTCTGCTCCCTGGACTGCCTGCCATGCTTCCTGGGAGCTCAGCAGCCCTGAGTGAACAGTGCCCACGAGAGGCCACCCCACACACGGGAAGGCAGCGTGGGCTTGTGTCAAGACCCCAGGCCTTGTGCCAGACTTCGCTTTGATCCTGGCTCTCTCTCTCACGTGGGCAAGCCACTTCCTCTGAGCCTCAGTGTCCCCATCTGTAACACGGGTACGAAAGCAGCACATACATCAGAGCGCTCATCAGGTTTAAATACTGGAACGCACTTGAGTTTGGCACAGTGTCTGGCTCCCAGCAAATGCTCTTAGTGGCAGCAGCGTTTGACCTTGAGCCTGCTAGGGCGTGCCAAGAAGGGGTATCCCACCCCATCGTGAACGCACGCAAAGACCTGAGGGTGTGGTACCTGGGAAGTTGAACCTGCTGTCCCGCTGGCCGGGAGACGGGTTGGGGGGCGTCGTGGCACTGGATGGATTGGACGATGTCGGGAAGGGTGCCGGCGAGGAGGGCGTGGAGGACGTGGTGGAGGACGGGTTGCTGCTGGAGTCCAGGTGGTTCATGGCTGGAGGGTGCTCCTGCAGGACCAGAGACGCCAGAAGTGGGCAGGGACTGTCACTGCCCTACCCAGCCTGCTTCCCATCCCCCACGCTGGGGCCTTCCCCTCCCTGCCTAAAAACGAGGAGGTGCGCTCGGGGCATCCTAACGTTTTTACCTAACATTTGAGGGGATGATGGCACAGAGAGTCCCTCACCTCAGTGCCCATCCCCTAGGCGACCCCTGCTCATGCTTCTTCAGCTCAAACATACTTTCCTCCCAGGAGCCTTTCCTGAGCCCAGCGAGGACCACACTCCTCCTCATGCTCCCATAAAAGTTAGCACTTTTCATCAGGGCACTTGAACTACAGTTTGTCAAGGGAAGACATTTTGGATGGTTTTCTGCAGAATGTCCTGTGTGCCCTGTGAAGGCAGGGACCCTATTCATCATACCCCCCAGTGCCTGGCTCTGAGCCAAGCACATAGCAGGGTTTTTAAAATGAATTAAATTCAGCCTCCGATAAGTGTTTATTTAGTGTGTGGTGCACAGTGGTGTCTGATAAATGCTCCCCTCACTCTTCTGCAGACCTACTGGCTAGGACTGCCCAGTGGTTTGGGCCCTAGCAAGGTCAAAGGACCAGCTGAGAGAGGGCTACGGGGGAGTCAGCGTTAGGTGGGACCCTGGCCCCGACCCCTTTCCCAGACCCAAACTCCAATCCCTTGGTGGACAGGGTTGGAATTCCTTGGTCAAAAACATTGGGGCCGGGGTCACCCGGCTGGCTCAGTCAGGAGAACATGTGACTCTTGATCTCAAAGTTCTAAGTTCAAGCCTCATGTTGGAGGTAGACATTACTTAAAAATAAATCTTAAAAAAAAAAAAGAAGAAAAAAAAAAAGTTGGGGCCAAGTTAGGTTAAATGCTCGGTTCATCAGGTTTTTCTTCCGCGGGCCCAAAGCGTCTGGGGTGCCCAGAGCACTCCAGAAGCTTCCAAAGCTATGCAGTGGGCCTCACAGTCCAGGGACAGCCGCCACCACTTGGTGCCATACGCAGGATGGGGAGGGAGCTGGGTCCACCGAGGTCCCATCCTATTCCTCAGGGCCAGGCCGGCCAGGGCAGGGGGAAGGACTACGAGGCAGACTGAATCCCAGCTCCCCCACTCAGCACCTGTGTGACTTCGTTCGAATCCCCCCACCTTTCCGAGCCACAGTGGTTCTCCACAAAATGGGGTATCAGCTGCTGCTTCACACGGTTTTTCACGTGTTCAGTGTTTGATATGAAGTTTTCCTCATGCCCACCGTATGCCAGGCCCAGTGCAGGCATCAGGGAGCGGACAGGAGCAAGATGATGGCCCTGCCCTCCAGAGCACCCCTCCGCTGGGGAGACAGGCCGTCAGCCAGGGGTCCCTCAGCCCGCACTCGGGCAAGCCCTCCCTGAGGGTTGAGTGCTGTAAACGCCGAGGAGGGGGTCTCGGGCAGAGGGAACGGTGGGCACTGAAGCCCCGCGGTGGGAATGGGCAGAGCCGGTGTGAGCCAGGGCGGCTGGAGAAGAGGGTGGAAAGACAGGCTGGCCCCTGAGAGATACACAGGCCAAACGCATGGCCCTCAGCACAGCGCCTCGGCACTCAGTAACAGTTAGCTCGTGTTACGGCCACAAACAGGGAAGGATGAGAGGCGGTCAGTGCCCTTGGTGACATAAGAGAAGGCACCACCCAGAACTCTATGGGGCCGGGGCCAAGCAGGTGCGTGCAGGAGGGCTTCATGCAGGAGGAGGGGCCCTGAGTGGGGTCCAGAGGAACTGACAGGGGGAGAGCGAGGGGGTATGGGGACACGGTGCAAATAGGGGTGCACCTGGTATTGCCGGAGAGCGGAGGGCAGACAAGAAAACAATGCTGGCAGGGTGGGAGTGGCAGGTCAGGGGCCCGGCATCCCTCCCGAGGAAATGCGCCTAATCTGTGACAGGCTGGACAACACACGCTGCTCCTGACAAACGAGTTCATTGTCCTGTTACCCTCACAACACCCTGTGAACGAAGCATTATCATCCCCACTTTACAACCTAGGAAACTGAGGCTCAGAGAGGTACGGGAATTTGCCCAAGGTCACAGAAGCAAGGAAGGGGACCCATCGGGACTGGAGCTCAGGTCTGTGGTCCTTCACCCCCACACCCCTATTCCTAGAGGGAATGTCACGGGTGGGGAAAACGCAATGACAGGTGGAGGGAGGCAGGAGACAAGGACAGGCAAATAAGAGAGGTCACCCCTGAGGCAGTGGCCTCCCTTGTTGGACAAGGAGATGTGGCCATGGTACCTCCAGAACAGCACCCCCCCGCCAACCACCACCGTCCCAAGCTGCATCATCAGCCACGCTACCTGCTTCTCTTCTTTCTGTCCAAACCTCTACCTAGGCCGGCCCAAGCCACAGAAGGCAACTGTGGCCCTGGAGAAGCCAGTCGTGTGACCCTCAGTCACATGAGGCAAGGCTTAGCCTAGCATGCTAAGCCCTGGTATGGGGCTGGGACACAACACACTTGAAAACCACAGCCACACCCACAGCAGCCTGGGGGGGAGGCCACCGGCTGCACGGTCACCAGGGGGCTGCCATCAGAAGCCATCATTAGCGCGGGCATCTTGCCGACACCACACACATCTGTGCCTGGACCGTGACAGGACAGGTCTGTTAGACTCTCGACAGTCTGTGTGGCTACAGAGGGCACCTGTCTGTATTAGCAGAGAAGCCCCAGCCCAGGCTCTGAAAAACACAATCCACCTTCACATATTACTTTTGAAGGTATGTTCGCTGTACCCTGACTAAGGCCAGGCTTTGGGGCTGGGCGGCCACGGAGACTTCTGCTCTGGGCCTGCCCCTTGCTCACGGGGGGGCCCTGTGCTCAGTTTCGTCATCTGAAATGGAGGGAAAATCAGTATGTGATTTTCAGAACCACTGTGAGGACCAAAAGAAATACCAGTGGAAAAAGTTCCCAACTCATAGTAAGTGCTCAGGAAATGTTAGGTCAAAATAGAGGAAGCAGGTCGTGGGCACATAACTACAATCTGGACATAAACGTGAAGTCTGGGACACGGCGAAAGATAGGACCCCAGATTTCACGCCCCCCTCCCGGCCGGATCTCTGCATTACAGGGAGGAGTTCAGGGTGAGAGGGGGTTTCTCTTGCCGCCCGGCGTACCTTCTTTGTCAGTGCTTTGGGGAGGGTTCCGAAATGGGGCTCAGCTGCTCTATCCCCCGGGTTGTTGATGTCCGAGGGGACAGATTCTGTCCTCCGAAGCCTAGGTTCTATTTAAAAAGAAAAGGGGGAACCATTAATAGAGAACAGACCAGGCTACAGAGGAGATTCCCCCCCAAATCCAGAAAGCGGAGAAGGGCAGAACACTCACGTGGAAGGAAGGATATTCTACAGGCAGGGGCTTCTTTTGTACACTTGTTGTGACACTTCAATCTGGTAAAGAAGGCAGGGTCAGTGCACGGAGGGTCACTCGGGGCTCCCAGGGCATCCACGGGGCCCTGAGCCTTGCCGGGCAGCTCTGCGCAACACCCACTCGTGACCGCCTCGATCGCCACAAATTCCTCAGCAAACATCAGCTCAAAAGTTTGGAACGTCCCACGTGGACAGTGTTAGCACGACCACGTTCCCACCGTTGTCTGCCTAATCTTCACAGCAGACAGTTTAAATCACACCCATTTAAACGTTGTGGGTCCCACGTCTATCCCTCTCCTCTAAAGAAAGGGAGACCCTCCACCCACATTCAGAAAGCTGAAGACAAATCTGAACTTACAAAACAAGAGAGAATCCTAAGGAGGAGAATGTCTGCATTACCCAAGGATCCCAGAGATGTAAGGAGCGGTCCCTCCCGTTGCAGTCCAGCATGGGCCTCATGGTCAGACGGCCAGCATGGGCCAGAGTGCAAAGACCTCGACCCTCAGTTTGGTCTTGCCTGCCCTACCACATCTCGGGGTTCTCAACGACTCAACGGGTTAACAGTTAGGGCCCTACCAACCTCACTCTACAATCGTAGGAGAGCGCAGGGCTGAGAGGGCACTCTGTGCTCTCCGCATGAAAAGCATTACTTAAAAGGGAGCAGGAGGTCCCCAATTTAAAACCAGGAGCCACAGGAGACCTAGGCTGGGGGAAAGCTCTGGCGTCCTCTTGGTGGTCTGGGAGTCATTGGGAAAACACAATTTATCCAACTGACATGCATGAGACCCGTCACCTCTGGTCTGGCAGGAGCCCAAATGCTGTACTCCACACACTAGCTCGGAATCTTGGAGCAAGCCCGGTAGACAAAGAGGCCTGGAATCATCTTCCCAGTTGTAAAAATGAGGCCCAGAGAGGGCAAGCATCTTGCCCCAGGTCACAAAGCAATGGAGGGCAGTGATCTGGGAACAAAGACTCCAGGCCCATCCTCCGTAGGGTGAGGGTAGTCAGACAGTAGAGAACATTCTGCACCCCCCACACTGCTCCCTATCCTTGTCCTCCTGGCCTACCAGAAAGCACAATGGTACGAAACAAGAAAGTGAGATCTGTATACAATCTCCCTTAACTCTCTTCTGTGAATACCACTAGCCATCTCTGTTTTTTCCCACTCCCTGTCCCCTTCTCCCCATCTTGTGTACTAACGCTAAGGCTAAATTTTGTGTAAGGCTAAACTTCAGAACTCCTTAGAGTTTCCAGAACGGCCTTCCCCTTCCTCGCCGATGTTGTGCAAGGTAAAAAGGCCTGGAATTCTTTCTTCCTGGGTCTCCCTGGTAAACTTCTGCTCATCCTTCAAAGCCCACGTCAAATTTGCCCTTCTTCTGGGAATGTCTTGCTTGATGCGTCCTTAACCTCCCTAGAAAGGGCTGGTCACACCATGGTGTGCCGAATGGGGTCACAAATAGACGTACGAACTCTCAAAGGAGTTCCCTGGAATCCTGACTTAACCTCAGGCCAACAATCAAGTAGTTACTTGACTGTTACTTGTCTAGTTACTGTTACTAGCGCGTGGGGTTTCCACCCTCTCCCACCGCCCCCACCCTCCGCCCCTCACCTGCAGTGCTTGCATTTCACTCCAAACATCATGCTCTTCTGGCACACGTGGCAGACCTGCGACAGCCAAGACTTGGTGGAGAACCTGCAAGCGGTGGACACCGGAAAATGTTCACGCGGCTGGGAGACCAGAGCCCGGACAGAACGGGGCCCCGGGGAGACCGGGAGACCGGGTTCCATCCCAGAGCCACCGGAACCCTCTCCCGGGGAGGGCAGGGACGCCCGGGGTCACTGCTCCCCCTGGGCATTCAGATTTCCCAGCCACAAAGTCCTCATTGCCCGACTCGTAAAGCGTGCACGCCAAGCGATTCCAGTCTTAGGAATTTACCCAACAGATACGCCCTCGGGTGTCAAACGATGTGCAGACGAGGTTACTCCCCGCAGCGTGTTTGCAGCAGTAAAAGGCTACAAACGGGGGCGTTGTGGGTGGCTCGGTTGGTTGGGTGACTGACTCTTGATTTCAGCTCAGATCGTGATCTCAAGGCTCACGGGATCGAGTCCCGCGTCGGGTTCTGCGCGGACAGCGTGGAGCCCGCTTGGGATTCTCTCTCGCGCTCCTCTCTGTCCCTCTCCCACTTGCTCTCTCTCTCAAAATAAATAATAAGCAAACTTAAAAAAAAAAAAAAAGACTATAAACAACCTATGCTGTTTAGTGTATCGGCGACTGACTGTGTACAGGCCGGTCCGATCACACAATGGGACGCCATGAGGCCAGAAAATAAGAAAGCTCTTTTTTGTGCAAATATGGAATGATCTCCAAATTACATTATCAGGGGAAAAAGTACGACATGACCCCATTTATATGAAATTCAAATACAGGGGCGCCTGAGTGGCTCAGTCGGTTGAGTGTCCGACTTCGGCTCAGGTCATGATCTCACAGTCCATGAGTTCGAGCCCCGCGTCGGGCTCTGGGCTGACAGCTCAGAGCCTGGAGCCTGTTTCAGATTCTGTGTCTCCCCCTCTCTCTGACCCTCCCCCGTTCATACTGTCTCTCTCTCTCTGTCTCAAAAAATAAATAAACGTTAAAAAAAATTTTTTTTTAAATTCAAATACAGAAAAAGTAACTTATGATGACACATGAACAGTCGCCTCTGGGTGGTAGTGCTATCAAGGGCCAAAGGTCAATTCTGGGGGGGCTGGAATGCTCTGAATCTTCACCTGTGTGGTACACATGGGTGTGTGCATATGTAAAAATTTGTGCACTCAGCGCTATGGAAATGATGCCCCCGTTAAAAAAAATTTTTTTTTAATATTTATTTTTGAAAGAGAGAGATACAGCATGAACAGGCGAGGGGCAGAGAGAGAGGGAGACACAGAATCCAAAGCAGGCCCCAGGCTCCGAGCCGGCAGCGCAGAGCCCGACGCGGGGCTCGAACTCACAAAACAAGATCATATACTGAACTCAAGTTGGACGTTTAACTGACTGAATCACCCAGGCGCCCCCCTTTTTTAAAAAAAATTTTAACGTTTATTTTTGTGTGAGAGAGAGAGAAAGCATGAACAGGGGAAGGGCAGAGAAAGAGCGAGACATAGAATCTGAAGATGCCTCCATTTTTAAAAGAAAAAAAAGCGAAGGGTAGAACAGTGTTAATAATATATGTAGTATCTGGTGAAAACAGAAAAAGGAGGCCAAAAAACATACATATGTATTTGCTTGTATAAAAATTATCTCCAACTGCCCAGATCTGCCTACAGGGGGACCTAGAAGGCTGGGGACAGCAGGAGAGGACTGTGTACATAGCCGCCCTTCTCTACCTCTTAAATTCTGAATGTATTTCAATCCAAAGTAAATCAAAACTTAAAAAATTTAAAACCCACAAAAGATAGACCGGAAGGATGGATGGGGGTTGAGCGGGTGGTGTCCTCTGGAGAAAGTCCAAGGCGGTCCACAGGGTGGGGAGGCCTAAGGGCGGAAAGAACTCACTTTTTTTTTTGGAGGATTTTTCAAAGCGTGGAGTATCATAGGAGCAACAGAACAAACAGCAACAGTATTTGGGGAAGGGTTTGTAATGCATCCATAAGACATGAGCTCACTCAATTCTTACAACTACCCCTGGGGAGTTAGGCGGGTCTGAGATTCTCAGTACACAGGCAAGGGAACCAGAGAGGTCAGGGGACTTTCCCAAGGCCACACACTGGGAAGTTACGGCAGGGTCTGGACCCCAGGGGCCTCCACATAGAGTGTGAGGGCTCCTCTGAGAGACCACTAGGGCAGAGCAGGAGAGAAAGAGCATGGGCTTTGGGGTCAGGCTGCACTGGTGACTCCTACCACCTATGGACTGTGGGATGCCTCAGGGCCTCTGCAAATGCGGCCAACACGCGCACCTCGCAGGGACCTGGGGAGATCACATATGCGAATGCATAGTGCCCAGAGGGTTACAGTCTCCACCCAGACGAGATGGGTGCTTTCAGGGACTAGAACAAAGGCACCCGTGTGCTTGAAGGGCCTTTTTTTTTTTTTTTTTTTTTTTTTTTTAGTTTTTTTTAAATTTATTTTGAGAGAGACAGAATCCCAAGCGGGCTCCATCTGCACTGCCAGCATAGAGCCCAACATGGGGCTTGAACTCACAAACTGTGAGACCATGGCCTGAGCTGAAATCGAGAGTCAGATGCTTAACGGACCGAGCCACCCAGGTGCCCCCCTACCCCATGAAGTGCCTTTTAGGGAGCCCTGATCCTGCCTCCCTGGGATCCACATACTCTCCCTGGGCTTTAATCTCCTCTCATGCCAAAGCAGGGAATAGGGAGCAGCGCAGTGGTATCTGAGACGGCCTCCACCAGGGAAATCATGAAAACAGGGCAAATGGTGGTGAGGTCCGGGCCCGAGAAGAGACAAGCGCTAGGAAGGGGTGTGGGGTGTGGGGTGTGGGGTAAAAGCCTTCCCAGACCAGGGAAGAGCCACAGACAGCTTCCCCCTCCCCCCACAGGATTAGACCAAAACACTTTAGATCTTCTTAGAGAGGCCTGGAACACGGGTTTAAAAAAACCCAGAAGGTGGGGCAGTGATGTCACCAGGGTGGGGCAGCCTGGCAATATGAGACAAGGGGACTGCTGCTGCCCTAGCTGGAGGGCAGCTTCTGCTGCCCCAGGTGGAAGGAAGTGGCAGCCCGGGAAACACTCAGGGGCGAGCTGACACAGCCCACATCCTCTGTGAAGGCAGGTGCACCCAAAGACAAAAGAAACAGCTGATCCCGGCGTGCCCCAGATCCTGGCCGACACGGGCCCCTCTCGGGCTAAGGCCTGTGCTTGTCCACCAAGTGCTCCCCGGTGCCGGACTCGTGAAACCCAGGTGCACATCACCCCACTGTATCCTTGTTTGCGGGGGCGGGGGGAAACTGAGGCTCAGAGAGATTACTGGTGTGCAACCCACGGAGGCAGAATGGGTAGGGTTCTCGTCCTGTGCTGAGCGGCTCTCACATCCTGGGAGCCTTGGGTACAGATGAGGGAGGCCCTGGGACCTGCACTCGAAGGGCTTGTCCCGACTGTCAGCCAGGCCCTCTCGTCGGTGGTACTCTAGCGCCTGGGGATCAGCCCTGACGAGTCTCCGGGTGTCTGGGTGCCATCCAGGGGACACGATCCCTATCTTACTGGCAGCATGACCTCAGGCAAATTGCTCAGGCCCTCGGAGCCACAGCCGGGTCTCCACCTCTGGGCAAGAGTTCCAGGCTGGCCTCCCAGGCTGGACGGTAGCTCACACTCCCGGGGGAGATGAGAGGCCCTGCGAAGTTGCAAAGGTCTCAACAAGCGTGCCCTGCTGTGCTCACGGCAGGCTTTCGCAAGGGACGGCCAGAGCGCAGGCATCCCGAGGCACCGTTCTGCTGGTTGTCCGGGCTGGGGAGATGCCGTGCACACCTGCTGTTGGTGCCACACACGAGCTCCACGAGTGTTGAGGCCAAGCCTTCCGGCCAGGCCACGTCACGGGCCCATCTCAGCCTATGCCAGCTCACACCAGCACCAGCGCGACTAGGAGTTGTGAGAAATCCAGACTGCTAAGCAGAGAACTTTAGGGATGGGGCCTGGGGTTTGGAGCTTCAAAGCTCCACGGGCTCTGATGCGTGGCTGGGTGTGGGCCCGACGCGATCCGGTGCTGGACCCGCAGGAAGCTCTCGGCTCCTCCTCCGGGAGACTGTGAGCCTGTTTCTCCTGGGACCTGTGTTCTCCCTCAGCAGGGTGAGGAAGAGACACATGGAGGGGTAGGGGAAGACCCACAAGTCCATACGACCGCTGGTGACAGGCAGGGCTTCCAGGTGGGTGCAGGGCTATGTTCACAGAGGTGATGGACAGACCAGAGGCAAAGAGTCCTCGAGAAACAGGGATCAGGACAGACCGCCCCCCCCCACCTGCAATGAGGAGCAACCCTTAGTGGGGGCACTGGTACATGCAGGTCTCAGCCCAGCTGTGCCCATCCCTGTTCTGGACTGGCTGGACCTACCTGTGAGTCACCGACAGCCCGATGTCCCTTCGTACCATCTGTGGGGATCCGTACGGGAGATCTGCAGGGAAAGAGGCCAGGTCGAGCAGGCTGAGGAAGCTTGTGCCTAGGACCTTCTAGATCAGAGATCACAGGCCGGGTGGGTACGGGGAGTCACTGAATAGTAGGTAAATGTTTCCCTGAACGTTCAAAACAAGGACAGGCCAGGTAGACCAGGGCAGCGTGGTGACCCTCATGCCCGGCCTTCTTCTCCTACGAACGTTGCTGCCTGGCCCCCACAGATGGTTCAGAAACCACCGCCGTGTGGCTTCTGGCTGCAGTGGAAGGCAGGCTTGAAGGGAGGGCTGCAGGCAGAGCAAAGCTGAGGACAGAAGTCTCCGCCTACACCCCATCCCACAAGAATCCACAGGTCACTAGCTTGCAAGGGCTTACTTCTGGTCACTTCCTATTTAGTGGGTAGGAGCTGTGCGGCCCTTGGCAGAGGATTTGAGACTGGTTAGCTATACAGCACATCTGGTACCCTTCCAGCCAGAAGCACCTGGAGACTTCTGCTCTGAGGACCACCAGTGCCTGATCTTGGCGGGTAGAGCAAGGACGACGTGGAGTTTTACCATGCTCCCAGGTGGCCCAGCCCCACCAGCCGCTGGGGAAGTCTCAGGCAACGAGCCCTGAGATGAGCATTCTGTCTGCCTTCCCATGGGGCACCCTGGGCTCTCCCTGTCCTAATCCTGGGCTTCCCCATCAGAATAGCATCCTCCCAGTGTTTACAGCATTACAGCTTGGGCATCAAGGAGCAGCAGGAAGCAACCACTCCATCCACAGGCAGCTCATGTGTCCCACTGCCCTTCTGCCCCTCCTCCACCTGTGCACCCCCTCTCCTCCCCTCCCCCACCCCCTCCTGCTTCTGTCCCCCCTCCACCTGTGCACCCCCCTCCTGCCCCTCCTCCACCTGTGTACCCCTTCCCCACCCCCCTCCCGCTTCTGCCCCTCCTAAGCGCTGCCTATCTCCTCCTGGGGGTGGTTCTCAGAGACCATGGATGGGCTTCAGGCGTTCTGGGAATCCTCTGGACTGGTAAGCAGAACTTTGTGGGCTTTTCCCTGGAAAGAAGGTCTAAACTTTTATCCAGTTATCAGAAGGAACCATACCCCAGAAAGGTCAGGAACATGGCGCTTGAGGGATCTCTAGCTGTCTCCTGCCCTTAGAGTCAGCAACATCCCTGCACCTCCTGTCCCCATGTGCTGGCCCGGCACACACCTCCTCCTCCCACACCACAAGGGGAGTTTGATCAGGACCAAAAAGCCCTTTCCTGCTCCCTGATGATTCAGGAACCCACCATCACACCCTTCAGGGCTCTCTCTGGCACACCTGCCCTGGGGCTGACTTGTCCCAACTCCCTTCTGGGATCCCCTTCACTGTGAGCAGCCAAGGCCATCAAAGCATATGGGTCTAACAGGGGTTAGGCCGCCAACCTAAGAGAAACAGACTATGGAAAAATGAGATTTCAACCATGTATCTCTGAACACAACCCATGACCGACTTGTAATGAGCTGCGGTCAGAGGATAGGAGGGAGGGGAGACAGCACACGAGCTAGGCATCGACCGCCCCTGATCCAGACAAAATACTCACCCTGAAGACCCTGCTCTGCCTCTGGCAAGCTGGGCAGGCAGTCTCCCTGCCGCGATCCCTGCACTACAACAGCAGCCAGGAGGATGACAGGACCAGGCTGCCCTAGGGATGCAGGGGCTGAATTCTCCTCCAAGGTTCCGGGAGGGGCCCTGAAGTCTGCACCCATGCCCTGGGGAAGGGGCCTCACTCCTTGCTCACTCCATGCCTCCCTGGTGGTCCCGCGGCCAGCTTCATCTTGGTGTAGCTGTGGCCTGCTACCCCTGCCTCATCACTAAGGCCCTGCTGACAGCTTCATCACTCTGTTTCGCCAGCTCAGGACGAAAGTAAGCTGCTATTTTGCTCAGGCAAGACCCAGACGTCTCTGCATTTCCACTGCGCCAATTAAAAGACTCCAGAGGCATGGCTGGTGCCCTCTGCTCTGACTCAGGAGAGAAGCCCTACAGCACAGCCATGTGCAAGGACCTGCTCCCACCCTGCAGGTGGAGGGGCAGGAAAAGCAATCTGGGGCTGCCCGGGCTTCTTCCTCCCCTCCCAAAGGGGCATTTCTATCCGCACCCCCCAATCTCTCGGGGCTGCATTCAGAGCCAACCCACATTATTGCCCCTGGAGTTATTCCTCTCCCAAAGTGGGGGGTCCCCTGACA
The DNA here is from genome assembly GCF_027475565.1 of Acinonyx jubatus. NCBI lineage: Eukaryota > Metazoa > Chordata > Mammalia > Carnivora > Felidae > Acinonyx > Acinonyx jubatus. Next base: position 18,399,988 of record NC_069397.1, read on the forward strand.
TCAGCTGGGTTCTGAGGACGGCTAACATCCACTTGCTACCAGACAGATGGCATGTCTCTCTGGGCTACCAAAGCGGCTCAGCAGACAAGGCTCCCTGCCAGAGGTCACCTGTGGGGATGGCAGGGTGCAGATGGGGCCTGAGGAGGAACTGCCCACAGCCCATGGCAACGTCAAGGTCCCTGCTTCGCAGAGAGCAGCTCCTGGCTGGGCTGAGACCACCTCGTGACATCCTAAGGCCACCTGTCCTAGAGCTATTTCCTGGGGTGGTTCCCAGCACCTCTGCTTCTGGGTGGTGGAAAGGCTGACTGGACTGAGAGAGGGTCAAAGAAATCCACCCCTGACGGGGACAGCAGCACAAACACGACTCCCGGGTGGCAGAGGGGACGAAAATGAATCACTCTTACCAAACCTGCAGGAGACAAAAAAGAGAAAAAGTGGGATGACGTCACCGTGCTGGCTCAGTGTGTTCCCCAGAACATCACTCACTGGGAGGGAGCGGGCAACGTCCTCAGGTAAGGACATTGAGCCCCTGGGGCATGGGGCCAGACTATGGGCACGGTTCCTCGATGGGAAGGGCTAGAAGTGCCCTCCCTGGGCCCCCCTGTGGGCACAGAAGTTACTCCTGCGCTCCCACGCTGCACGCTCTTGTCTATCAGCTTATCTACGCCTCGCCAGCCACGCAGCACCGTATGGTATGCTCCGTTTCACAACTGAGGAAACAGGCTCACGGTCTCTGAGATCACCTCCCGCAAGCGGGGACACCTCGGGTGTCCAGAGCCCCGCAGGGAGGGGTGCTCAGGGTCAAGGCAGGAGAAGGGGAAGTGGCTGGAGTAGGAGGGCGAGGAGAACAGAAAGGGGTCCCCAAGGAGGGCCAGGTGGAACGTGTCCTGAGCAAGCTCGTCCCAGGGGCTGCCGCTGGCCCAGCGACAAAGAAAGCTGGGGAAGACGCAGGCCACCCGGGCCGCCCTATGGGCTTCGCTGAGTGTCCACAGTGCTAGTTCTAATGGCTCTGTGTGGACTCGACTCAGAATCCCAGGGTGACGCCCAGCTCACCAGCTATGGGATGTGAGTGGCGCCATCTGCCTGAGGCTCCGTTCTGTGCCCAGAGCCCTCCGGATGCTCCTCTCAGGGGAAAATGAGACACAGATGCACTGGGTTTACCCACCGAGATGCCCTCTGATGACCCACTTCCATGTGTCCACATGGTAATCGTACTGGGCTCTTTGGGAGAAGAGGATCCAGAAGGGGCGGAAGGCTGCAGTCCCTTCTGGGGAGGGGGCAGGGGACCAGGCCCCAGCAGGATGGGCTGACCGGGGGTGTCTGGGTGGGTCACAGCATGCATTCTTCTCGTTGGGTGACATACCCAAAACCATCAGAGATGTCCAGGGCCCATCCCATAAGGGACCCAAGACAGCCTTCACTGGACAGGGGGAGCCAGCCCACCCAAGACCAGAAAAGGAGAGCACATGTCAGGAAAAAAAGCCTGGACTCAGAGGTACAGGAAGGTAGGAGGCACCCAGAGAAAGCTCCCTCCTTCCCCTCTGCCCCGCCCACAAGGGTACACTGACAAGGGCAATTTTTGTAATAGCCAAACTGACAAGGACCTGAAGGTCGTCCTTCAGGAGGGGAGGAGTTAAACTATACAATGAAATGATAGGAAAAAGTTAAAAAGATGAGGTAGCTTGAGTAACTATAGGTATACACAAAAGCGATAACCTGGTTAGCTCTGAAAGGGGAATGGGGGTGGCCAAGGAAAAATGGTGGGGGTAACTTCACACTGTCTACCCTACAGTGACAAACAACATGTGCTACAAAGCATCTGCATCTTGGACCACGTGACACTTAGTACCTATTTAAGTATATAAATTAAGAAAATTTTTTACAGAAAAAGTACTTTAAGATGTGGGGACATGACATTCTCAGAGATAAGAAGTTAAAAAAAAAAAAACTAGGTTATAGAACAGAGCACATAGTATTTGATAATCATCAGAGATTTCAGCCAGATATTCTAGTTTTCTCCATCTGGGCACATGGGAGAATTGACATTGCTTGGTTGCTTTGTTTGAGTAGGGTCACAAATGGTGAGTGGAACTTGTAGGAAAAGAGCGTTTAACTGTTAGTGTTTAACATGTAAAATTCTTTCTTCCTCTGCCCTAGTAGAATGTTCCAGACAATGATCCAGAAAGTGGCTGTTCTGTCAGCCTGGGATCTAGAATGAGGCCAACCCATGATGGACAGGTAGCATAAACAAGAAAGAAATCTTTGTTGTTTTAAGATGTACAGAGCTAGGGGCTATTTGTTACTGCAGCATAACCCGGTCTATCCTGACTGATACATGGCAGTGTGTGTGTGTGTGTGTGTGTGTGTGTGTGTGCGCGCGCGCGCACGCGTGTGCGTCCGTCCATATCCAGAAGGAACCTAGCAGGATTCAGTCCCCACTGTTAACGTAGCCTGGAGAGTGGACTTTGCACGCTTCCATGTTGACTTTATTTGTCCTTTTAAAATAAAGCCTGTGTTACCTTTGTAACAAGAAAGCTGTAGGCAGAACTGGCAAACTGAGCCCCAGCCTGGCAGGAACACTCACCTCATTGGGGAGACCTCGTCAATGCGGTTCCCCAGCTGAGACTCATGGGACTTGCTCCGGGTGAGCGTGGGGAAGCTGGGCAGCAGCTGAAAGACCTTGCGGCTGGGCGGGGGCGGCGTCCGCGGTGGCTTCAGCTTGGTGTGCCTTCGCAGCTGGGGCGTGGTCGGCGGGGTGATGAAGCTGTGCAGGGCGCGGGGGGTCAGCCGGCCGCTGGCGTGCAGGGGGATACAGGTGTCCGCGAGGCCCTCGCAGGGGCCTGGGGTCGGGGAGTCCGAGGTGGGCAGAGCCGACACGGAGACGGAGCGTGGGCCCTGGGCACCGCTGCCCATTCTGCCCAGCTGGGTGCTCCCTGGGGGCCAGGGCGGGCCGGCTGGCGGGAGGGTGTCCGCGGAAGGCCCCGAGCCACTTTCCCGCCGGGCGTCCAATGAACTCCAGCCTGAGTCATCTTTGTGCTCCCCTCCTGTGGGCCAAGAAGTCGAGTCACAGATGACTGGAGCTAGAGAGATTTACAGGTGAGGTGGCCAGGGCCCAGAGAGGGTAACACCTTGTCCAATGCTGCACAGTTCCTTACCAGAAGGCTTCAGCTACCAGCCTTCGTAAAGGCCTTCTCATGCACACGTGTCATTGCCCGTGTTATCTGTGACTCAAGGGCACCAGCACAGATGTCACTGTCCCCATTTTATAGAGGGGAGATGAGGCCCAGAGAGAGAATGGCTTGTCCAGGGTTCATGCTGGCAAGTCTGTGGGGAGTAAGCCAGGACACCCAACCCAAAAATGGATGACCTCAGAGAGGGAAGTGGTAACTGATCTTTAAGAGTCAGGAAGGGGAAGCTGGGATGAGTGAAAGGGATAACACCATGTCAAGTAAATTCAGGGGCGCCTGGGTGGCTTAGTTGATTAAGCGTCCGATTTCGGCTCAGGTCATGATGTCACAGTCCGTGGGTTCGAGCCCTGTGTCGGGCTCTGTGCTGACAGCTCAGAACCCGGAGTCTGGTTCGGATTCTGTGTCTCCCTCTCTCTCTGCCCCTCCATAGCTCACACTCTGTCTCTCTCTCAAAAATAAAATACTAAACATTAAAAAATTTTTTAAAGAAAAAAAAAATTCAAACATCAGGAAAGGGGTGTCCCAACCTTCAATAGTAATCTTCCCTGGGAATTTGCTGGGAAAGAGACCCAATGAGGAAAGGGTCAATAGCCACTTCTTTCTGAGAGGCTGTCCTTTTGGCCGCCCACACTGTTGGCCCCGGAGACCTTGGGGCTCTGTGCAGTTCCAGCTCAATGGCACAGTCTGTCTGTTCGTTCAAGCACATGCTGGACATCAAGGCATGAAAAAGACATTCACTGTGCTTGAAGGGTCCAAAGAGGGGACAGCAGTGTGCTGAGACAGAGCTGTCTGGGCACTGAGGGAATATGAACAGCCTCTAAACAGCCCGGAGGGCTTCCCAGAGGAGGAGGAGCCTGGGCTGAGCCAGCTAGAGAAGAAGGTGAAGCAGGTGTACTGGGCAGAGGGAACAGCACGTGCAAAGGCAGGGAACACACGGCACCTTCTGGGAACTACAGAGTTCCCTGTGCCTTGAGAGGTCAGGACAAGCCAGGGAGAAGCAAGAGATGAGGTCGGAGGGTCAGTCCCCCCCGGGGCCAGCTCAGGAGGGGTCTCGGAGGGCTCGTGAAGGACTTTAGGTTTGTGCTTACAGGGGATGAGGAGACTCCAGAGGGTTGGGGGCAGAGAGAAAGGAGCCCATGATCAGACACCCTGCTGTGGGGAAGGAAAAGACACCTGCCTCCAGTGAGTGGAAAGTACAGGAAGGCAGATTTTGACTCCAGACAAAATGAACTTCCACACTGGAGTTATTCTACTTTGTGCTTTGTACCCTGACTCAGGCAGGGCCACACGAGGCCGCGGAGATTCAGAGAGGCCACACGCACTGCCGAGGTCAGGCAGCCCTCGATCCCGACCGCAGCACTAGGCCTCCTCCCACGAGGCCGTCCATTCTGAATAACCTACAAATCCGGCCCAGCCTTGCGAGGTAAAGAGCTCTCGGTCATCAGAGGTGGCCAAGCCCATGCGGCCATTTATCTGGCACAGTGGAGGGAAGCGACCTTCGAGACTCTCAGGGTTTCTTGTACATTCCCTCCGTCTTCAAGGACCCTTCCTCCTACCTCACTACATGGTGACTTTCTCTTCATGAATCAACTCGGCAGAGTGAGATACTCGGCCTGTGTGTGTGCTCCTTGTGTTTGCTCCCAGAGAACTGTAGCCATGACTTACACTGTAACTTACACAGTGGCCTACGGGAGGCGCTGGCATGCCTGTCACTGAAGGGATGAAAAAATGGCCAAGTCCGCCACCCAAGGAAACAAGCCCCAAATTCTTCAGTTTGCCATTTTTTAAATAATTTTTCTTTTTAACTTTTTAACTTATTTTGTGAGAGAGAGCGGGAGCGGGGTAGGGGCAGAGAGAGGGAGACAGAGGATCCGAAGTGGGCCCTGCACAGACAGGCTGAGAACAGCAAGCCTGATGCGGGGCTGGAACTCACAGACCGCAAGATCATGACCGGAGCCAAAGTCTGATGTTCAACTGACTGAGCCACCCAGGCACCACCGCCCTTTTTCTTTTTTTTAATGTGAGAGAGAGAGGGGGTGGGGGGGAGAGGAACAGAGGAAAAGAAAGAGAGAATCTTAAGCAGGCTGCATGCTCGGCATGGAGCCCGACATGGGGCTTGATCCCATGACCCTGGGATCATGACCTGAGCCGCAAGTAAGAGCTGGATGCTCAACTGACTAAGCCATCCAGGTGGTCCTAATTTACCCATTTTTATTTTTTTTTTAAATTTTTTTTTAACGTTTTTATTTATTTTTCAGACAGAGAGAGACAGAGCATGAACGGGGGAGGGGCAGAGAGAGAGGGAGACACAGAATGGGAAGCAGGCTCCAGGCTCTGAGCCATCAGCCCAGAGCCCGACACGGGGCTCGAATTCACGGACTGCGAGATCGTGACCTGAGCCGAAGTCGGACGCTCAACCGACTGAGCCACCCAGGTGCCCCTAATTTACCCATTTTTAATCACTGCTGCTTTGAGCCAGCTCAGGGATGGCAAATGGGTCTTGACATGCATGCCAACGCCAGTTAACCAGCAGTGGCTCTTGAGAAGGACTCCGGAGTCACTCAGCAGGAAGAACCTGGGTGTGATTAGCAATGTGAGCTACAGACGAAGGATAGGAAGTATCAGCAGGAATGATCTCCCCTGTTCATCAGCCTCTGGCACAGAGAACCATCCTTCACTCACCTTTCTTAAGACCAGTGACCACAAGGCAAGTGGCTTCAACATTTGCTAGGACTCCTCGAGCCTCATACTGAAAAGAATACTAATATATGCCAGGCTCTGGTCTAAGCACTCGACCTTAACTCAGTTCCTCCTCACAACGCTATGAGAGAATGTTGTTATTACCTCCATTGTACAGATGAGGAAACTGAGGCACGGTGGGGTTAAGAAACAGACCAAGGTCCCACGGATTCTAAGAGTGCTGAGCCCAGGCAGGCAGAATACACAGTCCACCTTTATGGCAGCTAGACTGCTCTAGGTGCAATCAAGACTGATCGCATGATCTGAGACACCGGGCAATCGTGGTATCCACCTCGGCCCCAGAAGATTCCCTGGAGGTTTGGCCACCACTGGGCAGACCCACTGGGGTGAGGTGTGGCCAGGACCCTCTTGGGGACGTAGGGGTACCACAGCTGAAACCAGACGAGAAGGACACGGAAAAGACCCCCTCCTCCTCATAGGCCTCCTCCGGGGCATGGTAAAAAAAAGCACCCTCTGAGGAAGAAACCCGAGTTCGAAGCCCAGCCCTGCCGCGTGCCAGCTGTGGGACCCTGGACAATTCACCCAATGCTTCCGATGGTCTAGCTACAACAGGCACTTACCACCACCGCTGAGAAGGGTGTCGCCACATACACGTCAAGCGCCTGACGAGTCAGTGGTCTCCCTGTCTTGGCACCCAGGACGGGCAGACAGGAACCTTCCTAATACAAATGGGTCACCATCCCTCAACGGCTGGTGCCTCCACAGTTCCTTACCATTTGGGCACAGGGAGGGAAGGCTGACGAGTCACCCCACGGTCCCAGCTTGGGTACCAAGTTGTTCTACATTTCCGCAACGCGGAAACAACGCTGCTGCCAACAAAGACTGAGGCTGCAATTCTGGCTCTGCCACCGACTGCTGTGTGTCCGTGGCTAAGCCTTTGCCTTCTCTGGGCTCAGTCCCCTCTGTGAGTGGGGACGCGAACGCAGGCTCCGTCTCTCTCACGTTTATTCTTTGGCACGTGCTGGGAGGCCTGGTACTGGAGGTCTTCTGAACCGAGTGAAGCTCTCCACGCTAGGCTCTGTGTCAGAGGAGGACTCGGTATAATGGGGCCGAGACAGAAATCAAGCCCAGTCCCCTCTGGGGGGAAAAGAAAAATCGAGCAGAATGTAAACTTCAGTACCTTCCTTGAGCCTCAGGGAGCCAGAAATAAGACAGGTGGCTCCGACAATTAAAAACGGGGCTAATTCCATTCATTAGGCTCACTTTAAAGCCTTACTGGTGTGGTAGTGAGCATGTTAAGTCACGGTGTTTGAAGTTGTTTCCAAGGCAAGATTTAGAAAGCCCACAAATAACTCTCAAGGAACTCATCGTAATACCAGGATTACCCACTTTGCCTGGAGTGGCCACGTCCACACTCACAGCTGAAACACCATAGCTTCTCTCATCTGAGCACACAGCCCCGCAGCCAATGGGGGCAGGAGAAGGCAGGGGGCAGGCTGGGGGTGAGCTCGGGGTGCCGAGGGGGCTGGAATGCAGGGAGCCACTGGGGGTTCCGAGCCCAACAGACGTGCTCAGAAGAGGGAAAATCGCACAGGGCTCACCCAGTGGACCAGTGTGGGGTCTCCAATGATGTGCAAAAGCTTCCCTGGGTTCATACTAGGCTGAGCAGTAGGGATGCAAACCCTCTATCTCAGGTCAGGCCAAGCACGCACTCTCTGGCCTTTCCAAGTTGCCTCAGAAACCCTGGGCCACGCTTGCCCCACCCCCATCACTGGCCTCAGCAAAGGCAGGGGCCCCAGGGAACCAGGACAGGCCTGGGGAGGGAAGGCTGGCGTTCAAGCCCAGGCAGAGGGATAGGGAGCCGACGGGGCTGGCCTTAGCACCGGGGAGGCCGGTCCTACCTACCCAGACCTGTCACTTTCCGCAGGCAGGCGAGGGCGTACTGCAGGCGGCCACACTCCTCGGCGTTGGCCCCGTAGCGCCGCAGCGTCTCCTTCACCTTGACCTCGTTCATGTCCAGCAGGGCATCCAGTGTGAGCTCGCTGAGGATCTCCTGAGAAAGCACAGAAAAGACCGGCAGAGAGCCGGTGAGCAGTCAGGCCAGCCCTGGAGCTCTCTTCATCCTCCCCGTGGTCAGGGCTGGGCTCCCCTGCTGAGTGGCAGGGGCCAGGTGCTGGCGGGTCCGCCTCCCAGAAGCCTCCACTTGTCAGAGGACACGGGCAGCCAGCTCTCACCCCACACCCCCAGGGCTACCAGAGACAGCAGCTGAGGTAGACCAAAAGCTTCAGGGCCAGGGTGGGGGAAGGAAGAAAAAAACCCAGAAAAGTTACGATGAGGGCATGGTGCCCGCCTGTTTCTTTTTATTTCTCTGCACAGAAGAATGATGAATCATGACAACTTTTTAGAATGATAAGAACTTCAGATAAAGAAGGCCCTTTACAATTCTGCTAATCTGAATTAGACAAGACAGATTTCAAGTGAAATTGGCTTAACAAGAGAAGGATGAAAAAGAATTAACCCTCACCAAGCACTGTGTAGGCACTTACTATCCTTGCCTTATTTCTCAGTCAAAACCTTTCAAGGGTTCAAGGTGGCAGAGAGGAAGGGACAGGCCCAAGTGTGAAAAGGGCTCCACGCAGACTTTGACGATGGACAGCCAGGTGACAAGGGACGCAGGGGGCCTCTGGGACAGAGAGTAGCCCCTGGCCGGCCAGCAAGGAAAAGGGAGCCTCAGACCTATAGCCGTAAGGAACTGGCTTCTGCCAGTAACCTGAATGCACGTGGACGTGGCTTCTTACTGAAGCTTCCAGGTAAGAGGCCAGCCTTGCTAACACCTTGACTTTCTCGGCCTGGTGACCCCAAGCAGGGAAGCTGGCTGAGCCCGCCTGAACACAGCCATCCAGTCTTCCTCCTACACAACTGTGAGCTAATAAATTGAGGATGCGTGTGGTTATTTGCTCTGCGGCAACAGAAAACTAATACAGAGAGTGAATATTTGAATCAAGGCCTGACTTCAAAGCTTGTGCTCTTTCTCCTCATCAAGGAGGAAGGAACCCCCTCCAGCACTGATTGCTTTGAGCCAGATGTGATACCAAGCCTGGAGCAGACACACAAAAGGATGGGACAGATCTCTGGCCTCAAATGGCTCGCAGGTGACCGACATAAAAACAAGTCACTACAATGGCCTAGCATTGAGAAAGCTCAAAGAGCTACCGAACGGGGTGGGGGGAAGGGAGCTCGGCGCTCTTCCCCTTTGCCTTCCCCTTCTTCTTCTTTGGCCCCTTTCTACATTTTCCAGATTTTCTATATATCAGGGAAGGCCAGACATCCCACATCAAATGATTCATATAAAACCCGCAGCTCTTGAGAATCTAAGATGATTATCACTGATTTTGGCAAGCTGTGTAATTTTCTTTTAAAAGAGTAATGGTTATTGGGGCACCTGGGTGGCTCAATCGGTTAAGTGTCCAACTCTTGATTTCGGCTCAGGTCTCACGGCTCATGAACTGTGAGATCAAACCCCGGGTCAGGCTCTGCGCTGACAGCACAGAGCCTGCTTGGGATTCTCGCTCTCTCTAAATAAATAAGTAAACTTAAATAAGTAAGTAAATAAATAAGTAAGTAAGTAAGTAAGTAAATAAATAAATAAATAAATAAAAGAGTAAGGTTATTGTCAATTCATGCTGCTGTAAATCTTAGACTTAGGTGTCAAAACTGAATCTGATGGGGGCGCCTGGGTGGCTCAGTCGGGTGAGTGACGGACTTCGGCTCAGGTCATGATCTCACGGTTTGTGAGTTCGAGCCCCGTGTCGGGCTCTGTGCTGACAGCTCAGAGCCTGGAGCCTGCTTCTGATTCTGTCTCCCTCTCTCTCTGCCCCTCCCCCACTCATACTCTGTCTCTCTGTGTCTCAGAAATAAACATTAAAAAAATTTTTTTTTAAAAACGGACTCTGACGAAGGTACAGTCTGTGAGTCATCACAGCAATGGTTTGGGGGCTTTGTAATGCTGGTGGTGGGGGCCACAGCTGAGGCCTGGGGTCTGGCCATATCCTCCCCATCCCCACCTTTGTGTCTTGTCTGCATATTCTTCAATCTCCACAGTTGTGGACAAGACTCTGACGGCTGTTTAGAATGATTCACATCAAAATTTAGAAAAACAGACATACACGAAAAAGCACCAAACCACTCGTCATCGGCTGGGCAAACCCTTGCTTGTCAGAAATCCTTCCAGATGATAAAACTAGAGCCTCACAGGAAACTGCTGATAAGAACAGCACAGACAGCAGGCTGGGGAGATAAAGGGCCCCCGGAGAAGCAGCTTTTGTTCAATCGTGTCTCCCTCCTCCGGCCTCAGGGACACTCTTCAACAAAATGCAGTTTTGACCTCTTTGCCCCTCATTTTACCGCGAAAAGCAATTTGGCAATATTGTCAAGAACGAATCAAAGTGATGTTGACATTTACACAACCGCACAAAACAACGCAAGGTCTTTCCCTGGAGCGTCCTCAGTTCTCACGAAACAAGCACCTTCCCAAGGCTGTGATGACTCAGCAGTTCTCAAGTGGGATTCCTAAGCAAGCCTAGAAGCCCAATCCCAGATCTAACTGTCCCGCAAATAAGGATTGTCTTCATTTCTTTCTTTCTGTCTTTCTACTCCTCTCCTCCCCCCACACCCCAAGTTTCCAGCTCCCAAACACAGTAAGTGCATTTATTATTATGGACCATCTACCAGTACGATGCGCCCAGTGCTTTGTGTAGGATCTCCAGTCTGGACAAATCAGCAAGGGTCATGCTGTCAAGTGCACCTTCTCTGAGCCTCAGAGACCATTAATGAGCGGCCGGCCAGAACTGAAACCTACATGGCTGGATCCCAGGGCTCCCTCAACTCTTCCCTGCCGTCATTCCCGAACCTGGCAAAGCCTTGGGATGCCACGACTACCTCGGCGGGGGGGGGATTAATAATTTTTTTCAAAGTAAATTAAAGGAATTAATTTCTATCTGTTTTCTGAAAAGCAAACTACACGGTGAAATGGAAACTCTTTGTTCTCTATCAAGTGAAGTAACCCCCTAGAAAAGAGAAAAGAATATGTTCAAATCCATTCCCTTAAGAAAAAAAAAAAATGGGTGGGGGTACTGGGATAGAAGGGTCCGTCCAGGATCGTACTTAAATTGGAGCTGCCCCTGCCTCTCCCAGTGATGAGGGGGCAAAAGGCAGGCTGGAGGCCAGATACAAGCTAGCACAGACCACCTCCAAGGTGGGATGTATGAGATACTCCTCAGGTACTGCTGGCTGCCCAAGGGCGAATGAAAGGAGACAAACGGTTAACTGATAGAGACTACAGTCATGTGGGCCAGGAGTCTCCATCAGTGTGCAAATATCTCAGTAAATTACAAGAAAAAGGCGACCGACCTTATCAGTAGCCTTATCTCCAGAAACCCGTAGACTCAGTTTCCTGGAGCCCCAACATCCCCCTTCCATAGTGATGTGGGGAACACAGGCGAGAAGGAAATGGCAGGTAAAATTAAATTTCCTAACCTGCCGCCCATTGACAAACACTTGAGGCAAATACAGGGTAGAACATTTCTCCAGGAACACCCTGACCGTCCTAACGTTAATGTCTTACTACAGGGAAAACCACCTGAGCTAGACAACAGCAAGGCCTCAGGCATCTTAGGAGTCCTTTTTACTGTACCCAAGTCCCTCTGGAGATCTCCCTTTTGATGTTACTTCCCCCAACTTCATAGCATATAAGGAGCCACTCTTTACAACCCCAGCGCAGCTCCTTCCTGCCCACGGGTCCTGTCCCCGTGCTTTATTTAATAAAATCACCTTTTTGCACCAAAGAGGTCTTCAAAAATTCTTTCTTGGCCGTTGGCTCCGGACCCCATTAACCCCCCACCACCCCAAAACTTCATGACCAGGACAAGCATGGCTTTCCAGATGTGTGAACTATGTACATCCTTCCGCGAAATGAGAATGCCAGCATACATCAGCGTCATTTCTGACCGGTCCTTCCATTCCCCCTAATGATGAGGGAGCGTGGGGCAAGCCGAGGGCAAGATACAGGCTGGCGTGCACGCACACACACCCCAGGTGGAATGTTCCTTGGACACTCCTGGCTACCCAAGAACAAAGCAAAGGGGTTTCAGTGCTTGCCACGGGAATGTGGGCAACTAAGGCAAACGAAAATTAAATTCCCCTACTGCCTACAGCCCACTGACAAGTCCTTGAAAATGGTAACCACCCTCTAGGAGCTCAGCTGCCTCGATGATGACACTTTGCTGGGGGCCAAAGGGAAATTGAGTTTAACATTATCCCAACTTCGAGGATCTGGTAAGTCCACTGCCTTTATCTCAACTGCCCCAAGATCTATGCTGGCAATCATGCTCCCAGCTTACTGGCCCCAACATCCATCTGAAGGATCTCATGACTGAGGCTTTATTAAACTGTGATAAATGGTGTTTCCCTGGCAACAGCTAGCCCCTCAGGGTCCTAGAAACCTTGCTTCCAAAATTCCTTGGAGACTTACTCTATCCCCGACCCCTTCCCAACCTGAAGGTATATAATGAGGACCCCAGCGCAACTCTTTTTGCCCATGGGTCCAGTCCCCATGCTTTAATAAAAATCACCTTTTTGCACCAAGACATCTTCAAGAATTCTTTCTTGGCCATCAGCTCCGGACCACCCCATCATCACCCCAAAACTTCACCTAACCCCTCCTCCCTGCAGGGCTGGATCACCGGAGAGAGGGACCACCCCACTCTACCTAAAAGCTGCCGTTAACGAAGCGAGCCACCAGTCAGCAAATCACCTAGTAGAGTAAGGGTCTCAAATACACAAGCCTCAGGGCCAGGCCTTGGGAAGAAGTGAGACAAGTGGGGCTGTGGCCCTTTTGATCTATCTTTTAACGGAGACAGAAGTAGAAACACTTCTCTCCTTTACTGGACAACAAGAAATCCAACAGCAGCAAGGTCCAAGCTAACAGGAAACCTACCCTCTGCTTTCACTCAGTGCAGGGGTGTGAGGGGAGGCTGGGGGGGGGTTGCCAGATCTTACTCTGAAAAAATCTGGAGTTTTTTCTTTTTTTATTTAAAAAAAAAAATTTTTTTTAACATGTATTTATTTTTGAGAAACAGAGACAGAATGTGAGTTGGGGAGGGACAGAGAGAGAGGGAGACACAGAATCCGAAGCAGGCTCCAGGCTCTGAGCTGTCAGCACAGGGTGCGATGCGGGGCTCAAACCCACAAATCATGAGATCATGACCCGAGCCGAAGTCAAACACTCAACCGACTGAGTCACCCAGGCGCTCCTAGAGTTTTACTTTATTTTTACGTGGTGGCAATTTTTACATAATGCAAGGCTGTGCAGACCAAACAATCACATCCAGGAGTTACACGTGCCTCCAGACCCCAGCAAGGAGGCCCTGTGCAAAGAACCTGACGCCTCCCAAAGTTCTGATCAGCAACTTCTAAAGCTTTATTTCTGTAGGCAAATGAGGAGGGAGGGAGGCAGCCCAGCAGCAAATGCCCTTAGCTAAGTAGCCCAGGGAGGGGGGTGGGGACAGACCTTCTTAGTGAGGCATCCACCCCAGCTCTGGGACCCCACCACGAAAACAAAGTACCCCGGTCTTTCAACACCTACAAATGATTTCAGACCTGAAGTTCATTCAGTCAAGATGGGAAAGCGCACGAAGCAAGCGGGCCGGAACCAGTATACAAAGAGAATGCATCCGCTCAGCTCTCAGCTGGACTTCCAGTTAGACAAGTCAGGCCAGGGGAGGCTAGGTGCAGGCCCTGGGAGTGGCCCTAAGCAACTGGCACCCCCAAACCTCACCCACAGGTGTGATGTGCCCACCCACAGTGACAGGCACAGCCAAGTGTGTTAGGAAGTTATTCCGGAACATGTACAACTTCTCTGGATTGTCTCTCCACTGAAAGCGAATTAGGGAATCAGGTTCACCACTGCTGCAACTGAACTTCTACACCTGGAAACCCCTCAGGTGTGAGAGGCCCCAAGGTCCCAGGAGGGCCTCCCACCTGCCTGGAGGCCAGGACCCATACCCTAGAGTCGGGGTGAGGGCAGAGAATCTGTCTGCTGCAGGGAGAATTCTTGCCCACCTCACCCCAGCTTCTGTCTAGGAAGAAAATATGGAACAGGAGGGGCGCCTGGCTGGCTCAGTTGGAAGAGCAGGTGACTCTTGATCTTGGGGTCCTGAGTTCGAGCCCCACGTTGGGTATAGAGATTACCAAAAATAAATAAATAAACAAACTTAAAAAAAAAAAAAAGGTGGGGGGATATGAACCAGAAACCGAGAAGGGAAGACAAGGCCGCCCAGGCATTGCCGGGGATGCAAAGCCTTGTCTCCGGCAAGCCTCCGGTGAGCACGTGAGCACAGAAGTGGGGCAGCAAGGACACGGGACAGAGAAAGAGCTCCAGAGAACACTGGCTTCCTGGCTCTCACTGTTCCCTCAAGTCACGGTTCATGTTCTCCAGTAGGTGACGTGAAGTTATTCTTTCTGGTAACAATTAGAGAGCAGGGTTGGTTGAATGCTGAGGTCGCTCCCAGTCTACGGTAATTAAGCTGCTAGTTCTGTTCTCTAGAGCGGCAGGCAGGGCCGGGCTAGGCGGAACACAGCTGTCCCCTCCCCTCAGCGGCTGACAGCAGCTAGTGTCAGAGGCCAGGCTGAGTATCAGATGGTATCCTGGGACTTACCAGCAGCCACGGGGCTGCCTGGGGTCTATACTTAGAAGCCTGTGCCGGCCGACACTGAGAGCCGTCCACACTCGCCGCGGTCAGTCAGGACTAGAAATGCCAGGGGCTTCGATGCCTGTTTGTGGGCCATGTACAGAAGCTGGGGCAGCTCAAGGCAGAATTCCAGTGAAGTCCTGGATTAAAGGAAGCCCAAGAAGCAAACCCACACTTTGTGTTTCTATTTAGCCCTCTGGGCCAAGAGCACAGGAGGGGTCAGTAAAGGCAGTGACTACCTCATCGATGGGGCTAGCTCTCCAGGTCCATTTGCAGAACCCGGATTTCTGGTGTGGGGGCACAGGGACATCCCCCAGCTTCCCGGAAAGGGCCAGGATCCTTCACCGCAGACGCTTCCCTGGGACTGGTCACACCGGAGGGGCCAGGGGTAGACCCCCAGAGCCCTGTGCATGGTGACTCAGACCCCTGTCCACCCCTCTGAGGCCAGCGGGGCAGGCCGGGGAAAGAGAGGGAGAAGAGCAAGGCAGTTTCTATGGCAGTCCAGGCTAGGAACCCACGTGCCTCCAGTTGGGAAGGGAAGACCTGCCCCCGTGTCTCTTTCTGCCTTCTGCCCACGGCTGGGGCTCCGGGAGAGGGACAGTGAGGCTTGCGTAACAATAGTTGGAAATTCTGGGAGGCATAGGCGGAGCCGAGGCATCGAGGGCCTGGGTCAGGCAGCCTTCTGGGGTTTCCATGGAGATCAACAGTTGGCTTTGTTCAGGGGGCACTGGCTTTGACAATGGACAGGATCTGGGCCCAGCCTCCTCCTATCCCAGGGCTGGGAAATGAGAAATAGCAGCTCCTGGGAGAAGTCAGACACTTCCTGGAAGGCTTCTCTCCACCACTCCCCAGCTGGACTAGCATCGTGAAAGAAGGACCAGACTTGGTCAGTGGAATCCCGTGACCCTGGACTAGTCCCTATCCCTCTCTTGGGGTTTGGTTTCATCACTTATAAGATGGGTGGGTTTGGCTGGATTAGACCAGTGGCTCTCAACCTTGGCTGCACCCTAGAATTACCTGGGGGGGGGGGGGGCTTTTAAAAGGGATCCTGATGCCCCCGCCCCACCTCACTCGGGGTAGGGACCGTGAGAGAAGACAGGCTACAGGGCCTTAAGTCTGGCCAAAGTAGCCCAGGGAAGAAAGTGTCTGAGAATGCCCAGTTCAGAAGGCAGGTCTGGCGGCCAGGGCAGGAAGGGCAGGGCTGTGCCCTGGGGTTGACCCCTGCCTATCTTCTCATGAGCCCCACACTCCTTCAACTCAATCCCAGCCTAGCCCAAGCCCACAGGTGTCCCATGGGAGGTCTGTGCCTGCCTCCCTCCCTCCCACCAAGGCAGGGTGGGGGCACACAGAGTGGGGGACCAGGCTGGAATCTCCAGGGAGTGGCTGTCTCTGGCCTATGGATTGGTAGGTCTGGGCTTGAAAGCCTCAGGAACGATGGTGCAGTGACGGCGTAAGGTGTGGACGTAGAGGAATACAGGTCAAAGGAGAAGCACTGAGGAGCAGGTCAAGAACCAAGGCCAGTGATGAGCATTTATTATGCATCTCCTGGGTGCCAGACGAACTACAGAGGTCAGCGCTGCAATCCTCCCAACATCCTGAGATGGGTGATAAGGCTCAGAGAGGGTAGATGAATTGCTCAAGACCACACAGCCGGATTGGTAAGGCTGAGGCGTGGCCATCTCTACCTGTGCCCAGCCAGCTGGCCCTGCCTGCACTGGTGCCCGCCTATTTGCTCTAGAAAGTGAGCTCTTTTGCCCAGGGCAGGGTTTACTTGGAGTCACAGGTCACATCTGGTTTTCCTGGCTCCATGCACGGCCCTTCCCCTGGGCCCAGCTGGGTGCAGCTCTGGCTTCGGGGATAAAAGCACACAGGAGGCCTCCCAGGGTCTTCTCCCCACATGCCCTTTCAAGGCCTTACCTTCCCCTGGTGCCCCCTGGATGAAACCGGCGCTTTCTAACTCCGCCTAGGACCAGATCTTCAAGCCGCCACCATCACCCCAGGGGCCGGCCCCACCCTCCTGGAGAACCAGTCCTATGCCTCCCAGGCCCCATTTCTTCTTCCTATAAACCCTGAGGTACCTGGTGCAGGGATTGGCGAGCTTTTTCTCAACAGAGTGAATGATCTTCAGCCTTGCAGGCCACACCGTCTCTGTCAGAAGTACTCAGCTTGGCCATTAGACCACCAACACGGCCGTTGACAACACATCAACAATACGCACTCCGACACAACATTAATAACGGACACTGAAATCTGAATTTCACGTAACCGTCAGGTCACCAAACAGTCTTCCCTTTTTTTCTCTCTGTCAAAACTGTGAAAACCATTCTTAGTTTACATGGCGGTACAAAAACCAGTGGGGGGGCTGGGCTTGGCCCACGAGGCACAGTCTGGCAAGCCCTGATCCAGTGGGTCACTGAGCCGCTCAACAAACACACGTCAACTATGTTGGGCTCCATCTCCTCGCGGCCCTAAGCCTCACTGCTCCTTCCTTTCCACCTACCTCCCTCTGTGCTGACAGGTCTTCTCCCCGGCCAGCAACCCGCTCCCCCGGTCCCCAGCCCCCGCCAGCATACAATCTGCAGAAGGGGACACAGAGCAGAGGCTTCGAGGTAGGCCCACACCTGCCATCTAGGCCTCCTGCATTTTGCCACCTTTCTCTGAGTCATCAACACACACTTCGCAAACTGCTCCTCCCGGCTGCTGTCTAGAAACAGCCAGACGCGTCCGGCATTAGAGAAACACACAAACACTCACCCCAGCTTCGGGGCTGCAGGCTTACCCCTCAAGACATGCTACTTCCAAAACGGAGACAGGAGACAGGCTCCTACAGGGGGCGGTTCTCTACACCCAGGATGTTTGCTGATTATGGAAAAAAATAAATGAACACGCTATTGTCCACCAGACGCCACGGTAAAACTCAAGTCAGGACTGGAATACTGTCAAAGAATCAGACGGAAGAGAGAACGTTCAAAGATAAGACTGGGGTCAGAGTGGGACAGGAGGAGGGTTTGCCAGCAGCTGAAGAGCTACGCGAAGCCTCAGGTGACAGGCTTGACTTCTGGGGAACTGGCAAACAGGAAAGTCCCTCCCCTGCACAAGTAGGGCAGGATGGGGGGGGGGGCGGGGTACAGAGCTTCCTCGGAGCTGCAGGCCCTCCCTGGTTGACAGAGCAGGTGACAGGAGGACAGGGAGGGTGGCAGAGGGTGGGGATGCGAGCCAGGCCAACAGCTGGGTGAGGAGAGGCTACTGAGTAAGGGTGGGTGTGTGATGTGCCCTCCCCACAGGGGCACCTCTGAGAGGGGAAGGGGGTGCTGGAACTGCAGAGCGGAGTCTGGTTTGAAATGTATCTCCTCATGGAAAACCCCAGCTCTCCCAAGGGCAAAGGCACTGACAGAAACCGACAGGGGCTCCAGAAGCGGCCATGCTGCGGCCATCTTTACTGCTTGCTGGTGCCCCTTCAATCTTCCCTGTCCAAACACACCATTAAAAAGAGGATTCACAAAGGGGCGCCTGGGTGGCTCAGTTGGTTAAATGGCCAACTTCGGCTCAGGTTATGACCTCACAGTCTTGTGGGCTCGAGCCCCGGGTTGGGCTCTGTGCTGACAGCTCAGAGCCTGGAGCTCCTTTGGATTCTGTCTCCCTCTCTCGCTGCCCCTCCCCCGCTCACGCTCTGTCTCCATCTCTCTAAAAAATGAATAAACATTGAAGAAGAAAGAAAAAGGATTCAGACAAGTCTACTAGCCTCCTGCTTCTGTCTCCTCTGTATCTGCAGGGCGGGAGCAGAGTTCAGCCAGCACAGAGAGAGGCCCATGGCACCAGAGTGCCCCCAGACTGGCACCAGGGCCTTAGGACACAGCAGCTTTGCTTAGGGCCTCGGCACATGTCTGGCCCCAGGCTTGGAATCTAGTGGGCCCCAACTTGGGGCCCCCAGCCGAATCACAGACCCCTCTACCAGAGGGGCACGTGCGAGTGTTCAGTTATGCGGCCTGTCCTTTGGGGTTGTTTGTCTGTCTGGGTGGGGGATGTGCGGGGCCACAGGAAGGGAGCCCAGGCTGGAGACCTGAGAACCAGGTTGCTCTGCTGCAAAACAGGGGCTGCATTGTTTCCAAGCTATCCAACCAGGAGACTAAGATCTGTCAGGAGATCCTGGAGGTAAGCAGAACCTTCTCTGTAGTTTTCCAGAAACCCTGTAAACAACTCCTGCCCCACAGCAACAAAGGGCCTCAAAGTATGGGAACCCAATGGAGCCCAATTGGGTGTCTCAGACTCAAGCCAAGGAGGCCATCACTGGTGCTACCAAGGTCTGAGGGCACGAAAGGAGCTAATGGAGATTCATGAGGTTAAGAAGAAGAGGATAAATCCTTCTTCTGCCAAAGTCAAAGAGCAGAGTTCAAAAGGGACTTCAGAGATAATCTAGTCCAACTCTCATTTTAGGGAGGAAAAAATTGGAGGACCACAGAGGGGAG
Organism: Acinonyx jubatus; assembly: GCF_027475565.1. NCBI lineage: Eukaryota > Metazoa > Chordata > Mammalia > Carnivora > Felidae > Acinonyx > Acinonyx jubatus. Next base: position 18,419,089 of record NC_069397.1, read on the forward strand.
GGGACGTGCTTGGGTCACCCTGAACAACAGCCCAAGACCAGGACCCAGATTTCCAGACACCCCTGCCAGTGTGCATCACCAGGCTGTGCTGGGCCCCTAGGAGGGCTCACGGTTTTTCATTATGGGCATTCCTTACCCTGATGTAAAGTTTCATGCCTGCCAGCTTTTCTGAGCTGCTCTAAGAGGTGAGCCAAGGGTAAGAGCAACCCTGAGGTCTGCCCTGAGAATCACCTCTAACGGCGCTAGCCTGAGGAATGCCAAGCCATGTGCTTGCCTCACGGGCCCAGAGCCCTACGGAATCCAGAGGGCTGGCAAGTCCCTTCCGTCTCGGTGGCTTAAAAGATAGCAGGTGTGCAGGAACTCTCAGCTCCATGTTCTTGCCCACCCCTCTCCACACCCACTGATGACTGTGCACACTTTTCTTCTTTTGGAAAAGAAGAAGCAGGGGCTCCTAGGGGGGCGGGGTGCTCAGTTGGTTACAGCTTAGGTCATGATCTCGAGTCTGTGAGTTTGAGCCCCGCATCGGGCTCCACACTGACAGCGTGGAGCCTGCTTGGGGTTCTCTGTCTCTCCCTCTCTCTACCCCTCCCCTGCTTGATGTCTAAGTAAATACATAAACTTAAAAAAAAAAAAGAAGAAGCAGCAGCAGAAGCAAATCCCATTATTAGCAGCTACACCCCAACACCCAGGTCCTGAGATGCGGCCTAAGACTGCCCAGGGCCAAGGCACGCTGATTCTTCCTCAGCTTCTCTCCATGCTTCCTCTTTCCACAACCAGTCGCACCCAGTCTAGTCATAAACGTAACAGCTACTGGTACTGCTACTGCTCGTGAAGGGGCCTGGGCACAGCTGCTTGGTAGCTAAGGAGAGTGAGGCTCAGAGAGATCAAGTCACTCACTTAGGCCACAGCAAGTGAGCGCCGGAACCTGGACGGGACCCCGGTCTGTGTAACCCCAAAGCCAGCACTCAGCCTCTCCACCCTTTGGCCTTGCTGGCCTGGGTGACCAGAGGCACTGACAGGCAGGGCTGGGGCTGCTTGGACAACTTCAGTTTCTTAAGCCCCCTGCAGAAAGAGCAGGCTCAAAACAAGCACGTATCCTGTTCAAACCGAAAGCAGGAACAAGCCAAAAAATCATTCATTCTCTAGGAGGATGGGGAAGATCTATTTCAGTAAGATCCTGATGGTTCCCCAGCCACTTTCCCTCAAGCAAGTCAGGGAATAAAACAGTGAAATGGAAATCACAACCTAGAACTCTGCAGACGCGTTCTATAGACAGGAGGCATCGCAAGGACTTGGAGCCCAGCCAAACGTCCCCATTCTGGGGACTTGCGGGAGGGCCACCTGATCCCAGACCCCAACGCCTACCTTGCAACCCTCCAACCTCGGCTGGTCCAGGCTTTGTGCTTCTCGCAAGACCACGGGTGGTGGGGTCCCTGTGCCCCTGGCAACCTTGGCCAGCACCCAGCTCCACAGGCAATGCATGGTGAGGGGCCCAAGCCCAGGGTCCCCGGCAGCCCCAGCCCCTGGTACGGTGTCTCCGAGAAGGACAAGAAAGGGAGAGGAGTTTCTGTTTTCATGACTGTAGTGAACAGTCACTGCAGCCAAAAATAGTTTGTGCCTGGGAGTCGGGGAGTCAGCACATACCTCCCGGAGCAGGTGCTGGTCGTGAGACACACAGGCTCCGGCGGGCCTCGGGGCAGGGGCCTGGGGACGCAGGCACCCAGGATACTCAGGATATCAGGCCACAGACGGAGAAGTTTTACCCACCTCGCTGCTCACCTCCAGAAAGTTTGACCTGAGTCAACAGGAGCATGATCATCTCCCTCTTCTCGGTGAATCATCTGGGGAACCCCCACCCCCACACAAATTCCAATTACCCCCCACCTTCCTGGAGCTCTCACACATTTGTGGCTGGGTGGTTTGGACAACCACAGGAAGAGTCCTATGAACTACAGTGGCTGCCCTAGATGGCACACAGGACAACCATTAAAAATGTAGCTCAGCTGTCAAAGCTCTTAGAACGATACCCTGACAACCGTGAACTTTATGTACATTAAAAAAAAAAAAAATGTAAAAGAAGTTAAGGGGCTGGCTATCAGTGGCTGGTAGAGCTGCGGAGGGATTTTGTTTTCTTTTTTGAGCTACTTTTTTATTTTCAAATTTTTCTGTGATGAACATTTGTAATTCGATTTGGAAAACGTTACTTTGAAATGCAATTCTTAAAAAGGAAGAATGTTCAGGCCTCACAGAGTTCGGAACACATACGTGGTTCTATCTCTGGGAATTTTTTTTTTCAACTTTTTATTTATTTATTTTTGAGAGTGCAAGTGGGGGTGGGGTGAGAGAGAGACAGAGAGAGACAGAGACAGAGAGACAGAGAGAGACAGAAAGAGAGAGAGAATGAATCCCAAACAGGCTCAGCACTGTCAGTGCAGAGCTTGATGAGGGGCTTGAACCCATGACTGAGCCACCCAGGTATGCTTATCTCTGCGAATTTAAGGTAGGTAGGTAAGTGTGTGTGTGTGTATTTTGTGACTCCTGCTTTGAAACCAGATATCCTGGATGTGAATCCTGGCCATACCATGTACCATCTGGGTGACCTCAGGTAAGTGACACTGTCAGTTTCTCTAGCTCTATTATTCATTGGGGATAAAAGCATTGCCTCCAGCTATAGACTAAATATTCATGCCCCGCCCCCCCCCCCCACAACCCCCATCAAACCTAATCCCCAGTGTGATGGTATTAGGACATGGGGCCTCTGGGATGTGTTTAAATTAAAAGGGGAGAGACCCCATGATGGGATTAGTGGCCTTTACAAAAAAGACCCCAGAGAGCTGCCCGGCCCCTTCCACCATGTGAAGACATTGCAGAGACAGCCATCTATGAACCAGGAAGTGGTTTCTCACCAGACACTGACTCTGCCGGGTCCTTGATCTTGGACTTCCCAGCCTCCAGAACCATGAAAGAGAAATTCTGTTGTTTATAAGTCACCCACTCCATGCTGTTTTTGTCACTGCGGCCCAAATGCCTTAAGATATCATCTCATAAGGTTACTGGGAGGACTGAATGAGACACTCCATGTAAAGCTCACAGCTCAGTCCCAGACATACTGGGAATACTCACTGAAGAATTCTAGCATAGGGGCATGCATAGAGCATGTGACTCTTGGTCTTGGGGTTGTGGGTTCAAGCCCCATGTTGGATGAAGAGATTACTTAAAAATTAAAAAAAATTTAAAAAAATTCTTGGGGCACCTGGGTGGCTTAGTCAGTTAAGCATCCGACTCTTGATTTTGGCTCAGGTCCTGATCTCACAGTTAGGAGATGGAGCCCCAGTGTGGGGCTCTGTGCTGGGCATGGGAGCCTGCTTGGGATTCTTTCTCCCTGCGCCCATGAGCAAGTGTGCGGTCTTTCTATAAAAAAAGGAAGGAAGGAAGGAAGGAAGGAAGGAAGGAAGGAAGGAAGGAAGGAAGGAAGGAAGGAAGGAAGGAAAAGAAAGAAAGAAAGAAAGAAAGAAAGAAAGAAAGAAAGAAAGAAAGAAAGAAAGAAAGGGAAAGAGAGGGAGGGAGGGAGGGGCTCTGTGCTGGGCATGGGAGCCTACTTGGGATTCTTTCTCCCTGTGCCCATGCGCATGTGTGCAGTCTTTCTATAAAAGAAAAGAAAGAAAGAAAGAGAGAGAGAGAGAGAAAGAAAGAAAGAAAGAAAGGGAGGGAGAAAGGAAGAAAGGAAGAAAAGAAAAAGAATTATAGCATAAATTCATGAATAAGCTACATTAAAAAAAAAAAAAAAAAGGAAAGCCAACGAACAAAGAAGGCTGACTGGAAGGAAATGCACCAAGATGTTTAAAGCATTTCCGCGGAATAGTACAATTAAGGGGTACACCATCCACAAAGGGTATTATTGTTTTCATTTCCATGCCTTTCACATTTTAAAAATGTACATCCAGGTAAATTACCGGATATTAAGGGGAAAACAACCTAAAAAGCCGAGAAGCAATGAGTAGCTCTATGAAGGATTACAGATAACTTATTTCTTTGGCTTTTCTATATGTTCCATCCAAAGTAAATATGCATTACTTTCATAGTGAACAAAGTGAGAAATGTTATTAAAAAGCAAAACCTAGGGGCTAGGCTCACCGATCATATTCTAGAAATGTGATTTCTGCTGGCCCCCGCCAGGGTCTAGGCCTTATGCACCACCTCTGAGCCCGAGGCCTTCGGTCTCCCACAGAGACGCAGGAGAGTTCTGCTCACTGATGGAAATGGGGCACAGTGGTCACCCCTGAGACCCTCAGGGGAGCGCCAGATGACCCAGCCCCATGGAGAGCTCCCAGTGAGGGTGGAGATGGCGGGGAGGGGACTGCGGTAGTGGCAGTAGCAACAGTTCTTGCCGTCTGCGGAGCGACGGCGTTTATTCACGCCTCTTCTGTCAGCAGGGCTAACTTTCCTCCAGGAATCCACTTCCCGAGTGCACGTGGCCCTGACCCTTCAGACCCCTAGACTCTCCGGCTCGCTGCTAAAGGGCTGAGCCCGTGACCCAGCGCGGACCAACAGGAGTGTTTGGTCTTCCCGGCCCGGTGACTGGTTTTGGCATAACACGTGACCAAAGCCAGGCCATTCAGGGCCTTCCCTGGGATTCTCCAGCTACGGCTCTGGGGGAAGAAGCACTCCTTCTATACGGGCAAGCGCTACGACTATGCTGGCAGAAAGAGGCCTAGCTGCTTTGACGGTGCCCTTGATGGCCTGCCCTGTGGAGTGGGCCTGGCTGAGAACTATACCCTAACAGCATCATCTGAGTGCATCCAAACCATCCTGGACTTCTATCACTTAGGCTGACAAAAGTCTTTAAGCCCGTCGGTACTGGAACTTGCCATGGAAAAGTTCTAACCAGTAGTAGGAGAATATAACAGCTTGTACTCATAAGCACTTACTATGTGCCCTGGTACCACGGAATTCATCTACTCCCCCCCTCCCACCTTCATCCATCTCATCAACAGACAGCTACTGGATGCCAACTGTGTGCCAGGGACTCTCTTCTGCGCTAAGAATACAACAGCAAACAAAATATGCCGTCTTTTTCTTTAGGGAGCTTGCATTTTAACAGGAAACGCAGAGTAAAAAACAAATTAGAAAAATCACTAAAATGTGTAATTGAAATTGGTGAGTAAACGCTAAAAAGGAAGGAGCATGCTGAAGTAAAGTGGCAGATATAGGAGGCATCTAATTTTAGACAGGGTGGCCTCTCTGAAGAGTGGACTTCTGAAGTTGCTAGCCCTAAAAGTATAGAAATTTCCAGGCAGAGGAAACAGAACATACAAAGGTCCCGGCCATGACAGGAAACCGGACGTGTTCTAACACAAGGTGAAGAGTGAGGAGGGGCGGGAGAAGGAGTGTGGAAGGAGGAGGCAGATGCCAAATATTTCAGAGCCTTGAAGGTAATGGTGAAGGGGCTTGGGTTCTATGCTGAGCGCAAGCCATTAAATGAAGGGCTGTATTCAGAAAAGAAAGACGATCAGAAAAGAAAGATATTTAAGAAAAAATCACTCTTGGCTTATGAAAAATGAAATGAAGGAGAGGGCAAGAGTAGATACAGAGAGTGATGTAGGTGCTACTGCACAAGTCCATGCAGTAGCTCAGTGGGGGGGGGGGGGGCGCAGTGGGCAGAGGCAACAGTAATGAAAAAGAGACATGGGTAGATTTGGGATATTCATTTGGAAATGGAGCCAGCCAATCAAATGTGGAGATTAAGGAAGTAGAAGGAATCACAAGTGACTGAGTATCTAGCTAGAGAACTGATAGATAAGGAACCGGAGAGGCTGAGAGGTAAGGGACTTGTCCATTAGCAAGAGGCAAAGTGAAGTTTCTGTCCACCTCCCCACACCAGGTTCTGAGCTATTTCCAATCTTACTACCTGCCCAAAAACATACAGATGAGAATAGAGCCACCAAAACATGTATGTTGATTTTTTTTTTTTAAAGAAGGATAGTAAGAGAAGGGATTTTTGTTTACAATAATTAAAACAGTGTGGTGTTGACACAAGAATTTCCCAATGATATCTGGCTGGTGAGGTCTGCTCTAGAGCAATCTTGCCTTTGAGGCCAGTCCCCAGAGGAGGAGAGACGGAACACAATCTGACAGCCCAGTAGCTGAGTGGCCCCAGAGGCAAAGTCATCTCAGAGCGGGGCTACAGGCACACAGCCTTGCCGAGGCCAGTCCCTCACCAAAGAACAGAGGCAGCTCAGGAACTGGGACCTCAGCGGGCCCTCGGCAGCCTCCAGTCACCTCCCCCGAGAGACCCCTACAATTCAACCCTCACTAGCCCACACGAGAAAGCTCCTGAGATGCCTCGGCCCAACAGACCACAACTCTTTGGATGATCTGATCGGAATTCATTCATTCAACAGGACACCTTCGGCATGCCAGGCAGCAGGGACAGAACAGTGAACAAAAGAGCCAGATTTCTGCCCACGTGGCATTTGCAGTCTAATTGCGATCCAAAGGATCAAGGAGATGGGCTCCCCATTCAAAGATGTGAACCAGTACGGGGCTACCAGAACAGTCCTGCTCTAATCTTTTCAGATTTCTAGAAACCAGGGCCAACTTCACACTTGAAGCTTAAAAGAGGGCACCGTGGCTCAGAATCAGAAAATAAATCACGTCATCAATTGGAGAGACGGATGTATGCAAGTTCAGTGAGGACGGGAACTCAAGCGCAGCACCTACTACAGGCTCTGGAACACAGCAGGAGCTAAATGCACACCAAACAAGTGCATGGCTGGGTGGAGACAAAAAAAAAAAAACACAAGGCCGCCCTGCCCTCAGCTCTGTATCATGCCCCATCTCAGCCTTTCTGCCCTTGGGGCCCATCAGTCTGCTTCCATGGTGGTTATCTGTAGACTGTTTATCTATAACAGACTGGTTATCTATAGACCACCCTATACACCCCCAGGGAAGACTGTATTTTGTTCATCAATTAGTCCCCGGCAGTAATTAATATGGGTAAGTGATCAAAGAATGTAGAATGAATGGATATTAAGGAAAGAGGGAAGGAGGGGAGGAAGAAAAGGAGGAGGGATAGAGGGAGGGAGGAAGAGGGAGAAGGAGAGAAAGTGAAAGAGATCAATTCAATTATACAAACTACATACAGTAACCCCAGGCTGGGCTATTCTAGATAAGAAACTGAGTCAAGGAGGGAAGACCTGTGTGACACCGCCAGGTCACTCAACTTCTCTGAATCTCAGTTTGCTCAGCTATGAGAGGGGGATCGAGGTGCCTCCCCCTCCCCCCCACCCCAGGTGTAAGGATTACACAGGACGGTACAGACACAAAATGCTGCCTCCCTTCACATCTCAACTCTAGCTCTTGGCTAGGTGACACCGGCACGCCAGCCCACCACCCGGGGCCTCCGTCTCCCCATCCCACTGGGTGGTACTGAGACCTCAAATCCTCCGGAGCAAGACCGCCGGGGGCCACCGGGGCCCACACGCTGGCGCAGATCCCTCCACGAGGCCTGATGAGGGTGTGTGCTGCCTTCAGAGGCGGCTCCCAGCTGCCAAAGAGCAAGGCTGTTGGAACAGTGGGGCCTCTGGCTCCCCCAGGGAGAGGGTGGGGATGACGGGAAGAGGGAACAGGAGGAGAGGCCGGGCAGAAGGGCAAGAGGACTCACAAGGATTAAAGCTGAACCCAGGAGCCAAATACCAGCTCACTTTTCTGGTTTAATCTTCCACAGCCTCCTGCTTCTTACAGCCCACCCGCCCAAGCCCACACAGAGCTATGGCCAACTCCCCGCCAGTGGGAAACCAAGATGGCGGCAGGAGGCAGGTAGCCTTCTTCCCCATCCCCAAGAGAAGGCCTGACCGGACTTAATTTTTTTTTCAGTTTATTTATTTATTCTGAGACAGACAGCACGAGTGGGGGGAGGGACAGAGAGAGAGAGAGAGAGAGAGACACACACACACACACACAATCTTAAGCAAGCTCTGTATTGACAATGCAGCCTAACACAAGGCTCAAAACCACAGACCATGAGGTCATGACCTGAGCCGAAATCAAGCCTCAGGCGCTTAACCAACCCACCGAGCCACGCAGGCGTCCCGAGAAGGCCTGACTTAAACACGGGAACGGGAGGGTAGTAAAGAGAAATTTGCCCAGTGGGGGCCAGAACAAAAACCCCTTACCGAACTCGCCTCCATCTTCACTTCAGAAAGCGCCACCAGCAAGGGCTCACTCCGGGGACCCTGTGGCCCGGGACTCCGGGCCTGCGGTCTTGGCCTCTGCAGCACCCACCGCTCACGGCTGGGACTGATCCCAGCCAGCGCTCGCCACTTCCTTTAACAACTTCCAACGGGGAAATTGCTGCAGAAAAAAAATGGCTCCACGCCAGCGGGCTCTGAAATCATTTCCCCCCAGCTGCAGCCAGAACATGGAGCTGAGATTTTTAACCTGTGGAAGGTTTGGGGGTGAGGGTGGAAATAGAGTGTGGGACTGCAGGTGGCTGGGGAGGAGGAGGGGCCCCCGCCTCTGAACCCACCCACATGCTGGTCCCCAGGGCCCTGCCTCCACGCGGCGCCCCGAATTCCCACACCAGCACGGACTCACCTTTCACTGTCCTCAGGGTGAACCCAGCCTTCTCACTGGCAGGGGTTTTAATTTCCCTAAAACAATTCTAATGTCCTCTCCCATCCTCTCTCTCTCACACACACACTGCAATGATCTCTAGATAAGACCCCAACCCCTACTCGCCACCTGCCAAGACCTCCATGAGCCAACCATTTCCTCACAAGTCTCCTCCCAGGCTAAGCTCTTTGCAAACACTTCCCGCGAGTCTGCACCAGCTCTCTCAGACCTCAGGGTCTCTGCAGGTACTGTTCCCTCCATCTTGCCCTTCCAGCCAGCCTAGGTCCCAGCTCTCAGGGAAGCCCTCACTGGTGCTGGTTCTTCTCCGAGTTTGCCCGCTTGCCCCCACAGACCCCAGGCTGCCTTCTGTCAGGACTCTAGGTGCCCACTCTCGGCAAGTGTCACGCACCCTGTGAGCTCCTGGGGCCAAAGGGAGTGTCTCCAGCATCTCAGCTGTGAGCACAAGGTCCCGCCAGAGACGGCTGCAGACCCGCAGGCCCAGTACAGCAAGGGCTATTCGGCTCCTTACATTATTAAAAGTCATCACGATAAAATAAAATTTTAATTTTGGTTTCTTAGTCACCCTAACCATATTTCGAGTGGTCCATGGCCACGTGTAGTTGGCGGCTACCACGGTGGACAGGGCAGCACAGAATGCTTCTATCAACACAGAAAGTTCTATTGGGACAGTGTCGCTCTAAATGAAGCTCTGATGGTTTGGGTTAGCATTCCAAAGTGTCTCCCGAGCTGTCCATCCCCGACATCCGTGGTGCAAGAGTTAGAATCAAAGGCCATGCATGTCAGAAGCACCCACAGCAGGCTCTGGCGCTCGGATTCGGGAAGGGAAGGAGGAGAGCCGAACCCCTCCATCTACCCCAGAAACTGGGAAGTGCAGCCACCACCGAGGCCACTGCCACATCCGTCCCCTCTCTTCGTCCACTATTTCCTGGGAGGGTCAAGATACGCAGAGAACTCAGAAGCCAAAGGGACAAGTGCCACCAGCCAAAGGCCACGCCCAGAGGCCTCGGGGAACAGCTCTGCGAGCACCGAAAGTTCAGCAAAGGAAACAGCCAGACTTCATGGTTTAGATCTCTTCTCCAAAAAAACCCAACAAAACATAAAAAGGACACAGAGAGAGGAGGACCGTGTTATAAAGTCTTCATCTCCAGCCTCCATCCTGTGAAGAAGACTTTCGTGCATTCCTCAGTCACTCCCTCTCCCAGCAAATACTTGCCAAGGGTTTCCACAGGCTTGCGACTGGGCACATGGGCCCTTCTGGGCACAAGCTGATGCCTTCTGTGTGTGCCTCTCTGTGCGTAGATGGGCACCCCTCAGTTGTTGCTAAGATAGCTTGAAGATATCTTATCTCTTAACTAGTCTAGTGTTAGAGAGGAATGAGATGATTTGTACGACTCACACAGAGATGAGATTAAGACTAAAAAAAAATACTGTAGGAGCCCATTTTAGCAACCGTAAAAAATAAAAAGGAAATAAATTTGTATGTAAATGGGAACAATGTGCTACCCTGGACTGGATCCTAGAACTGGAAGGAGACACTAGTGGAAAGACGGGTGAAAAATCCAAAGAGAGTCTGGCATTCAGTTAGCAGTAACGTACCAATGTCGTTTTCTTGGTTTCGACAAATGTACCGTGGTAACGTGGGATGTTAATGATGGGGCAGACTGGGTGAGGGCCACAGACAGAAACTCTGTGCAACCTCTACAAATCTAGAACTATTCCCAAATAAAACGTTTATTTAAGAAAATAAGCTGGCACAAACGCAGACCCTCGGATCAATGGAACAGAATAGAGAACCCAGAAATGGACCCACAAACGTATGGCCAGCTACTCTTTGCGAAAGCAGGAAAGAATATCCAGTGGAATAAAGACGGTCTCTTCAGCAAGCGGAGACAGCCTCCTTCCCACTCAGCAGGGTCTGGGGTTGCTAATGGAAACGGCCCTTCTTTCCACCCTTCAGAAAACTCTGGCCTGGGCCTAAGAACCAATCGGAGATGTGAAGGGAAGAAACAGAACAATCGAGAAAAGGGGTTTGGGGAGCTTGGGGAAGACGTACTGAAACCCAGCCAATGGTTCCTTGGGATTCTTAAAACCCATGTGGAGAGCTGCCGGCCAGGCACTCTGGGGCAGCCTGGCCCACCCTCCTTCTTGCTCCCCATGCACTCAGGCCCCACTTCCTCCACCCTCCTGGTGAGGATGCCCAGGAGTGGCCTTTGGGACCAGCAGCGGGCGGGGGGGGGGGGGGGAAGGCTGACACTGGGGGCGGGCCCAGCTTCAGTCCCCTGCGCTGCCCTTCTTGGGCCTTGAGCTGACACCCACTGCCTCTTGATTCAGAAAACCACCTCCAGGGGCCCCTGGGTGGCACAGGCGGTAAGCGGCCGGCTCTTGATTTCAGCTCAGGTCATGATGTCATGGTTCTGGGAGATCAAGCCCCACATTGGGCTCCATGCTAGCAACACGGAGTCTGCTTGGGATGCTCTCTCTCCCTCTTTCCCCGCCCCTCCCCCGCTAGCTCTCTTGCTCTTTTTCTCTCTCAAAAACAAATAAATAAACATTAAAAAAGAAAAGAAAAGAAACCTGTCTCTCATGAGCCCCTGCTGCTAGCCTTCCATTCACTCCCCCCTTCTCTTCACTCCCTGTATGGCTATCTCGAGCTACCTGTGTGCAAACCTCCAGCCGTCTCTTTGGGTCTGGCTCTCACTCAGGAATAACAGCAGCTGAGGAGGAAAGGTGAGGAAACTGCCTGAATTTTCCCTTCTCCACCCCGGCGAACACCACAGTGCCTCTTAGCACTTGCCCTTCGCACCTGGTTCGGCGAGCAAGAGGCACATCACTCACGGCGCAGGCCCGTAACCAGACTAGAGGCCTCGCGGCGAAGGGTTGGTCCGGCTCTTGGAGGCACAGCCCCTTAGTGAGTGAAGGGTGCTGGTGTGGTCAGAAGGGCAGTGCCAAAGAGGGCCAAGGACACCCTGGGGCACTGGCCTGTCCCGGCCTTCCTGAGGGCACCGACTTTCCAGGGCTCCTCCCAGAGGCTGACTCATGGGTAGTTGTGCAGAGCTGGGAAGGTGGATCTTTGGGGCTGTGAGATCCCAAAGTGGCTTCCCCTGCAGAGCATGAAAAGCCCGACCCTGGACTAACCTGTGTCACCACCCACTCAGGACCAAACCCTCGACTCCCGGGACATCCACCACGTAATGATGAGATCCACCCTTCCTCCCTCTCGATTGTCACGTCAGGCCGAACACTCGGTGGGGGTTGTCCTGGAGCTTGTATTTCAGTGGGAGACAGCAGACATCCTGTACAACAAATAAGTTAGGGCCACCCCAGAAAGCGGTCAGCGTCCTTGAGAAAAATCAGCCAAGATGCACTGGTATAGAATAAAGGGTAGGAGTGATCTTTCGCTCAGATTATCAGGGAAGACTGCTCAGGGGAGGTGGCAGTGGTCCTGATGCCACAGTGATGTCCACAGGATGAGGCAAGGAGAGAGAGCACTCCAGGGAGAGAAAGAGCGAGTGCAAAGGTCAGACCAGAGGGAGCAAAGAGGAGGGTGAGGGTGAGAGGAGGTCGGAGAGGCCGAAGCATGTGAGGAATCTGCCGTTTATTTGGCCAGAGAGGATGATGGCCTAGACCGTGCCACTGGTGGTGGGGATGGAGAGAGGAGGACGGGTCTGCAGATCTCAAAGCAGGGCGCACAGGGCTCGCTCAGGGCTTGCCCACGTGAGGGCGGCAAGGGAGGACTCAGGGATGTGAGTCCTGGGGCTTGAGTAACTGGGTGGATAAGGCCACCATTCTCTGAGCTGGGCAGCGTGGGAAGAAATATAATAAAATATAATAAATATATATATTTACATATATATAAATATAAATATAATAAAATATAAAAAAATAAATAAACGTCTATGTAACTAGATGGGGGAGAACGAGAGCTCAGCCCGAAACATGCTGGTTTCTGAGCCGCCTCATGATCTCCAAGTCACGGGAGAGGTCACTGGGCAGCCAGAGACACTCTTGCTCTCTCACCCCGGCCCCTCCATCCCCAGGGAGCTCTCCGTTCCGTTCTGACTCTACCCCAGTCCCCCAGGCCAGGTAGCATCCTGGTACCCAAACCACACCTGGCTCTTGGGCTCTCCCGCCTGCCTGAGCGATCCCTACATACAAAGGAGCCGGTTCTGAGGCGTCTGGGTGGCTCGGTCGGTTAAGCGTCTAACTTCGGCTCAGCTCATGATCTCGAGGTCCGTGAGTTCGAGCCCCTCGTCGGGCTCTGTGCTGACCGCTCAGAGCCTGGAGCCTGTTTCGGATTCTGTGTCTCCCTCTCTCTGACCCTCCCCCGTTCATGCTCTGTCTCGCTCTGTCTCAAAAATAAATAAACGTTAAAAAAAAAAAATTAAAAGAAAACAAATGAGCCGGCTCCCCGTTTACCACCAGTTCTGATGCATCGCTCACGACCCTGTGATTCAAACATCACCCAACTCGGTATCTGTCTGCCACGCCTCCGGGCCGGGCTGGAAGACGCTGTCCTGGCTGCCACCACAGGGTTCTCCGGGGGCCTACGCCCCTGCAGCCAGCCTCCATGGTACTGGCTTCTGCCCTGGGCACACCTGGCTCCTCTCTCAGACAGACAGACACGGGTGCAACAGGGCGTCCGGTGCACTTCAGAACTGTGCAGATCCGAGGAAAATGCCTTGAGGAGCTAAGCCATCTGCCAGAGGTGGCCCAGGCCCTAGAAAGGCAGTCAGAAGGCACAGGTTGGAACCAGTAGGCCCGGGTCTGAACCTCAGGAGTGTCCCTGTTACCAGCTCTGGATCGTCACAGGGCCCCTCAGCCTCCCTGAAGCGTGGTCCTTGTCTGTGAAGTAGGGGTGACACCGGGGAGACGCTGGGCAAGTCACTGCCTCTGTGGGGGGCCTGGCACCCGCCACCACAAGCTACAGACACGGGTGTGAGGAGAAGCCGCTTTCTACCTCCGAGACCGGGGAAGGGGAGGGGTAGAGGTTTGGGGCGGGCTGGGGGACGGGGGCGACTATTCAACTCTTCCTCGTTCCCAAGTCCAGGATTTTAAACACGTCGCCACAGACAGACATTACATGTTCAGATCTCCTTCCTACGTGGCAGGAAGCTGTTACACAGGTGGGTGGGCACAGAGACGTCGCTCATTACACACACGTGTGTGTGCAGGCGTTAATAACACTACTCACAGATGAGCTTCCCTAACCTTCACACAGCCAGCTCCTTCCCGCCAGCTTCGTAACCGCTGGTGGGTGCCACAAATAGGAGAGTCGCCGGGGCCAGACCAAGCCAAGAGCGTGTGACGTGCTGAGAGCACCCTGTGGGCCCCCCATTCACCCTCACCCCTCCCTTTCCCCTGCCATGGCAGGAAACTTTTATGTTCATATCACTGCCTATCCAGGCATCTCCCCTAGGGAAAGTTCCTAAGTCTACAAATAGGTGCATAAATCCTATTAACCACTAAATTATATGGAACAGCCGATGACTGGAATGAACCACTGCCTGATAAATTGCCATCACATACACTCAAACATTATGCAGCTATGTTAAAAAGGGAGGGGGGTTACTAAGTACGAACCTATGAAGAAAACAGGCTGGTTAGCATATCAAATGAGAAGAGCAAAACAGAGAACCGTTTATGCAGTATGATTTAAACCAGAGCTGCCCAACAGAAATATAATGCAAGCCACATACTTAAATTTTAATTTTTGAATTGCCACATTTAAAAAAGTAAACATATATGAAATTCATTTCTAAAAAATAATTTTTTTTTTTTAATGTTATTTACTTTTGAGAGAGACAGAGACAGAATGCAAGCGGGTTGGGGCAGAGAGAGAGGGAGACACAGAATCCAAAGCAGACTCCAGGCTCTGAGCTATCAGCACAGAGCCCGACGCGGGGCTGGACCTCACGTGAGATAATGACCTGAGTGGAAGTCGGACGCTTAACCAACTGAGCCACCCAGGCGCCCCTCATTTTTTTTTTTTTTTAAAGTAGACTTCACACCAGGTGCTGAGCCTAATGCGGGGCTTGAACTCATGAACCTGAGGTAAGACTCCAACGCTTAATGGACCAAGCCACCCAGGTGCCCCTGAAGTTCATTTTATTTATTTTTGAAAAAAATTTTTTTACACTTACTTATTTTTTGAGAGACATAGAGAGACGGAGCACAAGTTGGGGAGGGGCAGAGAGAGAAGGAGACCCAGAATCTGAAGCAGGCTCCAGGCTCCGAGCTGTCCGCACAGAGCCTAAAGCAGGGCTCAAACTCACAAACCGTGAGATCATGACCTGAGCCGAAGTCGGACGCTTAACCGACTGAGCCACCCAGGCGCCCCTGAAGTTCATTTTAATTAACATTTTATTTAGCTTAATAGATCCGAAATAGTGTCATCTCAATATATACTAAATATGAAAAGTTATTGATATTTTACTTTTTTTCTACAAGTCTTCAGAATTCAGCACACCTTTGGATTTCTATCTTTAAAATTACAGCACACCTCAATATGGATTTGCCATGTTCCAAATAGATAATGGCCACATTGGCTAGTAACTACCTTACTAGAGAGCACAGGTCTAACCCATTAGAAATTAAAAAAAAATTGGGGGGGGGGGCACCTGGGTGGCTCAGTCAGTTAAGCCTCTGGCTTTGGCTCAGGTCATGATCTCGCAGTTTGTGGGTTCGAGCCCCACATCGGGCTCTGTGCGGACAGCTCAGAGTCTGGAGCCTGCTTCGGATTCTGTGTCTCCCTCTCTCTGCTCCTCCCCTGCTCATGCTCTGTCTCTCTCTTTCTCAAAAATAAATAAACATTAAAAAAATTAAAAAAAAAATTTTTTTTTAACATTTATTCATTTTTGAGAGACAGAGAGTGAACAGGGGAGGGGCAGAAAGAGGGAGGCACAGAATCCGAAGCAGGCTCCAGGATCTGAGCTGTCCACACAGAGCCCAACGCGGGGCTCAAACCCACAAACCGTGAGATTATGACCTGAGCTGAAGTCGGATGTTCAACCAACTGAGCCACTCAGGCACCCCTAACCCATTAGAAATTTTAAAAAAGACTTAGGTATTGGGGGGAAATCTAGAAGGAAGTATCAAAATCTTCATGATTACAGATTTTTGCTGAGTAGTGGAAATAGGTATGTGATTTTTTCCTCCTCTGTTTTCCAAAGTGTCTATATATAATCAATTCATTTTGCTTTTAAAACAATAGCAAAAGTTGGGCACCTGGGTGTCTCGGTCGAGCATCCAACTTGGGCTCAAGTAATGATCTCGCAGTTCATGAGTTTGAGCCCCACATTGGGCTCTCTGTTGTCAGCATGGAGCCTGCTTTGGATCCTCTCTCCCCCTCTCTGCCTCTCTCTCTCTCAAAAAGTAAATAAACATTCAAAAAAAATTGGGGCGCCTGGGTGGCTCAGTCAGTTAAGCGGCCGACTTCGGCTCAGGTCATGATCTCGCGGTCCGTGAGTTCGAGCCCCGCGTCGGGCTCTGTGCTGCCAGCTCAGAGCCTGGAGCCTGTTTCAGATTCTGTGTCTCCCTCTCTCTGTGACCCTCCCCCGTTCATGCTCTGTCTCTCTCTGTCTCAAAAATAAATAAACATTAAAAAAAAAAAAAAAAAGAATTAAAAAAAAATAGCCAAAGTCAACTTCTTAATTTTAGAATCAAAGGGATTTAAAAGACCTGACTGGGTGAACTGCACCTGCCACACACCGATTTACTGATCCCCCACAAGAGCTGTCCTGTACCCCTACGACCTGGCATAGGGTATACTCTTCATGCTCACCTGCTAATTAGTTGGTTGGTGGGTGGGTGGGTGGGGAGGTTGGAGGGAAGGGAAGAGGGCAGCAAGGAGGGAAAACAGTACCGTACAGCAGATAGAAGAGAACACTAAACTCAGACCCTTGTTTCCAAACTCCAAAGCTATCACTTACTGGCTGTATGACTTAAAGCGAGTTACGTAACCATCCTGTGCTTTAATTTCCTCAAATATAAAAAGGCAGCAACGACAGTAATTCCTTCACGGGGTTTTGCAAGAATTAAGGGAGATTATCCAGACAAAGTATTTAACACGGTGCCTGTCACGCAGCCAATGTTTCCAGACGTGTTGGCTGTTGTCCTTATGGTGAATCAAGGAACGATCCCTGGGGTCAGGCTGTGTAGCTCATACGGCAGTGGCACCCAGGACACGTGCCAGAGCCACATTTACCCTGGGTCCCTCCCGCTCCTGCTGTCCTCCCAAGTCCCCTTTGTGAGAGGACAGAGCATGGCTTTTCAGTCACAGTCACGGCGGAGCCAGTCCCCGGGTTTGTGTGGGGTCCCTTCGCTTGACAATCCCTCCCCTCACCCCCTGACCCGAGTTCCCGCAACCTGCTTACCTGCACCACCTCCGGCCTCACATTGAAGGTACACAGCCAGTCACTGAAGCGAGGGTAGCTGTTGAGTTCTGAGGTCCTCTCGCCAGGAGCCACACTCAGCTTGCATTGCTGCTGCTTGCAAATGTACCGAACCAGCTTCGCCTGTGGGGAGCCCAGGAAAGAAAAAGCCAGTTCATTTGGGGCTCATGCACGTGGCGGCCCTGTACACGGGAGCTCTGGCCAACACAGCAGTCGGCGGGATTCCCCAGCAGTGAAGGAGGACACGGGAAGGAGGAGGAGAGGAGAAGGGTCTGAGAAGGCCAGCGGGAAACCGGGACGACCACCCATTGGCCCCTCCTCACCCCAAAGCTGGCTGACACTGCCTCACCCTCGGGACTACGCTCCTCAGAGAGCAATGGGCAACACTGTTCAGAACAGAGAACGGGGTTAAAACAGAAGAAGGGCTTCCTGCCTGGGGAGGGGTGCGGGACTGGTTGGTAACTGAGGATAGAGAAGATATGGGGGTTTGGAGAGAACGAGGAACCTTCCACTTAGGATGCTTCCAGCCTAGACTCGCACTGCGCGAGTTGAGATCCGGGGACTCGGGCGCACTTCAGCCCGGTGACCTTGGACAAGTTACTGAACCCCACCCCCAGAAAAAGCCTCCGTTTCCTCCTCCAGGAAACGGGATAATAACAGAACCTCCCTCTCGGGGACGCTGAGAAGAAATGAGGCGCTCGGTGCGTGACACGCAAGCACACACAGAGCAGGCCATGCCTTTGGGGATGTGGCCTTACTGGCAAAGGTCCTTGACTCGGGTTCGCCAATGGGCAGAACGTGTGCAAATTTCAGATGCGTTTTCCAAGGGAAGAGGGTCCACGGTTTTCAAAAGCCTCTCAAAAGGCTAAAACTTCAATGAAGTAAGCTTAAATAAGGACGGCCTGGCTGAGGTCGGCCTGGAGTTCTGACAAACGCTGGGCTCCAACAGGCTAGGCCGCACGGTCCTGAGGAATGTAGAGGGGGGCGGGATGGGGGCGGGGAGCAGGTCACGGCCTGGGGCTGATTAAAAAAAGAAGGGCTAGCTGACTGGAACAGATGGAAATGACCTCACGGCCCCCAAGAAGAGGGACCAGGGAGCTGCCCGGTTCGGCTGAGATCCAGCGACCCAGGGACCCCATGAGGGCTGCCGTCAGGCTGACGAGACTCCAGCCGCCTCCTCTTGGTGACTTTCAACCTTCCTGGAAGGCATGCATCACCTTCAAAGTCCTGTGCAGGTGCCTTGCCATTTGGGGCCACCTTCCAGTTCTACCTCTCTTCGAGGGTTTATGTTGTTCACATTCCTTTCTTCCTCCTCTGTAAGTACCTCAGTGTATTTCTCTAAAGGGTACGCACTGTTTTTGTCAACACGGTCACTATACTAAGAAGTAATACTAATTAATGACAACATTTCAAATATCTAGAAAGGATCCTAAATTCCAAACAGGAGCTCTTGACCATTTTGGGACCATGGGCAGCTCTGGCCTTCTAGGGAGGTAGCCCTGGTCCCTTTCTAAGAATACAGCTTCAGACAAAGCACTTGGGATTATAAAGGAGATCAGTTAGATCTAAAGACATTTCTCAAAATATTATTTAGAATGGTGGTAGAGTACTAAAAGCCCTTCTTCATTAAAGCATCAAATGAAAGCTGCCAGTGGCTCTCACAACTATGATAGCTTTGAAGCTGCGACGTGTCAACTACTTTTTTAGATATGGCCACAACTGTAACATGATATGCACACAGCTGTGCTTTTCGCTGGTGACAGAGTCGCACATGTTTGCTAAGATGATTGGGCCTTGTTGCCTACATCCAAACTGAGTAACATATTAAATTTCAGTTAAGGTTAATGAAAATAAAGGTTCCATGTATTCCCCCTCCAAATTCGCGGACTCCCTGAATTCTATGCACAGACCCCAGGGTAAAGAATCCTTGTGGTCAAAGGGATGTGGGGTGTGAAATGAGACCCATAATGACAAGAAAACCATTGCTTCTCCATCAGCCTCTCTGAAATGTGTCCCCAGCAACTTGTTTGGCCCCAGGCTCACAATCTGCTAGACTCAAGGGCACTGCCCCACCCCCCCCACCCCCCCACCCCCGCGAGGCCCTGAGCACCGTGAAGTCCTGCTGTCTTCAGAGGGCTCCGCGGACACCAGGCACAAGTGCTCGGGAGGGAACACTGAGGCAGAACAAAAACAATGCCGCTCGATTTACAGTTTCGATGTTGAGTGAAACCTACAGAGAGGCACACCCCTGGCCCCTCTGTGCCACATGCCCCTCAGGTACCCAAAGCAGACACTGTTAATCGAACATTCTCTGCAGAGGCTGGCAACCCCAACAAGAAGCACATTTGCTGTCCTATTATGGAGCCTAAGTCCCCTGGGGAACATCTTCAGAGCACGGTTAACAAGAAGGTGTGAGTGCCCCTTTCATCCTGCAGGGTTCAGTAGAGGCACTCATGTGCCCAGCCTCACCCTACAATGATCTATCCCTCCCAGTGTGACCAGAGGCTGATTCCAAAATCAGGGCCCTCTATGTTCCTTCCCAGGCTCATCTCCACTCCGCTCCCTGCCCCCCGACCCTGTCCCGCAGGCACACACTCACCTAGGAGGTATTCCTCAAATACTTCTTGTGCTTTCCTACCCCCGGGCCTTTGCTCAAACTGCCTGCAGTGGCTAATTGCGCCTCCCTCCTCCAGCACCACGGGGCTGGGCAGACTTCCAGGCCTAGTTACAAATCCTGTCTCCCCGTCTACACCTCTTACAGCAGGCTGGGCAGACTTCCCAGGCCTAGTCACAATCCTGTCTCTCCGTCTGCACCTCTTACAGCAGCCCCTGATCACGGCAGCTTCATGTTCGAGCTTTGGCCCCAGCTGCCCCCGACACAGGTGAGTTCCCAGGGCAGCAGACACAGCACAGGCTCCGGGGTTGAACTGAAATCTGGATTCAAATGCAGGTTTGCCGTTTTAACAGTTATGTGACCTTGGGGAAGTTTGTTCATTTTTCTGAGTTTTGGTTCTCTCATCTATACAGTAGGCATGACGTTATCTAGCCCACGGTCTGTTGGGGGGATTGAACGATAGTACGGAAACCCCCCAAGGCTACGTAAGTCCCCCTATTATTACATGTCAGGGCAGGGACTGTGTCCACCTCATTCATGACTGTCCCCACACACCTATTACTGCACCTGGCACATAACATGTGCTCAAACGGCCTGAAAAAGGAAGGTGGGAAGGAAACCCACAGGCCTCATCCCCACGTTAGGGCACTTCTTACAGCCGCTTCTTCCGTCCATCCAAGCTGCTCTCCAACCACAGCTTCGAAGAGCTGACCGAAGAGAGGGCCAGACATCAAGTTAACTGTACACAGTCAAAACCATTCTTTTCCACATGAACCAAAACGGTCGGGCCACAGGCGCTCAGAGCAGCAGCAAGGAGGGCCATCCACCACTGGCATTGGGAACTGAGGACCAGACCCCTGGGAGCCAGTTAAGAACACGTCCACCCTACATACGACTTTGGCCATCCCAGGTCAACTTCAAGACTGGCCAACCTGGCCTCAGCAATGAGCCAGGGGCTTTCTCGACCTCAGCCCCCAACATATCCGGCCCCTTTCAGCCTCGAGGACCTCTGCCCAAAAGGCTCTTCCCCGTGACCCCTGAGCCACAACTCAGCTTAGATACCCTGCCCAACCCCTTCAGCCCTGTTCCTTAGCCCGCTGTCCGTCTCCCCCACCAGATCTCACATCCAAGTTCTAATTCTAACATTTTACTTGTCTGCTTCCTTTTTGGGGCTGTACACTCCATAAGGTCAGGTGCCTGGTCTGGGTCCTGGGTCCCCACCGGGAACCGGCATCGCTCCTGGGACGCACAGTTTGCTACCGTAAAACCTTTGCTGGATGAACGGACGAATGAACACGCAATCCATCTTGGAGCCCTGACAGGCACACGTTTACCAGAGCAACAGTAAAAATACCAACCTCCTAAGTGTTAGCTCAGGAGCTTGAGAGTCTCGAAAACCAAGGCAAATTCCCAGAAGAGGAATGAGCAGCTTTTCTTAAAGGCTGTGAGAGATCCCCACTAGACAACACAAAGCAGGGCCGTGGGTAGGACGGTGCAGAACTTGAAGTGACTCCTCACTGCACCCCATTAACAACCCATACGCCTGGCCAGCTGCGGGCAAGGAAAGGGGGAGACACGCAGTGCGTCGTGACCTGTTTGCGGGCAGGTCTGGTGTCCTGGAGGCTTCTAGCCCCCCCAGAGCTTGCAAAGAAACAGCATCTGTGGGGCTTGGCTTCTGCTGAAGTAGGAAAGCTAGCCTCATTCACAAAGGATGGAGGTCCCTGGCCTGCAGCAGCCTCCCTCCATCTGAGCAAAACAAGCCTGCTCTCACTTTTTGGAAGGCTGGTCACAGTCACAGAAGCACCCAAAGGGCTATTTTCCCAGACAAACCACAGCGGGGCCTGCCAGCCCGGCCCCGGGGGCCTACAAGGGTACCGTTCATAGGGAGTATCATTTTTTCTCAACCACAAAACCACGAGACATAAATTTTCCGGAATAGAAAAAGCACCTGGGGTTTCAGCAAAGGGACCGACAGCAGGGGGGAAAGAGTCATTGGCTCTCTGGCCACCAGGGAGGGCCCTGGGCTGGAACTGAAGTCTCAAACCCCACCCCCAATATTCTTTTGCTTCGCTGCATGTGTGCCCCACCCCTGTCCTGACACTCAGCCTGCCTTACAGAAAGTGCAGAAGACCTTCAAGGGAGCCACAAACAGCTGGCAGGGAGTACCAGACACGGGGCACACAGCAGGCACTAAGTGTCCTAGGCCGAAAGATCTAGGCCCTGGTCCCGGCCCTCACATTCAGATCAAGGATCTTGGGGAAAGTCCCCCTTAGCTTGGCTCCAATCTCACCACCTATAAAAAGGGTCTCGTGTCATGGAAGTTGGGGCCAGAGGAGTCACCGTATACAAAATGGCCTGGAATGAGGGGGAAAAGACAGACAAAAATGACAGGTCTTCATCTTACTACATTACTCTTGGTTACTCCAACCGTATCCAAGAGGCAGCACTCTGGCTCCAGACAGATGGACCCGGCCCCTAACCCCCTTGCCACCACTCTCCCTCTGCGAGTGGATGCAGATTTAGCCTGTCAGACTCAGTTTCCCTGGCTGTAAAATGGGGTTGATCTACCTCAAAAGGCTGCTGTGAAGATTTACATGAGAAAACATGGACGTAAGATGTTCAGCAAAGTGCCTGAGATGAGGAAAACGTGTGCACAGGGAGCAGTGACCTCACCTAGCCAAGCCTTCAGGTGCTCTTACAGCCTCCCTGGGCAACAGGGCAGATGTGGGTGAGAACGTACCCCTTTCAGAGATGGGGTAAAGATGACCCTGAAGGCTGGCATTGGTCATCCTCAGGGCAATGCTGGTGGAACCCACAGATTAGGTCCATTTCTCTTTTTGTATACATTTTTTTTTTTAATGTTTATTTTTGAGACAGAGGGCATAAGCTTGAGCACAGAAAGGGCAGAGAGAGAGGATCCGAAGCAGGCTCTGCTCTGACAGCAGAGGGCCTGACGCGGGGCTCAAACTCACGAACCGTGAGATCACGCTCTGAACCGAAGTCAGACGCTCAACTGACTGAGCCACCCAAGCACCCTCAGGCATGAGGGCCAAGACCCGGCTTACCCACTGTGAGCAGGAGCCCTCCTGCTCACATAGCCCCTGGCAACACCAGAGGGCACGGAGGGAGTGGAGTGGCATCCACTCCAGATCACCTCCTGCAGCTCTAGTGGGACTCCAAAGCAGGCCTCCCCGGTGGAGGGTGCCCTGGGCACGGCTCCTGTGGAGGGGAGGCTGATCACACATCCCTGAAGAGCACACACCTGTCGAGCTCCCAAAGCACGTGCCACCGAGAGAAAGAAGCTTCCACAGGGGCAGGAAGCAGCTCCCAGAATGGCAAGGGGCCCAGGAACCCGAGAGGCCGCTCGTGTCTGCTCTGCTCAAAGCCTGTCCAAACCTCCCTCCGTGTAGGTGTCCACGGTTCCCAAATCCACCCTTCAGAGAGCATCACAACTGTCACGGGTGACCCACGGACCCAGTCATCTGGGACACGTGCTCCCCTGCAGCCACACTACCAACATCCATCGGAGGCGGCCGCGCCGCCAGAAGAGAGAGAGGGCGACACTGGCTGGAATGGTCGTCCCAGCAGTGACCTCCCGGAGGCTTCCCCAGGGCGGTGGGACAGGGCCAGCCATTGGGCCTGACTGGCGGGCGGTGCGGTGGTAATGACCCGGGAAACATTCCAGTGGGGATCACACGTGTGCCCACGCCTGCCGTGTACCACCGCCACCTGTTCCAGCTGGCCGGGGGCCACGCCTCCCATTGTCAACTGTTCCATCACCGGGAGAGGGAAGCACAGGCTTAGCAGTCACCCAGACCTGAAGTTCCACCTCCTGGTATGCCTCACTTACCAGAGGCACGGCCATGGTTAGTTTACTTCATCTCAGTCTCCCTGCCTGTAAAGTGGAGAAAGTGACACACGCCCCCTAGCACCGCTGAAAATTTACTGTGGGATTCACGGACGCAAAGCGCGGAGTCCGATGTCCAAAATACAGGAAGCATTCACTAAACAGGATGCTCTCGGTATTAGCCCTGCTCAGCCTGCAAGCATGGCCTTGAGGAAGAGTGTGAAAACTGTTGGCGAGTGCCACCTGGATTATACGTTATGCAGGCTTTTGCACCTTTGTGGAAAACACGCAAATCAACTGGCTTTGCAAAAAAAAGTCAGCCACATCCTAACACCGCAGGGCCCAGAATGGGGAGGTCCCCATTTGGTGACCCCCAAGTCTGTGATCCAGGCTATGCAAGTGGCCAGATGCCAAGACATCTGTAACCCTAACTCTGACTCAGACATCGGCTGCTCAAGCAGATAGATGCTTGCCCTTCCCAGTATCCAGGGTCTTCATGTCTCAGGCAGGGCAGGCTGTTTGGTCTATGGGAGAGATATGACAGATGCTGAAATATAAACGGACAAATGAACCCCATGCAAAGACAGAGATGGACACCAGATTCCTGAAAACAACAACACGCTCTCTCAATTATGCATATCATGTCAGTATTCAATTATCAGACCTAGTAGTTATTACATCGCTTCTACTTATGTAGCGACTTATCACTTTCTCTCCCTTTTCACGGATTCTCAATGAAAATTCCAGGAGGAAGGAACTGCAGTAGACCCCTGGAGTGCACAGGAGTGATGTCCCAACCTTCACATAACCCCAAAGCTGGCAGGGTCCCCATGCATATCATTCTCCCCACAAAACACAGTCGAGCCTAAATGAAACCACCACGGACCTTTCTGGACTCTTGGTGGGAGGTACTATGCGTGCAACATCAAGTCGAGAGAGAGAGCGTGTTGAGATGCAGACTCTGTTCGGCCTGCTGGGATCGCTCGCTAGCTAAAGGATGTCCGCTCACCCTGCAGACAGCATCGTGCAATTCTAAGCCCAGCCTCGGCACGATGGTAAGGATGGCTCCTCACTGAGGGTCACTCACAAAGAGTCAAACCACATATGCCAAACCCATGCAACTTAAAGATGTGTTTTATGATTCCTGTCTTACAAATGAGGAAACAGGGGCACTGAGAGCTTTCTAACTTTCCCGAATCACGTAATTAAGGAAGGTATTCAGACCTTGACCCAATGCTCTGTTTCTTACCATATCCTCTCCCAAAATAATGGGTCCTGCTACCCACCCACTTAGCTCACCAAGCGGTCCTAACCAGCACAAGGAAGATGCCAGTGGGTAGGTAACTCTCTCGTGGTCAGAAGCCCCAAATCCGGCAATGTCCAGATTGTTGCAGACGGTGAATCCTCTGAATAAAAGCCATACACTTTCCCACTCTCCAAATGTGTCCAGTCACCCAAGTGGGCCACCGCTTCTGATCCAGATTTGCAAAACCTATCATCTGGGCTACACCCGATCCCTGGCTCCAAACCAGCTCTGAATTCATTACAACTAGCCACCACCCGCCTACTACCTGGAGCCACCCCTGTCAAGGAAGTCCTAGCATGCTTTGCAGAGTGAAGTGAGGCACTTGGATGGCCACTCCCTCCCACCTCCACCCCCTTCCCCGGGCTCACTCAGTCCTCCAGCCAGCAGACTCCCTCCTCCGAGGTGGGCAACACTGTACTTTAAGACGACACAGACAGCAGTCTTTGCTAACGCCAAGCCCCTGCCTATCCCATCCCAAACTTCAGGGAGTTATGAAAGCTCTTGAGACTTACTCCGGCCTTCCCTAGATGGTTCCTGACACTGTGGCTCCTTCCCAGGTACCTCCAGCCCTGCCCAGGCCTTAACGCTGTTCCTCTTACTTTTCCTACCCCTTCCCCACAGCTAGAGAATACTTCTGGGGACTTCCTGCCAGCCCAAGCCAGCTAAGCTGTCTGCTCTGGCTGCCATGGCCAACGTATTGCAAAATGATTTCTGAGAACATAAGAAGGCCTCTGAAGTTCGTGACGCAGCTGACGGCTCTTCACAGAGTCACGGGCCGACCACAGCACTCTGCTCCAAGAATACCAGAGGCAGCAGCCCTTGGCCCCCAGCACTGCTGAGCCTCCCAGAGCCCTCAAGGGGACCCAGAGGCTCCAGGGGACCAGGTCGGGGCTGTTCTTGGCGAGCAAGGGGCAGAGAAAGCAAGAGTGCCAAGCAAGTGGGGCAAGGAGAAGAGAAAGTGACCTCAATCCCCAAGCCGGTCATTTTGCAATCAGTCATCCTTCGCCCAGCTCTGTCCCGCGACGGTGCTCTCCTGGGGAAGCTGCCAGCCGTGTGCATTTGTGCGGAGACAATCTCCCCGCCAAGCCTCCCACTAGCAACCCCATCCTGACGTCAAACTCAGAGTCGGGGAACTTCAAATACAAACAAACAAGTCTGCCCCAGACCATAAGTGGAGCCGTTCCCAAGGAGGCCAGGGGTGACAGGGCCACAGCTGGGAACTCAGGGCTTTCTGCCCTTCCTGGACTCCCCTGGAGATACGGACTCCGAGGTCTCACAACAGGCTGCAGATGTGAGTCTCAAGGCCAGGCTGAGACAAACTGGGATCCATCTTTGGCCTCCATGATGGGTGTGAATGCCCACCTGGGGCCCAGCACAGCAGTGGTGACCCCGTCCAGAAGCACAGGTCCCCATTAGATAACATCACCTGTTGTAACTGCCCGGGAGCTAAGTATGAGCAGGCAGGGTAAGGAGAGACTGAGGTGATTTAGAAACACTTACAAAGCTTCCTGGGAAAGACGGAGCCGGAGCCGGGGCCAGGATGGATGGCCACAGGCTGGAGTTTTCTCGCCAACCCCCGCTCTCCCATCTCAGGCTCCACTGTGGTCATGAGACTTGATGGGAAAGATTTTCAAGAGTAAGGCTTTTATGTCCCTGACCTAAATATCCTAAGATAGCTTCCACCTGAGAAGCCACGGGTGAGTCAAAGAAATGTGCTCTTCAGAAAGCAATCTTTAGCTTGAAAAGCTGGTGAATAAATGATCCCGGGGCCACGTTTCCAGTTTCATTTTGTGCCTCAATTCAAAACTATAAACCGGTCCCACCCTCCCCACCCCAGTACTCTGTGTGTTTTTTAGAACCAGAAGTCCCAGGGGGAGGGGGATGGCAGCGGGACGAACCGGACTAAAGCATGAGAAATCAAGATACCTGCTTCACCTCCTAACTGCCCTGGGCCTCAGGCGATTGCCAGATTCCTAACTGACGCAGCCTTGGTCTCAGTTCTAATACACCCCATAGGCCTGTCTGAAGTTCACCAGGCCCACAGAGGCTGGCTTAGCCCGTAACCCCTCAAGTACAAGAGGTAATCCCAGAGAAGTCCGGACACTGCAGGCTGCAGCAGACCTGGGTGCGAATTACTAAACTGGGGGGGGGGGGGGGCTAGAAAGAAAGGCAGAGGGCATATCTAATGCAAAGGTGGAGTCCTGCCAATGGGACCATGCCCTTAACTATCCCTGAAGACCTGGTCCCCTGGAAGCTTCTAGAAGGGATGGGGGTAGGGGAGGCACTTCAAATTCTGATCTGAAAGCACCTGCCATGTGTAGATTGTGCCGGATGCTGGGGATATACTGTTTGCCTAGCAACTCGGGTCACCACAGAAAAGGATAAAGCATTATGCAGGGGGCAAGGGTCAAGAGCAGGTGAGTGGCTCAGGTACCAGAGATGACCTAATGTGATGGCAAACTCCCCCAAAGTGATAACAGCCATCGCATCAGGCATTGCTCTTTACTTACCCAATGTCCATTCCTGATTTGCTCCTCACTCACAGACCGATTTTGTCTTGTCACAGTGCCCAGTGATGAACCGGTCAGAGTCAGCGGTGCTCTACCCTGACTTCATTATCACAGGAACATGAGCCCCAGCCTAGATTCCCATGGGATGGGGTCCCAGCATGGCTGTCGTGATGAGCCCGTCCCCACTTCTGCCCTCCGTTGTAGCTGTGTGTGACATGTGGCACTTCTGGCCCATGAGACAGGAAGACCCGTCTGCTGAACCTGCTGGGAAGTGTTTTCTTTCCTTACAGGTCGGGCGGGCTCTGGGGCTGTCCCCCGCCTCCTTGCTGCTTTCAAGACCTCATGTGCCAAGAGTTGTCCGGAGAATCAGACACACCAGCACTGTTGAGCTGCAGCAACACGTAAGCCAACTGACTGCAAACTTCTCACTGTAGGAGGAGCCTAACAGCCTATTTGTTGAAGTCACATTCTCTGTCGCTTGCAAAGGAAAGCTGTCCTTTTGGCTGACACTTTTTTTTAAGTTTTATTTATTTTTGAGAGAGAGAGAGAGAGAGAGTGTGTGTGTGTGTGTGTGCGCGCACACACAAGTGGGGGAGGGGGGGGCAGAGGATCCCAGGTGAGCTCTGCCCTGACAGCAGTGAGCCCAATGTGGGACTCAAACTCACGAACCACGAGATCCTGACCTGAGCTGAAAGTCAGATGCTCAATGGACTGAGCCCCCAGGTGCCCCTCTGCTAACACTTTTTAAGCCCATACTATTTCAAACCTCCTTCTAAACCTTCTAAGGCTAATGTTTCTAAGCCTAAGGCTTCCAGAAAACCTACAAAAGGGAAAAGTATCCCTTCATCCTTCTTGGGACCACGTGGTGTCCAAAAACATTCCTTCAAAAGTCCTTTCAAATTTCAAAGGGCAGCTATGTTTTCATGAAGACCAATTTGTCAATGTTTTTCTTTTTTGGTTTGTGCTTTTCATTTCCTAAAAAATTTTTGCCAAACCCACATTCACAAAGATGTACTCGTGTGCTCTATAAGTTTTGCAGTTTAATCTTTTTTGTTTAGGTGAGTCTATGATCTACAGAATTTGAAGTAATTTTTGTATTCCAAGACTGTTTTTAAGTTGGATATTTTAAAACTGGATCTTCCTTTGTGCCCGGCACTGTGCTAAGCACATTTTGTGTACTATCCCATCCAACAGCCACAAGAAACCTCTGATTGGTGCTATAATAGGGCCTTCTTGGATCCTCCAACCAGGACAGCTGATGCCACATGGAGCATGTCAGCTCTGCCACAACATAGGTTTATGTACTTGCTGTGGGATCCCAAGGGGA
The DNA here is from genome assembly GCF_027475565.1 of Acinonyx jubatus. Taxonomy (NCBI): domain Eukaryota; kingdom Metazoa; phylum Chordata; class Mammalia; order Carnivora; family Felidae; genus Acinonyx; species Acinonyx jubatus. The sequence continues at coordinate 18,447,717 of NC_069397.1, forward strand.
CTGGGTCTAACTATAGGGTGAGGTGCTAAGATCCTTGGGAAGGCATCAGCAAGCTGGGGTGGGCCATGCAGTATGGCACACAGACACAGGGTAAGGGGCTGAACCTGCACTTCAGGTGTGGGGCACAGCATGAGCAAAAGACCAGAGTAATGACAGAGCCTTTAAAAAAAAAAAAAAAAAAAAAAAAAAAAAAAAAAAGACACAGCAAATAGCCAAAGAGTACAGAGGAGGGGGAAAAACAGGAGACCAAAGTCAGCCCACTCATGCAGGTCCAGGAAGGTTCTGGAAGGTTCCAGAAGGCCACACTAAAACATCTGCATGCAATCTCACAGGCATGGAGAGGGAAGCAAAGGAAAAAAACGTGATCAGATTTGCATTTTTGAACGATCATCATTCTGGAAACCATGTGGAGGACAGATTGAAGTGGGTGTGGAGAAACCAGAGAGACAGGAGAATCAATTAAAAAGCCACCGCAATTCAGCAAATGACGAGAACAAAAGGTAATTTAGTTAGTGGCAATGTGGGTGTAAGGGAAGGAGCAGATTCTAGAGAGGTTTTATTAGCATTTTTACTATAAAGAGAAGACTTCCCTGTTTGTCCAGGGAATTTCTGGCACGCCAACACCCTGGAATGCAGGAAGCTGAAGGGCTGAGTTTCTCCAGCAAAAAAGCTAACAGAGCAGAGAGCCCATGTGTCTGATTTACTGGGACTTGGCGCTTCACATGGGGGAGGGGGCCTGCTACCTGTTGGCAAAGCCACCTGTCCACGGGCAGCTCCCAGCCCAGGTATCTCCCCACCCCTGAGCGCTACCCCTTCCCCTCGTCCTGGGCAGAGGAGAACCCTGTACCTGCCGAGAGCAAAAGCCACTCCTCCACCAGTTCCATCTCCAACGTCCCTGCGGCCGGAGAGGTGGGTCAGACAGACAGAGGCTACACAGGGGCAGCATTTGCCCGGGGGGGGGGCAGACCTAAGAGAAGCTTTCTCCAGCCAGCCTAGGGCTACTGGTTCTGTCTGGCACTCCCCAACCCATACATGCAGGAAACATGATACCCTATTAAGGGCAGTGGGTCCAGCTGGTCATGGGGATTAGCACCAGATAGATCCAAGTTCAAATCTCACCCCCACCCCCTGGGTGGCTCAGTTGGTTGAGCCTCCGATTTCGGCTCAGGTCATGATCTCACGGTTCGTGGGTTCAAGTCCCACATCAGGCTCTGTGCTGACAGCTCAGAGCCTGGGGCCACTTCAGATTCTGTGTCTCCCTTGCTCTCTGCCCCTCTCCCGCTAGCGTGCTCCCTCTCTCCCTCTCTCTCTGAAAAGTGAATACACATTAAAAACTAATAATAAAAAAAATCTCACCCCCATGCTAAGCTAAGGGACCATGGGCAATTGACAGAATGTCTCTGAGCCTTTATTTCCTCTTTTGTAAAGGATGTGGGGAGGGGGGGCTCAAAAGGTGGCTGTGAGGACAAAAATGATATAATACATGCCCAGCACATATCTGTCCCCATCTACCTTCTCTGCGGCCTCATTCGTGGGAAAGCCTGGGATCTGACAGCTGACGGGCAGACTGGGATCGGAGGTTGGGGGGAAGCCTCAAAAGGCAAGTGTCCCAATGCAGGTGTCGATGATTGATCTGTTGACACACGTGCAGTCTCCCCGCGGGAAAAGGGAGCACCGAGCGACAGAAACAAACAGCCCAGAGCGCGAGGTATTCTCCTCCAACCGCAACCCGGGAGGGGACAGCATGATTTTCAGTCAGTAGATTAAAACCAAGCACTCCTAAACCACAGAGTCTCACTAGGGCCACTGCAGAGGAAGGTGTAAAATATATGTATATATATGGGGTTTGAGATGGAAATGCAGTGGGGCTGACGTGACGTCAGCTCTGGGAGACAAGGAGCAGTGGAAGACCACCCTCTCTAACGACTGGCCAAAGACCACCGGATTTCTCCGCCGAGCCCTGTGTGCCACAGCTGACAGGGCGCGAAGTGGGCTCACATCCTCCACAAGACCACTAGTGGAGGGCGAGAACAGGCTCAGATAACAGAAAGCCACTGACGAACCAGCCCAGGAATGCCAGCCAGTGGCAGTATGGTGAGGGATGGCCGGGCGCTCGGGCTTAAAGCCTAACAGACCCGAGTTCCAATCCCAGCCCTACCCGCTGTCCAGTTGCCTTAACATGAGCAGCTGAAGTGAACCTTTGTACGCCTCCATTTTCTTTTCTTTTTTTTTAAATTCTTTTTAATGTTTATTTATTTTTGAGACAGAGAGAGACAGAGCATGAATGGGGGAGGGTCAGAGAGAGGGAGACACAGAATCTAAGCAGACTCCACGCTCTGAGCTGTCAGCACAGAGCCCAACGCGGGGCTCGAACTCACGGACTGTGAGACCATGACCTGAGCCGAAGTCAGATGCTTAATCAACTGAGCCACCCAGGTGCCCCTGTACGCCTCCGTTTTCTTGTCTCTAACATGGGGTAATAACAGTACTGCCTTCACAGGAGGGAAATATAAAGTGCTTGGCTCTAGGCCTGGAAGACTGTTAACACTCATCACCAGCCACCTTTATAATAAAAATTCGAGTTCCGTGTTATCGTTGAAAGCAGCTAAACTGACATGTTTATTGCTTTCAGATTCTTAGACATGTTCCTGGGGCGCCTGGGGTGGCTCGGCGTCTGGCTCTTGACTTTGGCTCAGGTCATGATCTCACGGTTTGCTTGGGATCCTGTCTCTCCCTCTCTCTCTGCCCCTCCTCTGTCTGCTCTCTCTTGTCTCTGTCTCAAAACAAATTAAAATAAACTTTAAAAAAAGATTCCTTAAACATGTTCCTGAATGACTCCATTTACATGGCAAATCCCAAGCTACTCCCATGTGTTCCTTGAAAGGGGGCAAATGAAGACAAGGCCAGGTAAGGCAAGAGCACGCCGAAGGGCAGGGCCTTCCTGACCCTCTCTTTATTTCCAGGAAGTCAAGAGCAGGTCAACAACTGTACTACGTGAGCCCCTGCGAGGGGCTGGAGCAGAAGAGTGAGCCAACCAGGACCACTATTAAGATGCACACAACTGGGGGCACCCGGCTGGCTCAGTCGGTAGAGCAGGAGGCTCTTGATCTCGGGGTCGTGAGTTTGAGCCCCTCACTGCAGGTAGAGATTACTTAAAAAAATTAAGAAATAAACTTTTTTTTTTTTTTTTTTTTTTTAAAGACGCACACAACTTGAGGAAGCAAGGCAAGGAGAGCAGGGGAGGGGCGGGCAGAGCAACCACCGGGGCCTGGCACACAGGCTGTTAACGGGCGCTATTCTTTGACACAGCTTAAAGACACATGCTCGAGCACACCTGCCACCCTGGACGAGCTCCAGCTGGGCAGAGAGGACCCATTTCCAAACAAACAGAGCAGGTGGCCTGCCAACCTCCCAGGAAATCAACTGACCGCAACTTATTGCAGAAATTAGGTAAATCACACCGACAAGACGTTTAACATGCGCCCGACACCCTTTAAGTGCTTCGTATATATTGTCACTTACTCCTCAGAACAAACCTGTGAGGCAGGCCCTAACACCAAACCCATGTCACAGAGGGGTAAATTGAGGCCAAGGAGCAGTCCCAAGTCACATAGCTAGTAAATGGCAGAGTGAAAATCTGAACCCAGGCAGTTTACCTGCTGAGTCCATGCTCTAAGCACAGGCTCTATGACATCCTTGATTGACTGACGTGTTTGGGGCACCTACTGGGAGTCAGGCCAGCGCGGAACATCTTTGTATGAGGATCCTCATTTATAAACAAGGACTCAGAGAACCCAGAGTCTTGGGTTGAGAGCCAACTTAAACCCAGGAGGACCTAATGCCCCTCTGCTGCCCCTCCTGACTCAACGCACTGGGTTTCATCTTATCCTAGGCCGCCCTACACCAAGCTCTACCCACTGTGCTCTACCGGCATTGGCATAGGTAGGCACATCACTTGTGCTGCGCCCAGACCCAGGTGAGACTCTGCCACCTTGCCAGTAGGAGGCCAGAACCTTCTAGAAGGCCTAGAGGACCAGCGGAACCTGGAAGAAAATCTCCCAGCCTTAACCCCCTTCCTCCACACACAGTCCTTCCCTCCTCAGCGGCCTACTCCTTCCTACCTGTCCACAGAGAGACACAGAGCAAGACCCTACTGCTGGGTCTCCGACTGCAAGAGCTGTGCATATTTAGCCGTCTGACGTAATAGCTCGAGGTAGAGAGATGCACCCAGGCTCTTGCATCAGACCCGATTTCACTCACACACAGACCTCAGGGCAAGCAGTGAGCCTTGTGGGCAGAGCTGGCCACACCTCAGCCCCACTCTGCCGTGCGAGACGGCACCTGCCTCACATCCCCAAGGAGGCCGGTTCTCTGAAAGTCCCTTTCCCGGTGACCCAAATACTTGAATTCGCCCTCCAGGTGCAGAGAAAACTCCAGACAAACCCTGAAGGGCTCCGGATCTCCTGCCTGCCAGTCTTTGCAGTCACCCCTGGCCGAGGACTGTGCCAACCAGGAGGAGCTGTTGGCAGGATTCGACCCTTCTTGAGATCTCTGAAATATCTTTAAACCACAAAATCCTACAGTGTTCTAAAATTAGAAGAGCCTTTAAGGTCACTTCACATATGTAATGAACGAGGAAACTAAGGCCCAGGGCAGGACAGAGACCTAGTCATACAGAAAGTCAAAAGGCAGTGCCAGGACAGACTTCCCGGTCTCCTGGGTCCCGTCCAGCGCTCTTCCCTCATTGCTGGATGGCCGAAGGCCTGGGTTCAACCTGCTGCGTGAACAAGCTTAGCTGGGCCTCTGGTTCCCTATTCTTACTTAGCAAATTCAGGACTATTTACAGAAGTGTATAAATGCTAACTCATGTCATTGGAGGAGGTGTTATTATACCCACATGGGGACGAAAGTATGACACTGAAACAAACAACTGTCCAGGGCAGGGTGTGAGCCCAGGCAGTGTGCCTCCATAGCCCAAGCCCTGGACTTTCGGGGCCTTTGTAACTGTAGCCCCTCAAGCGGGATCTTGGTGTCAGGACCTCAATGGCATGCCCCGAACAGCTCTTCAGAGCAGTGGGGCTGAAGACAATTCGAGAACTGCTCCCATCCTGGCAGCTCTATAGGACTAATCCAGGACTGATGTGCCACACAGGACCCAAGTCTGGGACCAGCCAGGAAACGGACCCGGGTGTTCACGACAAACTCCTACGGGGACTTAGGAGAGAGACCTGAGCTTACTACCGAGGTGAGCAGCTCTGCCGGGTCTGAGGCCTGTGGCCCCTGCAAAGGCTAAGCCTTTCCTCCCCTGCGTCCTCTGCACCCCGGCGCCTAGGAGGGCAGGAGGGGCTGGCCAGGCGACACTGAGGTCCCAACGCCCACAGGCCATGATTCTGCACTCCTGTGCGGCCTCCTCAAGGTGAGCATTTGAGTTTTCCTCCTATGAAGGAAGCCATTTCTCAACACGTTGCTACACACGGATACTAAGAAACATGAACCAAGAGGCAAATGGGGCACCAGCCACAAAGGGAACAGAACCGAACAGAACGAGGGGAAGGGCTGGTACAGCTCTCTTACCCTGGGAGCGCAGCTTAGAGAAGCTAGAGAAACACTGTGCACAACCTGTACATCCCCGTTCACAAGAGTGACACAGTGGGAACAACCCACAGACCCACCTGGGAAAGCAGCGCCGAGTGGGTTACGGCAAAACCACTTACGATACCATTAAACCGTTGAACAAGTTTACAAAAACACAGGGAGCTTTTCTGTGTTATTCTACTGAGTGACGAAGGCGGGCCCAAAGAATCGCAGGAGTGATGCTTACAACACGTTGGCCTCGAAACTGCAGCTAAAAGAAAACATGGCAGAATGTCAGCCACGAGCAAGACGCGTCTCAGTGGGAGGGCTACAGGTAATCATTTTCTTCCTTCTACTTCTCTGTTTTCCAAATGTTCTAGAATGACCGCATACTGATTTTTGTAAGGTGATTAGCGGTAACTCTACAGTTTAAATTGTCAAACGAGGAAAATGGAGGGTGATGGTGATTCTGTTCCAGGAAGGGGACAAAAGTCTGGGCAGGCAGCCAGCCTACCTGATGCAGAGCTGTGCTGGGGCCACCACGGCCAGCCTTCCCACAAAAGCCCTGAAAGGATCAGATGGAGCAAAACCTCACTGATTCAGAAGGGAAAGAGGAAGAAAGGAAGAAAACGATGTGACAAGATGACATTAGATTCATTTTGCTGATTTTTTTTTTTTAAGAACCACGTGTATCCATCCATCCATATCGAGCACCTGCTAGTCACCCAGCACTGTGCCAGGCCCTCCAGGTAATACAGAAATGCGTAAGACCCAGGGCGCCTGGGTGGCTCAGCTGGTTAAGCGTCCGACTTCAGCTCAGGTCATGATTTCAGGGTTCATGAGTTCGAGCTCCACATCGGGCTCTGCGCTGACAGCTCAGAGCCTGGAGCCTGCTTCGGATTTTATGTCTCCTTCCCTCTCTGTCCCTCCCCTGCTCACACTCTGTATCTCTCTCTCAAAAACAAACTAAATTAAAACAAACTTCCAGCTTCAGAGAAATGGCAGGTAGCAGGAGAGGGGTCATGAAAAAGGCGGGCTCTGGAATGGGTCTTGAAGAACAAGGCAGAGCCCACAACAGGGTCTGTAAAATAGCCAAGGAAACATACTCACTCCTCTCAAAGGAAAGTTCTAGACCTGGGCGATCCTAACAAACCCTTCCACCATAATCACAAGCAAGGAAACATGACATGAAAACAAATGGGAGTTGTGGCAATGCCGTAGAGCCACTCCAAATGGTCCCCGGCAGGCGCGGTGGCGGGAGCACAGAGCTGGACAGCCAGCCTTCCGGGAAGAGAGCGGAGAAGCAGGCGGTGGCCTTACAAAGTGGCGCTGATTCCGCTTCTAGGAATACGTCCTAAAGAAACAAATTAAGCATGCGCGCAGGGCTATTCACAGAAGTGGATCTTAAAATAGCCACCCATGGGGAAGTGGGGAACTACATTTTGGTGTGTTTCTATAGCAGAAAACTGCAGCAACTTAAAATTCCCATTTTTTAAAGAACATTTGGGGCGCCTGGGTGGCTCAGTCAGTTAAGCGTCCGACTTCAGCTCAGGTCACGATCTCACAGCTCGTGAGTTCGAGCCCCACGTCGGGCTCTGTGCTGACAGCTCAGAGCCTGGAGCCTGCTGTGGATTCTGTGACTTCCTCCCTCTCTCTCTCTCCCTCCCTCCCCTGCTCATGCTCTGTCTCTCTCAGTCTCTCCAAAAATAAATAAACGTTAAAAAAAAACATTTTTTTAATTAAAAAAAAAAAAAGAATATTTAATGACATGGGCGATGCCTGTGATATTACAGCCAGGTAACAACTCAAGGGAAGAAAACCACATTTACGCTACAATCCCAATCTATCCTTAAGCCATTTTAAAAGCATTCATTTTTCTTTTTTCAGCTTTGCTGAGGTCAATTTAGTTTCTAGCAAAATAAATGTATCAAAATTTAAACACTGGAAATCCAGAATCTTACTTTGAGATTTTTTTTTTTTTTTTGCATTTTCTCTAAGAACGTGTGTTCTTTTCATAAACACGTAACGTTATTCAAAAATGAAAGAATGATGGAAGGGATTTTAGTGGGAGGAGAAGGGGGCATCGTAGACAGAAAACAGCAGAAGTCAGAAGTAAAGGCCAGGCCTATCTGTGGAGAAAGGACCAAACTTTGGGGTCAGACAGAGCTGGGCTCAAATTCTGGATCCATTATTTTCTGGCCATGTGACCCATGTGAGGGGGGTGAGGGGGGTATCAACTCTCTCTCAGAAGTCAACAAAGTCAGATCCCTTTCTACTGACCAAACAAAATTCACTCTGGATGCACACAGGTGAGGGAGGAATACTCATTTATGAAACACACCATGGATATTAAGAAGGGAATTTGGGGAAAACAAAAAGTGTCCCATTAAGCCAGCGTACAATGCACCCCCGTTTCAGAAACATCACACTCTGAAAAGGTATCTGTCCTAAAATCTAGAAAACATGAACGTTTCTTCTAAGGATGGTGACAACCAGGATTAGACCTGGTCTAATGTTGTTCTTATGTTTCTTGGGTGGTCTGACTTGTGTCCAAAATGAGGAAATGGGCACGAAGTCAGTTTCTAGTTCCTAAGCAGACCTGTTATGCTATAGGGGTGAGGCCCCACCTTCCACAGTTCTGGATTAGAGAATACGGCTCTCATTCTCCCTGGAACCCATCTTTCTCTCTCTCCTTCTCCTTCTCCCCTTCTCCTTCCAATCTCTCTCTCTCTCTCTCTCTAGTCTTACACAGGAAGAGAATTTAGGCAAAATTCTCAACAGCAAGTTTTGCCAGCGTACCTGGGGTAAGTCCTTGGCCCCGACCACTCCCTCATCTTTTCAGATGAAGAAAGCACCAGAAATGCCAAGGTCAGCTGCCTTAAGAGCAAGCAGACACGCTCCGGGAAAGCTTAAGATTTGGAAGGGATCCTCAGAACGAAATGGCAAACTATAAGCCATCAAGAGCCCCATCCCCCCCCAAATGCCATGCTTTGGCAAACCCAACAAGATAAATCTTCAGAAGAGGAGACGGAAGCTCAGATCAGTCCCCAATTAAATTTAATCACAGCGGCTAATCCTTCTACGGTGCCTACCATGTGCCAAGCGCAGGTCTGAGTACTTAACATGTGATAACTCACTTATCCTCACAACAGAAGAAGAAATATGCACAGAGAGGTTACATAACTTGCCCAAGGTCAGGGCCAGAACTAGTCCTTTATCTCAGTTGAAAGAGGGTGCCTCTGTCTTTAGGGAGACACAGCACAGCTGTGCACAGGGCACATACCTGGCAAAAGGGGGAGGCCTGGATTTCAGCATCTCTCAGCCCCTTGTGCAGTACACAACCTGGTGGACTATAGCCTGCCCCATCCAAAGTAGTAAGTGGATACAGTTTACTATTAAATAAGTGGTATGCAAATTAACGAAAGCCAGGATTTTTGAAGCACTGATTTGGGTGACTGAGAGCATTCAATTCTGTGTATCTAGAGTGATCAGATTTTCAGCCGTGCTAGGAATGCCCCGACAGTTACAACTTCATGGGCCGAGACTTTAACTCTTTCATCATTTCTAACGAGCATATTCTAGAATATATCCCATCTATCTCTGCAGCTTAGGAAAGAGCACCAAATACAGTTTAGCCTTGTCTGAACTCCACTATCACCCCTACCCAGGACCCCACAGCCCCTGCCTTTTCCTGACACCCAGCCTGTGCCTCCTGATCTCGGACAACCCATCTCTCTCTGCTTCATTAATTGCTCTTGGAGAAAACTAAACGTGCAAGTGGGTTGAATCTCCTCAAAGTTTTGGGTTTGAACCTCCTTCCCGTAGCTTAGCAGTTCTCTTATTTGCTTCTACCTAACTGCTTGTCCTTGATCCCGCGGTCTCGCTGCTTCCCGCTGTATGAGACCCTACACAGAGCAGTTTGCCTCTCTGATCCTTGGAATTCATCATCTCCCATGGTCACCTCCTTCCTTCTGAAGGCAGCTGGGGGTAGGAGAAGTGGGGTCTAGCTGCCCTTCGGCCTCTCAACCCTCATTCAAGTCTTTCTGACCTTAAGAAAACACGTTCCCAGTTAAGTGTCCGACTTCAGCGCAGGTCGTGATCTGGCTGTTTGTGGGCTCGAGCCGCACGTCGGGCTCTGTGCGGACGGCTCAGAGCCTAGAGCCTGGAGCCTGCTTCAGGTTCCGTGTCTCCCTCTCTCTCTGCCCCTCCCTGACTCACACTGTCTCTCAAAAAATGAATCAACATTTTTAAAAGTTTAAACAAAACAAAACACCTTCTCTCCTCTTCCTTCAGGCCCAAAGGTCCTGACACCATCCCTCAGCTGTTCGTTTCTTAGTATTCCATCTGTCTCGGGCTCTCCACCTCACCTGCTCTTGCAGATGCCCCCAGCCTTCGTCTTACTTCCACGTGCATCTTCTTGACCTCACTAGGGCATCTGGCACAGGGAGCCCCTCCTGCTCCACGACATGCCTGCCCCCGGCTTCCTGGTTGTCCTTCTCCTCTGACGGCTCAGCAGGCTCCTTCCCAGGACGCCCACCACCACCCGTATACCGACACCGCCTTAACCCTTAACCGGAAACTCTGGACCCCACCCCCCTCCACGAGCTCCAGGCCCATCTGTGTAACTCGTGAATGGACAGCTTGCCTGCGTGGCCCAGAGGCACCTCACACTCGGCAGGTCTGAGCCACCCTCATTCTCTCTTGCCTTTCGTCATCTAGTTGCCTCCCACTTCCCACTCTCCACTCTTCCTACCAGAACGCTGATCATTTGTTGGCCCGTTTCCAGCCTCTCGTGCAGGTAGGCGCAGCTGTATGACTAACGTCTGGCCAATGACATCTAAATGGAAGCGTCATATGGTAATTGCGAAAAGAATAAAGAACACATCCTTCCCCACTTCACCCACCCACTCCCTGGAAAGATGATGTGATAGCTGGAGCTCCAGCAGCTATCTTGGGACATGAGGACAAGGAATGGCAGAGGGGGTGAGCTGGAAGGAATGTGACTTCCCGATGTCTCTGCGGATCCACTACACCAACCCAGGGCTACCTACCTCCAGGCCTCTTTTATGTGTAAGAAAATTAACCTGTTTGAATCACTGTGGTTTTACTTTGCTGATGTCACTGTGAATAAAGCTGAATATAATTTTACTAATATTCCATCCAAAGTGGTCTTCTTTTGCATTCCTTGTCTTGGTCAATAACATCAACATTCGTATCTGGGGGCTCCTGGCTATTGATTTGCAAATTTTCCCTACTAGGTTATAAGCAACTAACTGACAGGGAAGGTCTCTCATTTTTTAAATAAAATACTTCAAACACCCAAAAACAGAGAGGGATATAATATATATTCACCACTAGATTTAACAAATGTTAACATTTTATCATATTTGCTTCAGGCATTTTTAATAAGAAATGAAACATTACAGGGGCCCCTGGGTGGCTCAGTTAAGAGTCCGACTTCGGCTCGGGTCATGATCTCACAGTTCGTGGGTCGTGTCAGGCTCGTGCTGACAGCTTAGAGCCTGAAGCGTGCTTCAGATTCTGTCTCCCTCTCTCTCTGCCCCTCCCCTGCTTGCTCGCGCACTCTCTCTCAAAAATAAATAAAAACATTAAAAAAAATTTTTTTTAAAGAAATGAAACATTACAGTAAGGTTAAAATTCCCCTTACGGTCCTCCCAGAACCTTCTACTTCCTCTCCCTCCCCACAGGCAGCCACAACAGTGAAACTGGCGGGTATCTTGCCTCTCTAGGATTTTATATTTTTTTGCTACATTGTCTTGATGGTTTTAACTTTACAAAAACGGTTATCATTCCTACACAGATTCTGCAACTTGACTTTCTACCAATCTTCTCTTAAACGTAGCTGGCGATGGCTGATTCATGTACGTCGATCTCTGAACAGCTCTACATTATGTAAATACGCCATCATTGATTGACCTATTTCCCTGCTGATAGGCATTTAGTTGTTCCCAGCTATTCATAATCAAAAGCACTGTGATGTGCATCTTTGAGCGCCTGCTTGGTAGTTTTTCTAACACAGACACTAGAGTCGCGAAATTTCTGGCTACCGGGCACGTGCATCCCCCTAACTTTATGAAATCTAGTCAACTTCCTTTTTAGAGTAGCTGTGCCCACTCGCAGGCGCGGTGTGAGAGAGGGGCCTTTCCCCCCAGCCATACCACATGTATTTCCGAACCACCAATTCCTACCTAACATGATGGTGGCAGGAAATACTCCCATTTGCCTCCATATCCATCCTCCCCACCAGGAACATGCCCCTGAATACTCTGAATTAGCTACAGCAGACACCCAGGAACACCCTCACCCCCGTGCTCCTCTCCCCAAAAGGCTGCCTGGCTGCTATGTGGGGATAGACCCCTTTACAGACAGCAACCGAGCTGGGCAGCCAATATTCAGAATGGGTGTCTACATTATTCTCCCCGTATCAGATCTCCCTGCAAGGTGGATACAGACTCTTTTCCTTCCTGCAGCATTTGGTGCAAAAAAAGTCCTCTGTATCCACTCCCCCACAATCACTTCATACGAAACCCACACCCTCAAGGCCTTCCCCCCAAGCCAACGTGAATACAGAAAAGGACAGTTTGGGGGTGTCTGACCCACCACGAGCCCTCCGTGTCTTCCCCAGAGTTCTCCAACCGCTGGAAAGAAGCAATCGCATCTTGGGTGGTGGCTTGTGAGTATCTCCTGATAAAGGAAAGTCCCAGGCAGAGAGAGGGGCCAACTTGTTTATTTCCAAACACAAGCCAGAGATTCCAGCTGCGACAAGTATCCTGGATCTTTGCCCCTGCCAAAGGGAGCTGAGTGGGAGGGCCAGGGGGAGGGAGGGCTGGGGCTGCACAGGAGGAGCTGCGGTTGTCACTTTAGGTAAGCCAGTCTTCCTGAGACCAAGGACACAGCCCCTTCCCAGTCTTGTTTGTCCTGACTCTGCCTGGCCATGCGTTTTTCATCTGGACTCGCTTCAGATGCAGAAGGGTAGATGGGAGGACGACAGAACCCCCCCGACAGGCATCCACCCCCCCACGCCACCAACATTTACTGAACGCCTGCTCTGTCCAGGCACTGGTTTATAACAATGGCTATAACCCCAGGAAGCTCACAGCCCAGAAAATAAATAACTGCGCTATGTGAAAGGATGCAATTGTAAACAATGTGCAAGATAAAGAGAGCGCGGAGAACAACGGGAAGACTAAACACTAATTGGGAGCTGCTGGCAAGCCTTCCGGGACAAAGCGACGCTAAGCTTGGTCTCCCTACCAGCATGGGTGACAAGCAGGCAATTTATTAGCAACATCATCCCAAACAACCGTGCTCCTTTCCCACAACCATGAACAGAAGGAGTAACAAGGCAGCAGTCGGCGCTTGGGGGAAAGGCTGAGTCCCACAACGGAGTCCCGGTTCTAACCCAGTCTGCCCCTACCAGGGTAGCCCCGGCCACCTCGTCATCCTCCTTGTAGGCAAACCCAAGGGCGGGACAAGTGACTGGAACAGTCTTCTCGGCTCTGGTGTTGTAACGATGTTCTCGTCCCCCATCACGTATAGGATCACCAGGAGAGGGTACAGACATAGCGGTGCCCGGGACCCACCCCAGAGGTGTGAAGTCAATCTGTCTGCGGCTGTGCCCCCAACCGCAGGTTTTAAAAGCATCCCAGGTGGGGGCGCCTGGGTGGTTCAGTCAGTCAAGTGTCCGACTCTTGATTTCAGCTCAGGTCATGATTTCACGGTTCCTGCATCAGGCTCTGCGCTGAGGTCACGGAGCCTGCTTGGGATTCTCTCTCTCCCTCTCTCTCTGCCCCTCCCCTGCCCGTTCACTCTCTCTCTCTCTCAAAATAAACTTCAAACAATACACATTTATAAAAGCATCCCAGGTGATTTAAATGTGCAGACAAGGGGGCGCCTGGGTGGCTCAGTCGGTTGAGCGGCCAACTTCGGCTCAGGTCATGATCGCGCGGTCCGTGGGTTCAAGCCCCGCGTCGGGCTCTGTGCTGACAGCTCGGAGCCTGGAGCCTGCTTCGGATTCTGTGTCTCCCTCTCTCTGACCCTCCCCCATTCATGCTCTGTCTCTGTCTCAAAAATAAATAAACATTAAAAAAAAAAATGTGCAGACAAGGTTAAGAGCCACTGTGGCAAACAATGTTCTGGGAGGGTAGCGGCCACCAGTGCTGGAAGGCTGAGAAGCCCATTTCACAAGACTGACTTGTCCACGGCACTTCCCGCATCAGAAAGCTGACAGAGGCCACCGGCACCTCGGTCCTGGTGCCGTTCTCACAAGGATGTAATGATTTAAGGTCCAATCCTCCAAGAGTCCAGTTAGGAAGACAGGCAAATGGAAGATACTACACCGTCTCCAAAGCTCACCTGCCCTCTACATGCTCTCGGCCGGCTAGATACCCTCTCGTGGGGGTGGGTCTCCCCCTCTCCTTTCGTCTCCTGGGGAAACAGGTAACCACAGGCTAAAGGCAGCCTTCCCTGCTGTCCACGGAGCAGAGGGTCCCCTCCCTGTCAGGGAGCCCCTGGGGCAACACAGAAGGAGTTGCAGGCGGCTGGGGGTCGGGTGAAGGCTGGGAATCTTGGGCAAGCACAGCCTGGCCTCCTGCCTCTGAGTCAGCAGGCCTCTTTCAGACAAAGGGGCAGAAGAACAAAGCTCTACTGTGCTCGGCATGGAGAAGCCAACGAGACAAGGAGACTTCAGGGCCAACAGGGGCGTTATTAGCATTTTATTTATTTATTTATTTATCTATCTATCTATCTATCTATCTATCTGCATTTTATGTATCTGTGACACTTAGTGGACACAGCACTTTGCGTGTGTCGGGCACAGTCCAAAGCCCTTCCACAATATATTAACTCGTTCAGTTTCTGGCCACACGTTCGGAGGTTTATGCTTTCCAAGGTCCCTGCCCAAGGAAGGGAGGCATGTAACCCTCCCTCGTGCACAGGCGCCTGAACCATCACCGAAGGGTGCCGTCTACCTCCCGTGCTCGGCTACCGTCCGGCCTGCGGCAAGGTCCACGTGCCACCCGGATCTAGGGGCGCACCCCAGATGGGAACGGGCACTTTGTCACGGCAAGGGAGAAAGAATCTAGGCGCCACACTCCACTTGCTACATGAACTTGGGCAAGTTCTGGCCTCAGTCAAGTGCCTAAGGAAAGGCTATATAGTGAAGGGAGGCGTCACTCCAGAGACAGCTGGAGCCCTGCGACCTTCAGTGTGCCACAGACTAGCCATCACCATCTGGCTTCTCATTCCCGGCACCATGCCACCTCGGGCCAGGAAGTCAGAGAGGAAACCGTGCTGACACCCCAGAGGCACCCGATGCTCTGCGTTACTGAGACTCAGTTTCCTCAGCTGTAAAATGGGTATGAGGAAGATTGTGGCTGAGCTAAACACCCGTGAAGGGACTTCCTGTCCTTCCGCCTCGGGGAGCCCTAAGAGAGTGGTGGATTGAACTCCAACAGTGCCCCACGCTTGAGCCCCAGGGCAGGCCTAGACCTGTGTTTGGACAGTGGAAAACTAGAAGGGCAGAGGCACCCAGATGCACACATCTGAGGGCTGCAGACTCACTGGGGGATGTTAAGGGGTGGGGCCGCTCACGTAATTTACTACGCTCTTTAGTCAAAAGCCTCATTTCCAAATCATCAGGACTGCCCCCTCTGCGGGGGAACCACAGCCGGGGTTTCAATTTGCTGACCACCACAAGCCACTGTCTGTGGAGGCCTCTGGTCAGGCATCACCCCGCCCACCCCACCCCTCACCAGCAGCAGCCTGCAAGGCCCAGAAGGGAGTTCTGCAGCCCAAAGTGGCTTCAGGGCCAAGCCATGCTGGGGCTCAGGTCAGCCCTGCCACCTCGGGGCAACGTGACCTGGACAGATCACCCAGTACCTGAGCCACAATATCCTCGCTCAGGGTTACTGATAGATACATGTATCCTACCACAGTGTCCAACCAGGGCAGGCCGCGTGAACGTCCGTTCCCTTGAAGGCTCTTTCCAGTCTTTTAGCCACTGAAGCACAACTGAGGGATGTGGAACCTTCCCGCGCTACTGAGATCATGTCCTTCGTCGGGGTAGGGGGTGCTGCTGCACCTTCTCTCCCCTTTTACCATCACAGCGTTCAGCTCTCCCCACTCTTGCCAAAAGCTTCCTGCTCCCACTTGCGCTTTCCCACAGGACTCGTCAGCACAGAACATCGGTGGTTAACGCGCACGTCCACCCCCCTCAACACACTCTGAGGGCCCGGCAAGGACAGGCTCCGGGTCCCCGGCAGTCCCCTGGTAGGGAGTTGGCCCTCAGATGACAGACGGACAGGTGGGTGGACCAGGATGACCAGAAACTGGGGAACGTCTACGCTTCCCAGAGAAAGTATGGAAAGGAAACCTTCAAAGCACTTTCGGCCTTTTCTTTTCCCTTTAAGAATATTAAAGCTCGTGCCAAATTTCACAAGTGCAGCTTCCCCGCCCAGCATGAAATGCTTTAGAAATGAAAAGGCAGAGTTATTGCTTCACCTTGCTGCTAACCTAATCCATCCAAGCGGTTCCACACCTCCAGAGCCTTGCTAAGCAGGCCCCCCTCCTTCCCCCTCCAAAGCCTTTGATGTGGTGGCACCTCGCAGGTCCTCGGTAATGACTCAATGAATACGTGCTTTGAATTGTCTGACTGCTTTAGCTCACAATGGTCCCTCTGCCTTAAATACGCACCTGCCTGCGTCTGAAATCGTTCCAGGCCCCCAACCTTCTACTCACGATCCCAGCTTACAATTATCCGCGGTTATAGCTCATAGGAACCCAACCACAATGCACTCAGTCCCGCAGCTGGACAAAAGCAGCATTTACAATACGGGAGCGGGCCGAGGGAATTTTCCCGAAGATCACCCAGGAAAGCCAGTCAGTCTGGATTCTCAGTGGTCTCTTCCAACTCTGGGTAAAAAAACCCACCTGATGGAATGCTGTGCAGGTGTACTTAACACAAGGAACATGCCCTCATGGGTCACGGTGCCATGACAATGGGAGGCGACAGAGCAAAAAACACAGAATGGACCCGCCTTTCCAAAGTGTTTTCTCTCTCCCCTCCACCCCACACACATGCACACACACAGGTAGAGGGGTTTGGTTTTGTTTTTTTAATTAAAATTATTTTAAGTTTATTTATTTATTTTGAGAGAGACAGAGACAGAGCAAGTGGGGAGAGGGGCAGAGAGAGGCAGACACAGAATCCCAAGCAGGCTGTGCATTGTCGGCTCAGAGCCCGACGCGGGTCGAACTCATGAAACTGTGAGATCATGACCTGAGCCAAAATCAAGAGTCGAATGCTTAACCAACTGAGCCACCCAGGCACCCCCACAGGTGTTTTTTAAAAGTGATTTTAAATTTCTCTTTGGGGAGGGGAGAGGAGGGGGGTAGGAGAAGAGGGGAAGAGAAAAGGAATAGAAGGAAGGAGAGGGAAGGAACTCGGGGCACCTAGGTGGCTCAGTCAGGTTAAGCCTCCAGCTCTTGATTTCAGCTCAAGTCATGATCAAGCCCCACGGCGGGCTCCATGCTTGGAGCCTGCTTGAGATCCTCTCACTCTGCCCCTGCCCCTCCCCGTCTCATGCTCGCTCTATTTCTCAAAATAAATAAACTTTAAAAAGAAACCCTGCACTCTGCACAGTCATAGGAAAGGAACAAGGGCAAAGACACACTAAGACATCTGTTCTTGGTTCCCCAGTGTTGTCCAAACAATAGATTTATCTCTGTCATCCGGTAAATATGCTCAGATTGGCATCTGTCCAAATACTTTCCCAAGCAGCCCAATCCCACACTCAACACCCCCTATCTATAATAACGATGACAATATTAATAGTTTTTATTGTGCACTTACTATGTGCTAGGCACTATTCTGTTTTTTAACTCATTCTTTCTTACTTCTTTAAATGACTCCAAAGCAATGAATGTTACCCTCCTTTTATAGATAAGGAAATAGACCCAGAGGGATTGGGTAACTGAAGTCACACAGCTAACTTTTCTTGATTTTCTCCTTTGTTTACTGCCTGAGTGTGATAGGTCTCTCAATCAGAAAGAAAACAGGTTTTATTAGATGCTGTGCTTATAAAATGGGGTTTTACATTCCCAGGGAAAGATGAAGCAAGGAGGAAGTTATATGACTGGTGACGGGAAAATGAGCATTAAGTTAGCCACGTGAAACAGATTATCTAGCATCATCTTGATATGACTGGAAACTGCCCTTGGTTTTTTGTTTTTCTTTTTTAAGTTTGTTTACTTATTTTGAGAGCGAGAGTGTGCACGCGAGGAGAGGGGCAGAGGGAGAGAGAATCCCAAGCAGGCTCTGCACCCTCAGTGGGCAGCGTGATGGGGGGAGGCGCTCAAACTCACGAGCCGTAAGATCACGAACCGAGCTGCCATCAAGAGTTGGATGCTCAACAGACCGAGCCACCCAGGCGCCCCACTACTGCCCTTGGTTTTTGTTTTTGTCTGGGAGCATAATAATTAATTCTCTTATCTGGCAGGCCAGAAGAGAACAAATGCCTCTGAGCTGCTAAAACAGACTGTACAGCCCGTGCAGGCAGGCTCTGCCTAACCTGGAGTCCATGCTGTCCCCAGAGCCGCCGCCGCCTCCATCCGTGCGTGCTTCTGTCACATTTGGTACCCGGGGGCCCCCCAAGCACGGAATTGAGAAAGCAGAAAACGTGAAGGTGGGAAGGACCGTGGCATCTAGACGCAGGTGCACAGAGACCACATGATGGGGCAGCAGTGATGGAACAAGTGAGAGAAACTACAGAGTGGGCGGGCCCAAGATTCACAAAGCCTGCTTTCCTCGGACCTCGTACGAGGGGCAAAGCAGCCCTTCAGACGACACCTCAACGGAGGTACTGAGGCTCCCAGCCACAACGAAGGGAACAGATATCATTAGATGGTTTCAAAAAACGTGTCTGATGTCTGCGCCCTGGTGAGCTTTTTAAAATTATTAAAGTAGAGGCGACCAGGTGGTGCAGTCCTTAAGCATCTCACTTTGGCTCAGTCCATGATCTCATGTTTTGTGGGTTCGAGTCCCACGTTGGGCTCTGTGCTGACAGCTCAGAGTCTGGAGCCTGCTTCAGATTCTGTGTCTTCCTCTCTCTCTGCCCCTCCCCCACTCGCTCTCGGTCTCTCTCTCCCCCAAAACTAAATAAGCATTAAAAAAATTTTTTTTAATTAAAATACATTTTGATGCTCACAGGAATAAGTCTGTTACCAAGGAAATTGACTTTATATAACATGACCTGCTCCCTAGCTATCTAGCAAATCATGTCACCTGCTGTTAGCTGCCTTCCCATATCCCTTCTCCCCTCTTCCTGAACTTTGGGGACGCTTGACTTTGTTCACAGTAACAGAGTGCTTGGCTCCCAGGCTCCCTTGCAACCAGTGGTTGCCACGTGACCCAGTCTGACCAGTGAAATGTAAAGGGAAGCCTACTGCTTGGTGCTTCCAGGAAGTTAGCTTTCCTCCTTAAAATGGGGAAGAGTCAGTTGGCCAAAACCAGCTTCCAGCTTCCCTCTCCCCTTCGTCCCGCCTGGAATGCAGCTGTGAAGCCAAGAGATAGAGCAGCCATTTTGAGGGTGAGGGGAAAGGGGACAGGCTAAGGATGATACAGCAAAGAGATACAAGGGGTCAACAGAAACCCTCAGGACTCGCTGCCTTTGGACTTCTTGTTTCATGAGAAAAATAACTCCTTTACTTGTTTACCCAGTGTTATTTGGGCTTTCTAAACATGGATCCAAGTGAACCCTAACGGACACATTACCATCGGGTCGTAATTCCAGGAGGATAAAAACAACTTCTAAATATCTTACTGCCTTCCTCCAAGCAGCCTGCGGAGGATTTTTGTGTCTTTGGGGGCCTCACTAAAACAGGCTGGCCGACCGTCATTTACTAGGAGCTTGCCTAGCTACTGCAAGTGGCAAATTCATTGGTACTGTGCCTTTGCTAAGCTGACTTGCTTTTGCAACGTGGAATTTTGTTAGGGAACAAAAAGCGCTTTATGGCAAAGGCGTTAGTGCCACAATGGGACCTTTCTGCTTTGATTGTGAAAACACATTAAGAGCTTAGCTGCACCACAAGCAGAGGCCAGGAGACTCGGTTGAGGCCTGGGCCTCCCTGACCATTCTCCACGCAGCAGGCTGGAGGGGCGCCAAAGCCACTCAGGAGGCAACACCGCGGGCAGATGCCAAAGCTCGAAGGGGCCGGGCACTGGGGCCCACCCGGAGGGCTGTGACAAACAGGCTGCACCCCCAAAACTGCCTATCCACCCTCCTGACCAGCCTGCCACACGCCATTCACCCAGCCCACCTGCAGTGGGACCCAGGCTCAGAACACAAGCCTTACGAGTGTTAACTCCAACACTGGAAAGGTGATGTGGCCCCACGGGGACCTCACAGACAACCTGAGGGGTACAGGGACAGGACAGGAGCCAAGTTCCTCACTGGCTGAGCTGTCCCCACCTGCCGACATGGCTGATCAAGATGGCATGATTCCACCACCAGAAAGCAACAGAGAGCAAGGCGACTCACGCCCGGGCACGCACACACACAGGCGTGTCCAAAAGATAGGTCCCACGATGATCACAGCAGTTTGGGGAAACGTTTCTAAACCGTAAACAAACCAAATGTCCATCAGCAGGAGAATGGACCCAAAACCTGTGCTAATCATTCAGTGGAATAATACACTGCAATGAAAATGAGTATAGGAGCTACACACAATAAGAACGCATACATTTCACAAATATAACGAGCAAAGGAAGCCAAATGCTAAAGAACACATGCGGGATTCTTATAGGAAGTCCAAAGAACAGGCCAAACTCAATCGCAGTGCTTAGGAATGCAGATTTGTGGTGAACTGTTTTTTGTTTTTTAATTTTTTTTTAATGTTCATTTATTTTTGAGAGACAGAGCCCAAGTGGGGGAGGAGCAGACAGAGAGGGAGGGAGGCACAGAATCAGAAGCAGGCTCCAGGTCTGAGCTGTCAGCACGGAGCCCGACGCAGGGCTCGAACGCACGAACCGGGACGTCATGACCTGAGCCGAAGTCGGGCACTTAGCCAACTGAGCCACCCAAGAGCCCCATTTTCAAAAGTTTTGTTAATGTTTATTTATTTTTTAGAGAGCAGTAAAATAATTGTTTTAAGCAGCAAGGAAGTGACTACCGTAAAAGCCAGGCCAACGTTACTTTTGGTAGTTAAGGGAAGGGGTTACGATCAGGGAGACCTCCGGGGTACTGGCAAGGTTCCACTTCTTGATTTGGGCAGCACTTATAAGGGTGATTTGTGATCATTCATGGAGTTGCACCTTTAGGTTTCTGTACTTTTCTGTTACAGTCCACAATATAAACAGCTAAAAAGAAAAATGAAGGGGCACCTAGATGGCTCACTTGGTTAAAAGTCCAACTCTTGATTGCAGTTCAGGCCACGATCCCAGCATTGTGGGATCGAGCCCCACATCAGGCTCTGCACTGGGCCTGGGGCCTGCTTGGGATTCTCTCTCTCCCCCTCTGCCCCTCTGCCCAGCTTGTGCACTCTCTAAAAAAAATAAATAATAGAAATTTAAAAAACCAAGATGAAGACTGCTGTCTGGATAACAAACCCAGCCCACCTGGGTACTCAATTCATCCTACTTGAACCTGAACCTCCTGCTACCATATTACCGCCCCACCCCCACCCAGCCAGGGCGCCTCCCACCCTTCTCTTCAGAGAAAGAGGGGTCCTCACATTCGTGTTCAGCCAGAAACTGGCAGAGGTGGTGCGTTTCACCCTTCCCTGGACGCTCCAAGTATATTCACCCCTATCTCCCAAAACCAGAATCGTGAGCTCCGTGGAGAAAGCAAACAGTTTGGGACATTACCCATTTACTCCACAGATTAAGTGACGAAGGCCCAAAACAGGAGAGGCTCAGAAAGCACTAGAAAAGTCAGCACGGCAGGAGGAGGTGGAGGTTTTGCTGAGCCATCAGAGCAAAAGCTAGAGTGCGGTCCATAGCCAGGACCCCTCAGAGGAGACAGCGGGTCCAAGGTCTAGCCCACTCCCAGCCCTGAGGATGGGCCCAAGCTACGGGAACACACACAACATGGCCAGAGACTCTGCAAAGCCGCTTGGGTTTTTTTTTTTACGGTGAAAAATTGCTGTCTCCGGTTCTGCTACCCTGCAAAGTCTGTGTGAATCAGTATGTTTCCGCCTGGTGAGCTGGTCTACACTGAAGCAGACATTTGCTTGGTGAGTTTGTCCATACCCAACACCTAGTTTGAAGACTGCCAGGTTTGGTAGCATGGAGAAAAAACAAAAACAAAAAAACCCGGACGCTTGCAGCTAACCACAATGACAGAATGCACAGAGGTCTAATGGCTGGGCTGCCCTCTCCCCTAGGCAACCTTCCTAGGGCACTGCCAAGGCTCCCTGAGGGCCCCCCCCCTTCCCTAAGCTTTCACGGCTGACCAAGCCCACCTTTAAATCACACATTCTCGGGGCACCTGAGTGGCTCTGTCGGTTAAGTGTTTGACTCTTGGTCAAGATCTCATAGTTCATGACAGGGATCCCCATGTCGGGGCTCTGCACCGACAGCAACAGAGCCTGCTTGGGATTCTCTCTCTGCCCCTCCCCTGCTCGTGCTCTCTCTCAAAATACATAAACTTAAAAGAAAAAAAAAAACTGGGGGCACCTGGGTGGCTCAGTCGGTTAAGAGTCCAACTCAGTTTTGGCTCAGGTCATGATCTCATGATTCAGGAGATCGAGCCCTGTGTTGGGCTCTGTGCTGACAGTGTGGAGCCTGCCTGAGATTCTCTCTCCCTGTCCTTCTGCCCCTCCCCTGGTCATGTTCTTGCTCTCTCAAAAATAATAAACATTTAAAACACACACACACACACACACACACACACACACACACACACACACACACCTTTAAATCACATTTTCTCCATAGAGATGCTCAGCCAAGCCACAGCCAATCCCTGCAGCCCCAGCGCTCTGCCACGGTCCTTCAGGGAACTGCCCAATCACCCACAGGCCCATCCCCAGTGGAATCTGACGGATCCAGGCTCTGTCGTCCTTCCTTTCCAAGTTCTAGTCCCCAAGTGCCCACTGATGCCCCCACCCATTTCTGGGTGTTAAACTCCTTCCCCGCAGGGTACAGGCAGCCTGCGCACGAGACCCCCTCACTCCCGGACACTCGCTTTACCACCCCGGAACCCCCAAAACACTCAGACTGGCAGGGAGACAAAAGCAGAGACCCTTCCTGGCTCTAAGTGATCGTGATGCTGCCAACACCCAACAGTCAGCTCCCTACAGGTGCCAAAGGGTTTCTCAAAGGCCAGTTTCCAGCCCCGGCCACCCGTCCCCACAACAGGCTTTCTGTCCACCTCTTCACAGGCACCCACTCGGCAAGACCAACGTGCACTACAAATCTCTACCCCACCCTTTGAACTTTTCTTCTAACAAAGTGAACGGCAAAGAATCTGAAAATGAGGGTTTCTTTTAGAACTTCTGGATTGTCCTTCCAAGTGTGCATAGATATGCTCGCCCCGCCTTCTGAGACCCCATCTTCTAAGATGGGACAGTGGCGGTGCAGCCCATGCTCGCCCCGCCTCCTGAGACCCCATCTTCTAAGATGGGACAGTGGCGGTCCAGCCCATGCTCGCCCCGCCTCCTGAGACCCCGTCTTCTAAGATGGGACAGTGGCGGTCCAGCCCGGGCTGCAGGGAGAGGCGTGAGGATGGGCGACGTGAAGGCACTCCGTGCCACGTGGTTACTGGAGCAGAGCAGCTGGCGGTACTGTCAGAACGCCGGCCCAGAGGTGCCCCTGCGAGGCCGCGGCACGCCCCGAGGATTCAAACTCAGCCACTGCAGAGAACTAAGCCAGAAGTGGTATCTGTACACTTTCAAAAGGAGCTAGACAAGCACTCCCCCGACAGCCTTCAGCTCAGCAGACCATAGCTCTTTGCTCGAGTATTCGGGAAAAGAGGGGCGACTACGCATCTGTTCTGCACAAGCCAGGCACACGACATCTCATTTAAACCCTCTTCGGCGACCCCACTTTACAGGCCAGGACACGGAGGCTTGGGAGGGTATGTTAGCTAGGTGACCCTAAGCTAAGGCCACTCAGCTATTCGGTGTTAGGGTTCAGATTTCTCTAGCTCTGGTGTTCTTTCCAGGTCTTTCGTGTCCGAAGAATATCCATCAAACTACACAAATGACCAGGCGTCGTGGTACCACGTGCTTACCAAGCCTTCTCACGTGTTCTAAACCCTTACATCTCTCTTCAAGGTGTGTCTTATCGTGACCAACATTCCCCTTTCACAGATGAGGAAATGGAGGCTGACGGAAGCAAGGTGACTTCCATAAGGTTGCTGAGACCAAGGACAGCAGCGGTGGAGGACAACCCCTGGACCATCCCTCCCACCTTCACCGGCTGGTCATCAGTACGAATGGCATTTCCCAGCTCAGTTCTTTTTTAATGATTATTTATTTTTGAGACAGAGACAGAGCATGAATGGGGAGGGTCAGAGAGAGGGAGACACAGAATCTGAAACAGGCTCCAGGCTCTGAGCTGTCAGCACAGAGCCCGACGCGGGGCTTGAACTCACTGACCGCGAGATCATGACCTGAGCCAAAGTCGGCCGCTTAACCGACTGAGCCACCCAGGCGCCCCTTTAATTTTTTTTTTAATGTTTATTTATTTTTGACAGAGTGTGAGTGGGGGAGGAACAGAGAGACAGGGAGACACAGAATGGGAAGCAGGCTCCAGGCTCCCAGCTGTCAGCACGGGGCCCCGATGCAGGTCTCAAACTCACGAACCGTGAGATCATGACCTGAGCTAAAGTCGGGCGCTTACTGACTGAGCCACCCAGGCGCCCCTCCCAGCTCAGTTCTGCCTCGGCTCACAGCCCTCAGGAGGAAGGAACAGGAGTCCATGGAAAAAGAGAAAACCACAGTGTTATCTCAGGTCAGGGTGGAGCAAGCAGGAGGAAGTGGCCCAGGTGGATTTGGGTGGAGGTAGGGATTGCCCAATTCCCTGGACACTTGGGGGGGGGGGGGGGGCGGGCTGCACGTCAGGCTCCCGAGCTAGGATTAAACAGTGACCCCCACTACCTGTGAGCAAAATCTGCCCCACCCCTGGCCCAGAGGGTTGAAGCCAAGGCCTCCTCAGCACACACCTACGAGAGGGCTCTGGCCTCTTTAACCAATATTTATTCAGTGTTTAAAAGGCACTTAGGAAGCAGGTTAGTACCCAAATGCCAGAAACACAGAAACCCACACTTCCCCGCCCCCCCACCCCAGCTCTGCAGAGGATCCGTTAGGGCATCAGGACTGGCTACCCAGCCTCCGGGCACCTGGGTTCTGTTCAAAATTCAGGCCAAAACTCGGTTCACACAGGAAAGAAGAGCCCAGTGGAGACAGATGCACGTGTTCTCTCTCCAGGACGGGCACCTTGATCTAAAGCCTGCATTCACTCCCTGCCCCTCCTGTGCCTCCTGTGCACAAGCGGCCAGCCCGCCTTGCTTTCATCAGGCCCCTGAGAGTCAGACGGAAAAGAGGGACTGAGCCTCGAGAGGAGAGGTGTGGAGCAAAGAGCCTGAGTCAGACTGGTTTCAGCGTAAGCTCTGGCACTTACCAAACAGCAGGACTTTGGGCCAATACTTAGGCCCTGGGATTCTCATCTGCAAAATGGGCATCATGGAACCTCCCCACCAGGTGGAGGATTCAGGGGGACGATCCAGTGCCCGGCACAGGGCTTGAGGTGTCACAGGCACCCAATCGATAGTAGCCATTATTCTAACTGCCCTGTGTCAGGACTCCAGCTCATGAAATCCTGTCTAGCAGGACACCCTTGACGTCCACACCCTCAGAGTCCACCCTAAGCCAGCCACTCCACCCCACAAGAAGTTCGAGAAGTTCCCTCAAGGAGCTGACCTCCTGTGCCCAAGACCCCAGAGATATTACCAGAGTGGCTGCCAAACGGGGCACTCGCTCCTTCTTTACCCAGCCGGCAGGTCTGGGAGCAGGCGGCACTGGGGCCCACAGAGGGGCTGGGGGTGCCCAGGTGGGTTTCACCTCTCCCCTCTCCAGGGCGTCAGCCCTTCAGGGGGCAGGACAGCAGCTGTCAGTCTACACCCTAGAACAGTGTTGTCCAGCAAAAGTATAACGTTAGCTCCCGTGGAAATTCATATTGTCTAATAGCCGCGTTAGAAAAAGAAACAGATGATACCAGTTGCAAAATCTGTTTAACCAACAATATCCAAAAACATCATTTCAACGTGTCGTATAAAGTACACAAAATATTCAAAAGAAATTAAGATCTATCAGATTCTTTGGTTCACACGGTCTCCTAAATCTGCATGCATTTTTATAGTGAGAGCACATCCTCGGATGGACTAGCCATGTTTTTAGGGCCTCAACAGCCAGAAGTGGCTAATGGCTACCATATTGGAAAGAGCAGAATGAACGCTTCCGGTATTGCATAAAGTTCTATTGGACAGTGCAGACATCTGCGTTCATTACATTCTGGGAGTTTCTGACCCTGGGCCAGCAGGGAGTGGCATGGGTGGGGCTCCTCTTCTGAATTACCAAGGGGGCTGAGCCCTCTGCCAGCTGGGGGCTGACAGGAAATACCTGTTTGTCCGCTCTGAAAAAGTTTTCCCCTTCTTGGTCTTCAGGCCTGGGCAGGGCTGGGGGGTTTCCATGCCACCTGTAGGACCTAAAGCACCGTCCCCCAGGGAGTTAAACCTACACCCAGACCACAGTAGAGAAAAATCCAGCCTGGGGGCATACAGGGGTGGGGGGACCGAACAGATTAAAAAAAAAAAAAAAAATGACCTTCAGCAGGACTCCCGGGGCAGGCTCTCAGCTGAGTAAACCCCTAAGAACACCAAGTTACCAACTTCAAAGGGTAAAGTCTGACTCCAGGGGCTCCCAGCTGCCAGCCCCTAAGACTGCTGCTTCCAGAAATACGATCAAAAAGGAATAATGTCCAACGTCACACGCAGGTTGGAAAAATCTGGCTATATGCATACAACCAAATATCAGACAGCCACTAAAAACTCTACCGTGTACATGAACAGCTTTTCTAATAAAAAGTACACTTTGTCAAACAACCACACTAAGCTAGAATTTTTACCTATACTACCTCTTTTTATTATTACAAAGTCAGGAGTTAGGACAGTATTATTCCACAAAGTCCAATTAACTTGCCCAAGATGGCTCAGCCAGCAAGGGCTAAGGCCACAATGAGCCAAAGCCTACCAGACCCCAGGCCCCAAATTTACTACTAGTCTTTTGCCTTCCGGTGTGTTTTATTTGGGGCGGTGGGGGAGATAACATTGTCTAAACATGTGACTTTGTTCTTTAATTATAAGATGTCTGCCTGCCTGCAGACAAGGACAGGGAGATACAAAAGGTTAAGTTAGGTCAGGGGCAGTAAGCCAATTTTTTTAACCTTATTATGCTTTTATGCAATGCTTTTTTTTTTTTTTTTTTTTTTTTAAAGGCGGCTATCTTCTGGGAAGAGAAAAAAATGAGAGAAATACCAAGAAAACCAAGCATACACAAAGCTGACCCCAGGGCTGGAGTCCCATAGCCCCCACAGCAGGGCGGGGCTGAGACCTCAACTATGGATGTGTGCACGGTGCTCCCGGTAAGAATGAGAACACACTGTTTACATCAAAGAACTGGGAAGGGACATGGCTGATGGCAACCTGGTGGTGACACCACTACCTGGCACAAAATGAGGGAAACAGCAATAAAAACATGAACAGAGGCCACGTTTCCGGGGGACTGGCACTGTTGTAAGTATCTTGCCCGTACCACACACACAACTGCCCTACTCAGGTAGGTACTATTATCATTTGCACTTTGCTGATGAGGCAACTGAGTCACAGGCAGATCGATAACTTGCTCAAGATCACACAGGTAGGGAATGACAAGGCTGGGATTCAAACCCAGGCAGTCTGGCTCCAGAGCGGGGCTCTTGGCCTCTACGTCGCCTCTCCTAACAATAAAGCCCCGCTGCCTGAGTCTGAATGAATCACCCAGCTGAGGTGGAGGCCGCTGGCACCTTCCTGGGTTAAGAACTAATCTCTCCTGGATTAATGAAGGCAGTGTGAAGGGGGAGGAGCCCATAGGAAGCCCACCCAGGCACCTGCAGGCCCCCAGGCATTGTGGGAAAGGCAGGCTTGCTGGGCAGGTGGGGTGCACTGTGGAGCCCACACGGTGAAGACCAACTCTGAGGCTAGGAGCATCTAGAATGGGGAGGCCAGGGCTGCACGGGGGACAACAGACCCCTCTAGCCAGCAACCTGAGGATTTAAGCAGTCCCACTGACGAGTGTTCCCAGCTCAGTCCCTGTCCACAGCCAGCAGGGCCCATTCAGCAGTACCGTCTGAGCTGTTCAAGGCTCCCGTCCTGTCCCTTCCAAGCCAAGAGTTCCTTGAAGATGTGAAAAGAGTGGCAAGAGATGAACAGGCCATTCCTCCCTTTCTGACTTGTAAGGGCATTTGTCCCTGGCTTTATAGGACTACTTCAGCGAAAGGCAGACAAGGTAGGCTCTCCCGATTATGCCCCTTTGGTCGATGGGAACACTGAGACACTTGGGAACGTGAGTCAAGCTAACTCCGTTCTGTGCTGCTGGGAAGGGTGCTGGCTCTGTGCCAGGACAGGCCTGCTCCTGGCACCAAATGATCATTCCCCGAGCCTCTGAGGGAGATGAGCACAATTTATGAGCCTCTGGAGCAATTCCTCTACAGCGACACCCCCTCCAAGGGCATGTGCTGTTCACGTCAGGCAGTACCTGCTCGGGCAGGGCCAGGGAGGTCAGAGGTCCTCTCCGGGGCCAACCACAGGAGGGCACCCCACCTTACAGGACTGCTTCTTCCCAGAGACCCTGGGATGGGGGGCTTCCCACACTAGTGAAACCCAGAGAAAGGGAGAAACGCTCAGTCCCTCCTTCCTCCCTGCCCAGGCCCCACCCCTGAAAGCAGGCTGTGTGTCCCCGCGGACCCTCAGGTCACCTCTCCCCGCAGAACCCTCAAAGCCCTCCAGCTGCACACCATCTGGCATTGCCCACTTTCTATCCTGTCCCCCCACCACCCTCCAACTCACTTAACAAGGAATATCGTGCCAGATGCTGCAAGAGGTCCTAGGCAGGTAGAGGTGGACTTTGCCCTCGGAGCATTCCCACACCAGTAAACTGATTTAAGATCATTCACTGGGTGGGGTGAGCATCCCAGACAGGGACTCACAGACGGCTGGGTAAGTCACTTAACCTCTTTCGACCTCAGAGAGGTCTGGATGGGCCTGACAAATCTTCCGAACTCCCATTTCTCCTATGAAGCCATCTGCCAGCATCCCTAAACCTCCCATGGGTTGAGCACGGTACCTTCAGAGTATACAATCCTCAAATCCTGGATACCTGAGCCTTCATCCACAGTATCCAGATGGATCTAAAACACAGACCGCCTGCCCAATCCAAATCCTAGCTTATTTCTGTTCTACTTAGAATACACCAGTCAGGATCGGATTGGCTACGCCATAACAAACCACCTTGAAGTCTCAGCGGTGTCAATAACACAGGCTAGCGCTCATTCATACGATATGCGCGCAAGAGTTGACCGGGAGCTCTGCCTCGGGCCTCCTTACTCCAGGACACGGGCTGGCTCCACCATCCGGGAGCTCTGGCGGTTGCCATAGTGAGGAGGAAGCAATGTGGCAATTGCACCTGAGCTCTTGAAGGTTTCCATGTGGGTCACGTTGCTTCCTGCTCGCACGTCATTGGCCCACACAAGCCACATCTCCACGCAGCTCTAGGAAGGTAGCAAGCGCAATCCCACCACGTGTTCAGGGGGAGGACCAGAAGTAGACGGTGAACTGCACGAGTGACCACAGCGGGGTTTGAGCAGAAGTTAAGGGTATCACACTGGGTGAAAGGCTGAATACTGTTTCTTGTTCTCTTTAGATCAGTTTCCCAGGCTCCCACGATTGACATCTGGGTTGGATAATTCGTGTCTGAGCGGCTGTCCTGTGCGTTGCAAGATGTTTAGTGGCATCCCTGGCCTCTACCCACAAGAGGACAGTAGCAAACCCAAACTGTGGCAACCAAAACTATCTGCCAACATTGCCTTACGTCCCCTGGAAGGCAAGATGGCCCCCGGCTGAGAACCTCTGCTTTAGACTTCCAGGAAAGCATAACCTCTCCTAAACAGAAAACAATAGCATCCTCCTCCCTCAAGGTATCCTGCTCATAACCACCCTGAGAGACAGCTTTTCTCATGAGCGATACAGGAATAATCATCGTCCCCACCTCAGAGGATTAAACCAGCAAACGCTCGTGAAGCACCCAGCCCGGGGCCTGGCACACAGGGAGGGTGGGCCGGCGGGACAGTGCTTGCACGTAATAAGGGACTCGCTGTGTTACTGTCCCCGCAGGAGCTGCTGCTAGCACCACAGTCCCAGAGAAGACACGGGAAGGGCCAGGCACAGATTCTTCCCTGACACAGCTGCACGGCCACTCACTCAGCCCAAGGTCACTCCTGCCTGCCCTGCCCCCCGCACCCAGCCCCCAACCAAGTCCAAGGTTGGGAGACTGCTGCACAATTCTTGCCATTTGCTCTCCAGCTCCCAAGGCCTGAAGTCAGACATCTCGGTCACGATAATGCTGACTGTCGAGGTAAAATGTGCTGATGCTCAAGTGTGGGCAAGTGAAGGATGATAACTGAGCGTCTGCCCAGAAAGGGGCCCTGACCAGCGATGTGGTCACCCACCAGCTACAACAACCATCTGCTGAGGCCTCACAAGGCTGGAGGCCAGCCACCCCTTCCACACCCCTGCCCCACGAGTCAAGTAGCCCTTTCTCCGTGGCTGGAGGGCAGGGGAGGGGAGCAGAAGGTGCAGCTGACTTTAAATGAACAAAGGGAAAAGGAAAGGAATGTGGAGAAGAAATGTCAGATTCTAAGACAGTTAAGTTTTCCCAGATGCCTCAGTTGGGTCACAGGCTCTCAGAATAGGCAGAGAGGCCCGTCTCACAGTACCCCTTCCCAGGGCCAGCCCTGGGATGGTCCAGTCCACACTGGAAGGCTCCCATGGGCCTATGGTTCTCTCACTTGGGTGCTGGTTAGCAACACCAGCTCCAGAATCGGCAGACTAGCCTCAAAATTCCGGCTCTGCCATTTCCCTGCTCTGTGGCTTTGACAAGCTCCTCAGCCTCGCTCATCTTCAGGGCTGTGTAGTCTGGGCCCCGCCCTAAGGTACCAGGCCAGAAAGCAGGCATGGTGGCAGGAATCCAGCCCACACCATCCTCACTAAAGCCGGTACCCTGGACCAGTCCAACCCCGGAGACACCCTTTACGCATCTGCATGAAATTCTCATGCATAGTGACATCTGTAAGAATGACTACAATCAACACAAGAAAGAGCAGGTATTGGCAAGGACGTGGACAGAAAGGAACACTCATGCACTATTGGTGGGAGGGCAAACTGGTGTGCCACTATGGAAAATAGTATGGAGGTTTCTCAGAAAGTTAAAAATACAACTATCCTAGGGGCACCTGGGTGGCTCAACTGGTTAAGCATCGACTCTTCAGCTCAGGTCATGACTGATGATTCCAGCTCAGGTCATGATTATGGGATCGAGCCCTGCAATGGGCTGACAGCTCAGAACCTGCTTGGGATTCATTCTCTCTCCTCTCGGAGCCACCCCCCCCCCCCCAAACTTGTGTGCATGCACACACGTGCATGCTCTCTCAAAAACTAAAAAAAAAAAAAAAAAAAAAAACTATCCTATGATCCAGCAATCACACCACCAGGTATTTACCTAAAGAATACAAAAACACTAATTCAAAGGGATATATGCACCCTATGTTTATAGGAATATTATCTACAAGAGCCAAACTATGGAAGTAGTCCAAGTGTCCATCAACTGATGAACGGATAAAGAGCGTGTGGTATATACACAATGGAATATCATTCAGCCATTAAAAAAGAATGAAATCTTGCCATTTGCAATGACATGGGAGCTAGGGAGTGTAATGTTAAGCAAAGTCAGTTAGAGGAAGACAAATACCATATGATTTCACTCATATGTGGAATTTAAGAAACAAAACCAGTGAACCAAGGGGGGAAAAAAAGAGAGAGAGAAGCAAACCAAGAAACAGACGCTTAACTCTAGAGAACAAACTGACGGTTACCAGAGGGGAGGTGCGTTGTGGGGGATGGATGAAATAGGGGATAGGGATTAAGGAGTGCACTTGTGATGAGCACTGAGTGATGTATGAAGTGTTGAATCACTATATTGTATACCTGAAACTAATAGAACACTGTATGTTAACTGGAATTAAAATAAAAACTTAAAAAAAAGTTTGCACGCATAGGCCACAGTGGCCTGGCTGATCTTCAGTTCCTCCACCTCTAAATAAGGAAAATAATCCCCGAATCTCCATAAGGTTATTATGAGGGATTAATGGCAATGCACGCAAAGTACTTAGCAGTGGCTGGCATACAGGAAGTGCTCGGTGATTGCTGTGATGAAAATTATGATAAATCCCAATGATGAGGATGACGACGACAATTTATAGCCTTGGTCAATGTCCTGTCTCCAAAGCGACCAGGACAAACCTAAATGCTGCCTTGTGGAGCTGCCAGGAGGATTAAATGAGATAACATAAGGAAGGGCTCAATAAACGCCAGCATTTAGGGGTGCCTGGGGGGCTCAGCCGGTTAAGTGTCCAATTCTTCATTTCGTCTCAGGTCATGATCTCAAGGTTCGTGAGTTTGAGGCCCAAATCGGGTCTGTGCTGACAGTGCAGAGCCTGCTTGGGATTCCCTCTCTGACCCTCCCCTGCTCGTTCATTCGCTCTCTCAAAAAAGATAAACTACAAAAAAAAAAATTTTTTTTTTAAATAAGCGTCAGCAATTATTATTATAGACTTGCACAGCCTTTGGTCTGAACTCTGCATCCTGGAGCTTCGCCCAAGTGTGATCTCCTGGTAAGGCTGTGCCAAGGATTCAGAGTTAACATTCATGAAGGGGCTGATGCCAGGCCTGGCAGGGTCAGACCCAGGCAGGCCTCCTTGCCCTCCCCCCCCTTGGAAGGCCTCCAGATCCCTTCAGGTGGAGATCACCATCTGCCCTCTACAGGCTCCCCTTTCTGCTTCTCTGTACCCTAAACGCAAGTTGGTCAACATCCTTCTAGAATGCAACCCCCAATTTTCCCTAAATTTTCAGGTGTTGCAATATTACTTTTAGAACAAAGACTTCTAATTTAACTAAGTTAAAAATGAAACGTGGTACCGAGAACATGAACATCCAGGTGAGGTCCAGGGGGATGGAACACCAAGCCTCTGCTTTGCTGCCAAGCACACCTCCTCTCTGGAGCACCAGCGTGGGTGAAGTCAGAGTCCTTTCCACACTGTCAAACCTAGACTGTTCCATGTATACTTTCATAGCCGCCACTTACTGGCTGGGTGGCCTTGGGAATGTCGCTGCACCTGTCCAGCCTCAGCTCTCCATCACTTAAGATCACCATGGCCACTTCTAACTCTAATGCTACAGGGCAAGCTTCAAGAGTGTCCCTTCTGGGAGCCTTCTGACCAGGTGCACAGCTTTGCTTATGTGGTTATGGGAAATTGCCTATGCAGGTCAGCCCAGAGACCCTGTACTCTAGAAGCTCAGACGTTGCCCATCCTGGCCCAATCTCCCCAGCCTTGGGCTTTTGGAAGCACGTGCTGCGGGGATACAGAATGGGGAAAGGCCAAACATGTCTTTCTGTAGATGGACATAGATCCACACTGTGGAGGTGAGGGTAGAGGGGGTACAGACATGGCAGACGGCTTCGGCCCCTCTCTGATCTCTGCCAGTCCTCCCGGGCTCCCCTCAAACAACAGGTAACTTCGACTAACTGTCTGCTCACCACACTGTCACATCCCCTTTGCCCCCCTTCTAAGCAGAAAGTCTCACCAGACCCCTTCTACATCAAATTTCAGGGGGCCCTCTGCTTTGGTGGGGGAGCTGATGAATTTGCTCCAAAGCCACACAGCTGTATCCCACCCAGTCCCCATTTCTGAATCCTTGCCTGAGGATTTTCACAGGTGCATTGCCAAGTGCCCACCTGAGCCAGATCTGGCTTCGCTCTGGGGCAGGGGGCACGAAGACGATGTCACAAGGGCTGTTGCCAAATACTTTGCTGGGAGACCTGAGGCACTCCCCAGTCTGGTGGTGTGGGCTACCTACCACAATAGGAAAGGTTACCCTAACATGCTTTGTTCTGAGAAAAGAAAGTGGTCATCACCCTGGCCCAGACTGAACCCACACCTGCTCCGTAACACTTTCTGGGAGCTTCTTAGAGATGGAGTCCCAGCTCACCAGATGAAGGTTTCACTTCTAACTTCTTAAAAGCTGGGACAACTTCTGCAGCCCTCCCGTGTCCAGGAGACTGGCTCTCCCTTCGTAGCTCCATGACCTGATCAGTTAACGATGGAATGGCCACGTTCCCACATGCCCAGAAAATCCCTCCCGTGGGTGAGACAAGGAGGCCTCACTGAGAAGGTAGGGCGCCCCCCCAGCTATCTCTGTCTCGGTTCCCTCCTCCTGGTCGGCTTACCCTGCTGCCCAGGGGCCTAAAAGAGAACAGAGCAGTCCCATAGCTGCCCCTCACTTCTGTCCTCCTGCTGGGGGTTCCCCTCGCACTGCCCTGGGTGGGCTGCGGGCTTACTGCGACCTTATTCTCCCTCCCAACAAATCTGCAAGAGCCATTTTGATGACCTTAGCGTTCCTGCAAGCTGTTAACCCTCCTGGCCCTGGTCTAGTGGGTCAGCGCCCCTCTCACCCTGGGCTACTTGCCTGTCTCCATTTTCCCACGGAAGTCCTCCAGAACCTGAACTCGGACCTAAGGTTTCCTCTGCAGCCACACTAGTTTGGTTTTTTTTTGTTTTTTTTTTTAATTTTTTTTTTTAAGCTTTATTTATTTTTGAGACAGAGAGAGACAGAGCATGAGTAGGGGAGGGACAGAGAGGAGGAGACACAGAATCTGAAACAGGCTCCAGGCTCTGAGCGGTCAGCACAGAGCCCGACGCGGGACTCGAACTCACGGACTGCGAGATCATGACCTGAGCCGAAGTCGGCCGCTTAACCGACTGAGCCACCCAGGCGCAACCTCCCCCCCCCCCCTTTTTTTTTTTACACACTAGTTTTTTTAAACACCTCATGGGTCCCTCTGCTTCATGGTGAGCACTCCCAGGTGTGAGTCGTTTCTCCAGGAGCCTCTATCAAGGCCAAGGGGTCTCCACCTGCCGGCACAACGAATCACCCAACAGTTTTTAAGTACCAGTGCCAGGCCCCACCCCACAGATCCTAGCGGGGCTGGCTTCTCCGGGGTGAGGTTCGGGCCTCAAAATCCTCCACTGCTCTCTCTCCGGGTGGTTCTCATGAGCAGCCAGAGCTGGGACCCACAGCCTAGCCCATGAGCTCACTGCTGTGTATCGGGATCACCTGGGGCACACAGAGGCCCTGCTGGATGGCGTAGGGCACGTCCCAAGCTTTTGTCCCCCAGGAAGGTCCCCAGGCAATTCTGGGAACGACTCAAATTTGAGAGCCACCAGACTGTCTGGAAAACAGGACATCAGACACAGTTTAAGAAAGAGATATGGCTGGGTCATCTGGGTGGCTCAGTTGGTAAGCATCCAACTTCGGATCAGGTCATGATCTCACAGTTTGTGGGTTCGAGCCCCACATCAGGCTCTATGCGGACAGCTCAGAGCCTGGAGCCTGCTTCAGATTCTGTGTCTCCCTCTCTCTCTGCCCTTCCCCCATTCATGCTCTGTCTGTCTCTTAAAAATAAATAAACCTTAAAAAAAAATTTTTTTTTTAAAACAAAAAACAAAAAAACCACCTCAACGGAATCATCACAGCAAGCTAGAGAGAAGTAGAGCCAGTCAGTCAGGAGGTAACGCTATGGGCAAAGCACCACTTTAGCTGAAGGGGGGAAAAAAAAAAACAAAAAAACAAAAAACACACACGCGCACACACTTGCAAGCAAGTGCATGCGTGCAAGTTCATACCACATGTGTGCACGTGCACAAGTACCCACACGTACACATGACCATATGTACACACTCTCCCGATCTTTGCAGCAAAACCTGTTCAAGCGTGTCTGCCCATCCGGGAAGGAAACTATAGCCCTGACAGTCTCTTGTGCGCACGCACATGCACCGACCTTCCGAGACTTCCCAGGACAATGTAACTCTCGCTGGGTCGCTTGCTGAGCTTCCTTGTGGCATGCATGTTCCTGTGGCCAAGCAGTGTCACGAATGGTGATGGTTCACTTTGGGCGTAGGTCACCAGGGCTATTATTTATTGTTTTTTTCTTAAATCTCCTCACTTTTTAAAAAAGTAACATCATTTATGCAAAGGGGGCATTTATCTGTGGCCAGAGAAGATTTCCAGAAAAACAAGTATAACTGAAACAAAACAATGTTATTAAATCCGCCGACCCCGTTCCCTGCAGAAGCCTGGATCCTGAAGCCCATTTCCTCCTGGTCCTGTGCTCCTTGCTCTATTTTTTTTTTTTTTTTTTTTTTTTTTTTTTTTTTTTTTAAGGGAGATGGCCCTCAGACCTTCTCCTCCAGGCCACAGAAGGGCTGGCAGGGGGCTGGAGGGAGATGGCTTCTCACGGGACTTCAGGTAAGTAACACCACATCTGGGCATTCACCTAAAATTGTCTGGGGTGCCCACCCTGCCTGCATTTTGTCCCCGGCCGAGTTTTCCACAAAGGACAGCAATACCAAGAAGTGAAAGATGCTGGGATTGCTCATCCCATGATGGAAAGGGGACAAATCCCACCCACGGCGACAGCAGCCCACCGCCCACCCCTGTGCAGGTTACTCAACCTACCCCAGATTCGGAGCCTGCCGGCCCCTCCAGCGGGTGTCAAGGGGTGGGGTGGGACCACGGAGAATGCACACAACAAGCCCGGATGCGTGGCTGCTGTCCCCCATGTAAAACCAAAGGTGCGACTGAGAGCAGACCGAACATCTGTCCACCCGCTGACCTCAGTGAGCGGCCCCACAGCCCCTTCTCCCAAGGGGGAGGGAGGAAAAGACCACTTACTGCTAACCCCCCTTGAAAATACCTGAACCGTGAGGACCTAATGCTTCCTGTTTACAGAACAATGAAAACAAATACGGACTTTTAAAATGATCTGAACTGAAGAACTTGCAGGGTAGGTCTGGGAGGGCCACGGGGGGACTCAGGCATCCTCACCCTGCGTGTTCCCACCTTCACCTCGAGAAGATGACGTGGCCTGGCCGTGGCTCCGGCAAATTCACTCGCCCTACAGCCACGTTCCCGACCTCCACCCTGCTAGCCCCTCCAAGATATTTTTCATCCTCACTCCGTTGGAAAGACTAACATGAGGAAAAGGCACCCACATTTGGCTGGGGGTTGGGAATCCTGAGGGCCACGAAGTCATCTCAAAAGCATGAAGCACTTAATCATTAACTTGAGGACCCCAGGCCTCCTGTGCTGGTTACCACGGCACCCAGGAAGTTTCGATCTGGATTCTTTCGGGCCCTGTCAACCATGCCAGCGGCACGCCAGGGCCTCCCTCTGGTCCAGGGGCACGAGGAAGGACGACCAGGAAATCTGGCTGTGACAGATTTCAAAGACTTAGAATCAGCCACAGGCTGGACAAAACAGAGAAAAGAGGGCAGCAAATTATGTGGGTTTTTCTATTCAACTCATAGGTTTTGGGGTTTCTAATTTTGAGGGAAATTGGGATTTCATTAACTAGAAGGATTTCTCATATACACCCTTCTCCTTCCACCCATCTTATTAAGCATAATTGGAGACAAACAAAAGAGGCAGCAAGGCTGTCTCTTTCTGGTCACATTTGGGTGGTTGGAGACAAGACGTCCCCTCAGGCCAACATTAACCACCATCTGTGGGCCTCAATCTCTTACCCAGGATAAGACCTGTTCACACTGTGGTTGAAGGAGAGACAGGCCTATCCTTGGAGCTTGGCCAAAGTAGATTCAAAATGTCAAGCCTGACCACTGGCCCCATGAGGTCCCAACAAGCCAAAGGCTGGCGGTCCTCATGGGGCGGTGGGCAGGGCCCAGAAGGTTCCAGAAACATTTACTATCTGTTCACATAAGACCCAGCCATAAATCAGGCTTACAGGCAGTAGTATCCCATCCCCAAAAAGGATGCATTTTCCAAACTGCTCCCTCTGGGCTCCCAGGAGCAACAATGGGAAACAAAATTTTACAAACTGTTAACAGGCAAATATAATCTCCCCTAAAGCAAAACAAAAAGCACCATTTTAGGCTTTGAAGAGAATGTCTATGCCTGATGGGGGACTCACTACAGACCCACCATCAACTCTGGTTCCGTGCGGACTGCAGGATGGACAAGGCAATGAACCCCCTTGTGAGAACCAGCTCTGGCATTCTGAAATTGCAGCGATTAAAAATACCCACTTAGCAGTCAGGTGTTACCTGGTAGACAGTCTTACTGTCATTCAGAGAGAGAGAATCATTCAGAGAATTTCAGAGCTGGAGGGGGCATCAGAAATGATCGCCAAGCCTCTCTCATTACCCGTCTCCACCCCTGGGGCCAGATGAGGGGGCTGTGTCCCAGGGAGATACAGGAAACAGGCCTAAGTCATCATCCAGGCAGATGCCGTGACCCTGTCCTCGAGCTCAGGCTCAGGCTGTGCTCTGCGCCTCACTCCCCTGTGCTAAGGGGGCCCTTGGTCTCCTCTTGGGTTAGCACAGACACAAACACAGGCACATACAGCCACACGGGGACAAACGCACACACTACTTTTCTGCCAAGACACTGGATGAGGCCAAGGGCATGAGATACACCCCCCAGCCCCTCTGCCTCTAAGACTCTCATTCTCAAACACCTCCAAGCTTCTGCCCTGCTGAGACCAAGCTCCCCACAGACACCTTCTCCAAAACCGAGCTCAGCTTTTCCAGCTGCTTCCCCCGCCCAACAGATAAAGGTGACGGCCAGAAAACCACCCCGGCCTCCTGCTCTGAGCAAAACTCACACCCGGTCTGCACGCCCGAGGCCTCCACCCCCAGGAAGCCCTCCCTCACTTCACTCCCTGCCTCATCACCGTCCTCACTGGCTGTACCCACCTGGGATCTGTGTTACCAGAGAGCCCCTTCCCAGTGTCTCGCAGGCCGCAGCGTCAAAGCTGTATCACCTGGGGCACCTGCTCATGGGCTGGGCCAAGGGACACTGCCAGGGTCACCTCCCAGGCACAGGGAGCCACCCAGCAGGCTACACTGAGTCAGAGGCCAGGGTCCAAAATCGGCTTCCTGGAGGACTTGGAAGGGACGCCGTCCAATGGTGCTCTTGGGGAAGGAGCCTCCATTATCCGCTTATCAAGACAGAGGGGGCTGCCAACCCATTTATCAGAAAGCACCTCCTGCAGAGAGCTGTTTTAGCTCCTCGGTTTTTAAATAACACAAATGCTGGTAATCTCCTTCTTGCTGTTTACTGCTTTTAAATGTAAATTAAAAGACCTGTTCATTCACGTCTTTGGAATCCATGTCCCCTGACTGGTCTGGAAGAAAACATTAACCCTGTGGAGTCACGGCAGGCTGAACTGGCGATGAACCCGGGTCCAATTAAGGCACTGACCAGGCACGTGACCCCAGGCACGTGACATCCAACCTTTTCGCCTGCTTTAACACCTGACGGACACCTTCTCCTTAACCTCACTCAGAGGCGGAGCTTCCAAATTACTGCCACCTGCTGTCACCTGCCCACCTTCCCTTTCCTCCCGTTGGACCCACGGTGCACACTTGCTTGGCTGGCCAGGCAAAATGCACGTCCTACATCTCATCTCGGCACACGCCTGCCTCGGCAGGGATAATCCCATACACTCGCTGCCCAAAACCCCGTGGCAAGGTCACTCTCAAATTTCAAGTCTTTGTTTAAAGGGCCTTAAAAAAAAAAATCTCTAGGGGTGCCTGGGTGGTTCAGTCAGTTAAGCATTGGACTTTGGCTCAAGTCGTGATCTCACGGCTCGTGAGTTCAAGCCCCGCGGTGGGCTCTGGGCTGACAGCTTGGAGCCTGGAGCCTGCTTCAGCGTCTGTGTCTCCCTCTCGCTCAGCCCCTCCCCCGCTCATGCTCTGTTTCCGTCTCACAAATAAAAAATAAACATTAAAAAAATTTTTTTAAATAAATAAACTTCAAATAAAAAATAAAAAAATAAAATCTCTACTTGTTCCCGGAAGCTTGCTGTACTTCCCACCCCCACCGTCAGACAGAGGAGGGGGAAGAGGAATCCAGTTCCCAGCGACCAGCGAGCACTTCCGGGCCTCTGTTCCAAATGCTGGCGGACATCAAAGGCCGACATTGACAACAGCTGCCCAAGAACCCAAACCACCTCAGGAGCCCCAAGTTTCTCTCGGGTCAGGCGGAACAAGAGGCCAGGAGAGCCCAGCCAGCCCATCACACCACAGAATGGGAGCCTCAGGTGCCCCAGATTAAAGGGAGGCCATTCAACGGCCAAACCTCTTGGCTGAAGCAGGGGCTGTTTTGCTCTGTAACTCTTCCAGAAACAGGCACAAGCCTTCAACCCTGCTACCGAATATAAAACCAGCACAGCTTAGAATGCCCTGCCGATCGCATTATTTCCTATTCAGTGCCCCTGCCTCTCCACCCTACCCCGTAATTACCGAGACTTTAGGGTTGGGATTTTTTATGATGCTGCTTTTTAAGCGTGTGACAACACAGAAGGAAGGGCTATTTAAATCTGAACCAGAGGGGGGGAAATCGGCATTGTTAAAAGGGCAAATTAAGAACACATTTCCCTGGGTTTTAGGTAATTCAAGGTCACTTGCAATAAACAAGACGGAATCATCGGGCCTAAATGTGCCGTGGGGCTCCCCCACCCTGCAGGGTCTGGCAAGCTGTAAGCACTGTAGGGAGCTAGTCATTCATGACTCTTAGACCGTCCACCACATTAAAGAATTCAAGTGAATGATGTCCTGTCTGACTCAGGTGTTTCACTGCTTTTCTTGGTCCCCTGATACACCCCCCCACCCCGTTCTGAAAAGCAGACATTGATGGCTAAGGATGGGGGCTCTAAAGAAAGATGTGCTCCAATCCTCCCTTCACCATTTACTGACCGTGTGACCTTGGGCACATCACTTAACTCCCCAGAGCCTCGATTTCTTAATTTATAAAACAAGGACAAGAGTTCCTATTACTTCGCAGGGTTTCCTGAGGAGTAAAGGAGATAAGAGTTGTCACGGGCATTACACAGTTAACGCTCCACGAATGCCAGCCTTGACGAGAACAATGAAGGAACACACGTCGCGTTGGGAAAGGGTAGGAAGGCCCGGCGTCAATGTTTTCTACGAAGCAGCATCTCTGAAGCAACAGAATGTCCATTTCCCTCCTTACATGGCACACGTTTTCCAGCTAAGACAAAAAGCAGGGTTGGGAATGCCGAGTGTTAAGCATATAATGCCGTTTGACGAGCACCTACCATGCGCCAGGAATTTAACCGTATATTCACAAATCTTCATCGTCCTGCATGGCAAGCGGTGTTTAGTCCCATCTCACAGGTGGGGAGCTCAGGCTCAAAACACGCCCCGCCCCCTCCTGGCTCCAGGCGGGTGTCAACACAGCTGTGGTAGATCGGGATCCACACCCAGGGCCTGGCGACAAGCAGTAAAGCATGGTACGTCCATTTCTGAGCCTCTGTCTAGCTCATACTCTCTCCCTGCAAACAGCACGCACACGTGTATTATTCACCGACTGTTCTAGAGCCAAGAGACCACGGGACTCGCCTCATCCAATCCCCTGATTTAGGAGTGTTAGAAATTCAGCCCGAGGAAGGAGACGTGGTCCGTCCAAGGTCACATGATGGTGCAGAGGCAGGGCTGGTATTCAGCCTCAGGTCTACAGACTCTGGAGAAGGATCTTGCTTGCCCAGGGACACCCGGCGGTTCCTAGACGCGTAAGCCGGCACCGGGAACAAGCAGGTGTACCTTTGAACAGCTTTCAAAGCAACGCAAAGGTGAGCTAAGCAGACCCACCTCCCTCTCCAGGCTGCTGGGAAAGCAAAGGTGGCCGGACGTGTGCTGGGCCAGCGGTCTTCAGCTTGGTCCACCCCTGAACCACAACCTCGAGATTATCAGTGCGTAAAATCACCTTCCTAGATGCTTCCTGAACTTCTATTTTGAGGCCACCCGCCCTTGGCTGTTGCACACACCCTCCTGGTCCCGCCTCTCCTCCCAACGTGGAACTAATCTGCCTCTCAGTACCGTCCGTCTCCAGCAAGGGAGTTCCGTCAGGTGGCTGACCCCTGTAAATAATTAAAGGGTGATCCCGCCGCCTCCAGGAGGCCTCCTGAGAGCTGGGTGGCTTGTTAAATGAGACAGGCGGGGAGGCACTGCTAACAGCCTGACAACTGCTTCAACAGATGGCGAGCAGAGCGTACCGGGAACACAGCCCACGGAGCCAGCCTGCCGAGGGCACAAACAAGGCAGGAGGCCTCCGTTTAGCAGGCTAGCTTTAAGAACATCAGAGAGGCTGCACCCACGGCCCGGCTCTTCCCGCCAAGACCTGCGGGACGCTGGGCAAATCCACCACCCGCTGCCGAGCTGTTTTCTTAGCCCGAAGATGGCCTTTTTCTTAATTTGGAGGAAAACGTTCAGAACCGGAAAAGAAAGGAGAGAACAGCCAGAACTCTGGCACACCTGGACGCAGGAATCAGCCAGCTTCCCAGGGATTTTAGTTCAGAGGGATAGGTGTGGGGATAAAGAAAGAGAAAGGGAAGAACAAGAAGGGAAAGGAAATAAGGAAGGAGCAGATGAAGCCGGCTCCAAAGAACTCGTCTTTCTTGGGCAGGGAAAGAGTCCGTAAAGCAAGAAATGCCAACTTCCCCCTCCGTCGCCTGAAAGTCAAGCCCTGTTAGCAGTTTGAGAGGTACCCTTTCCACCTGGTTCCAATACTTAGTGAGCGATGGA
Organism: Acinonyx jubatus; assembly: GCF_027475565.1. NCBI lineage: Eukaryota > Metazoa > Chordata > Mammalia > Carnivora > Felidae > Acinonyx > Acinonyx jubatus. The sequence goes on from NC_069397.1 coordinate 18,490,300, forward strand.
GTGCTGTGTGCATCTATACACGGAGGTACGGACACATACACGTGTGCTTTTTAAAAACAGGAATACGCCATATATGTCCTTCTGTTTCTAATGTTTTTTACACTTCATAGATCATGAAAATAATTCCAAGATAATCCATAGACCTATCTTGTCAGTTTCACAGACATAGTCTTTCATAATTGATTCAATTTTTCTTTTACTGCTGGACACTCAGGAGTCTCTACCTTTTTACTTTTTTTTTTTTTTTTTTGATTTACAACTAGAGTAACTTGCTACGATTTTTCCAATTGCCAGTGACAGAAATTGCAACTCAACCTAGCTTGAGCACAAAATTTAATACATTGCTTTACAAATGGAAAATCTGGTAATACACCTGACTTCAGGCATGGCTGGATCCAGATGTTCTACTGATGTTGGAAATCTCTTAGCAACTTTTTGTTTTTCCTTTTTTAAAAGTTTTATTTATTTATTTATTTATTTTTTTTTTTTTTGAAATTTACATCCAAGTTAGCATATAGTGCAACAGTGATTTCAGGAGTAGATTCCTTAATGCCCCTTACCCATTTGGCCCATGCCCCCTCCATGACCCCCTAACTTTTTACTTATATAGACAATGCTACAATGAACATATACCTATATGTACATACACAAGCATGGTTTCTATAGGTGTCAGATTCCCAGGAGTTGGAATGCTGAATCCTAAGGAATGAACATTTTCAGGGTTTTTTTAATGATTTTTTTTTTAATGTTTATTTACTTTTTTGAGAGAGAGAGACAGTGTGTGAGTGGGCCAGGGGCAGAGAGAGGGGGACACAGAATCCAATGTAGGCTCCATTGGAGCCTGACAGCACAGAGCCCAACATGGGGCTCGAACCTACGAACCGTGAGATCACGACCTGAGCTGAAGTCGGATGCTCAACTGACTGAGCCACCCAGATTTGTTTTATTTTGAGAGAGAGAGAGAGTTTGAGCCAGGGAAGGGAAAAGAGAGAGCGAGCAAGAATCCCAAGCAGGCTCCACACGGTCAGTGCAGAGCCAGACACAGGGCTAGAACATACGAACCGTGAGATCATAACCTGAGCCGAAACCAAGAGTCAGACGCGTAACTGACTGAGCCACCCAGGCGCTCCTACATTTTCAGTTTTAATAAGAGCTGTCAAAGTACGACGCAAAAAAGTAGTACCAATTTGCACAACTCGATTACGTCTAAGAGTTGCAACCTGCTCTCTTAGCACAGGCAAGGGGTTCAAGGGTACATCGGAAAGACCCCTGAGCCTCTGCTGCCCACACCCCACCACTCCCATCCTGCCCTTTCAACCAGTGCCACTCTCGTTTCATCCTCTCTGTTTATTGGCTTTTCACTAGGGGAGAAAAGGAGGATCGCTCTGCCTGGAATGTTTGCAAACGACCTAAAAGATATTAATAACTGCTAACACTTATACAGCATTTACTATGCGTTTCACACTTTATAAGGTAATCTCACTTCATGCTTCAACAGCCCCATTGCACGGATGCAGAAACTGCGATGTAGTCCTTTCTATAAGGTCCCTCCGGTGTGTTGACAAGCGGTGGGGCCCGGACAGACCTAGGCAACCCGATTCTGGAGACACTGGCTAAGCACTTTACTGCCTTCTGGCGAGGGGACTGAGCGCACAGGCCCATGAAGACTCGCAACTATGACAGTGCTTCCAGACCTAGGCCCGCTGTCCTCTCTGAACCAACTCTGACAAGCTTCCAGGTCCCCACCTTTCTGGCCCAGACACGTGAACCAAAGGAGCACTGTCACTTTGAGAAGGTACCTGCACCTCCTTTTCTCCCTGAGAACACCCCCGCCTCCCAGTCCCTCACCCTCCAAAACCCAGAGGCCATCGTCCCTATTGCTTCCTGTTCATGACCTCCTGGGCAGGTCTGTCCTCCCCACGTCACAGCCACACACCCTGAAGGAGGAAGTAAAGAGACCAGTCTCAGAAGATCTGCTCAAAAGGACAAAGAAGAAACAAAAGAGAGCCAAGGCCCTGATACCGCAGATTCACTGCCCTCGGACCTTAGTGCCCACCACCCCACAATTTCTTTTCCTTTTTTTTTTTTTAACGTTTATTTATTTTTGAGAGAGAGAATGCAAGCAGGGGAGGGGCAGAGAGAGAGAGAGAGTGCAAGCAGGGGCGGGGCAGAGGAGGGACAGAGGATCCAAGGCTGACTGTGCTGACAGCAGGGAGCCCAATGTAGGGCTTGGACTCTTCGAACCGCAAGCTCCTGACCTGAGCTGAAGACAGATGCTTAACCAACTGAGCCACGCAGGTGCCCCCCGCCCCACAATGTCTAGGCCAGGACTGTCCACGTTCAGAACCGGAAGAGAAAGGAGAGGATAGCCAGAACTTTGGCACAGGTGGACGCCAGAATCAGCCAGCTTCCCGGGGATTTTAGTTCAAAGGTGTAGGTGTGGGAGAAGAAGAAAGAGAAAAGGAAGAACAAGAAGGGAAAGAGGAAAATGAGGAAGGAGCAGACGAAGCAGGAAAGGAAAAGTGGGCGGAGAGGCTCAAAAGCACAGTGGCCTGGGCTTAAACGCCCAAACCATCCCCCTGCCTCATTCCTGTCTGCAGAAAGATGAAGAAAAGCAAAAGAGCAGATCCAGGCCCCTCACGGGGACATTGCATAATCAAAAGAAAAGGAACTTTCCTGCCTGGAGGGAAGCCTGCAGCTGTGGTCCCATCTGCGCCCACCTCACATGCCCAACTGGGGAGCCCACTCTCTTGAAGACCCAGCCCCGAGGGGCGCCTGGGAGTGGGAGGCATCAGACAGGCGACACGGGTTCCAGGAAGGTGCAAGGAGAGTGGCACAGGACATCCAAGCGTGAGGGGACCAGAGCCACGCAGTGCTTCCTGCTAGAGGGTTCCCATGTTGTTCGAGAAATGACTGGCAGGTCAGGGAGGCTGGTGCAAGAGGACTGCTTACAGCATATTTTGGTTCATGTCAGTTCCTGGAAGCCAGAAAAATTATTGCAGCATTGTTGGTGACGACAAGATTGGAAACACCCTGAATGTCCAGCAAGAGGAGATTGGTACATCATCATCATCATAATAATATAATGGCACATCCATATAGAAGAAATGTTATGCAGCTATTAAAAAGAACAAGACAGGGGCGCCTAGGTGGCTCAGTCGGTTAAACGTCCAGCTTCAACTCAGGTCATGATCTCACAGTCTGTGAGTTCGAGCCCCATGAGCTCTGTGCCAACAGCTCAGAGCCTAGAGCCTGCTTCGGATTCTGTGTGTGTGTGTCTCTCTCTCTCTGATCCTCCCCTGCTCACACTCTATATCTCTCAAACATAAACATTAATTGAAAAAAAAAAAAAAGACAGCTCAGGGTGTATGGGTGGCTCAGTCAGTTAAGGGTCCGACTTCGGCTCATGTCATGATCTCGTGTTTCAGGGGTTCGAGCCCTGCATTGGGCTCGCTGCTGTCGGCATGGAGCCAGCTTCAGATCCTCTGTCCGCCCTCTCCCTCTCTGCCCCTCCCCTACTCACGTGCACGCTCTCTCACTCTTTCCCAAAAATGAACATTAAAAAATTTAAAAAATAATAAAAAGAACAAGACAGCTCTACGTGCACTGATGTGAGCCAATCTCCCAGGTATAACAATGAGGAAGAAAGTACAGAAGAGCGTAACCAGCACACTCATGCAAGTAAACGGGATGAGGAACACAGGGAACAGGATGATTCCCGCCTAAGGCGCTGGGCTTTGTCTATTTCTCAACCTAAGTAACAGGCACACAGGTGCTCAGTTTATGGTTCTTTAAACTGCACCTGTTTTGTGCATGCTATTGTGGGTTTTTTTAAGTTTATTTGAGAGAACACACATGCACGCACGTGCACACAAGCGAGGGAGGGGCAGAGAGGGAGAGGGAGAATCCCACCCAAGTAGGCTCCGTGCGATCAGTGCAGAGCCCCACACAGGGCTCTGTCTCACGAACTGTGAGGTCATGACCTGCGCCAAGATCAAGAGTCAGACGCTTCCCCAACGGAGCCACCCAGGTGCCCCTTGTGCATGCTTTTTAATATGTTAATATTTCATAATCCAAAAATTTTAAGGGTGGATGCATATGCATACCAAAAAATCTCTAAAAACTTCAAAGTAAAAGCCTCTGAAAATGGAAACTGGGGGGCCGTGGGGGGCAGTATGGGGGAGGTTTACTTTGACTCTATATCCTCTTATAACTTTCAATATCTTTTACCACATGCATGAATTGCCTACTAAAAAAAAAGGAAGAAAAAAAAAAAAAAAAAGAAAATGGTCCCTGGCAATTCTCCAGGGTGTTTTGGCATCATAGATCGGGAAAGTACCCAAGGGGCCAGTTTCCCCATTTTGCAGCTGAAGGAAGAAGCTGCAGCCCAGAGTGTCTGAGTGTCCTATCTGCAGTCACACAGCAAGTGAGCAGCAGACTCGGGAGGAGAAGCCAAGTCTCCGGGTGAGACCACCTTCAGCAATCTCAACCAAGGGTGCCCAGGCTGCTCAAACCCCAGGACCACAGAGAGGGCAGGGAGAATCAGGGCAGGCGCCCCCCCGGTCCTAGGGTGGCAGTCACAGGGCACGGTTAAGGTTGGAGTCTCCAAATCTAGAGCCTCTGGACCCCGGGTCCCGTGGGCTGCTGCCTCCAGCCTGTGGGAGCTCAGACAGACAGACGGAAGGACAGGCAGGCGGGTAGGTTCCAGGGTTCCCAACCCAGCGCTCCAGGCGCTGTCTGCTGCACGGCCACTCCTGCGTCCTCAGCAGGCACCTTCCTAGCAAACCACTGCCCAGCAAACCCACTGGATGAGTTCCACATTCTGGCCACTCTGCAGTCATAACCACACGTGGGGGGTAGAAAGCACTTACTCTGGCGTCTTCATGCCAGCGACCAGGCACCAGACCCACCAGATCAACAGCCTTAGATCCCAGCCCCAAGCCAGCGGGTAGGCACCAGGAGCCAAACCAGACTCCGGTTGTAAAATACCACCCTCCTCATTGTGTTTACATTGAAGAAAATCCTTACGGGCTGTGCAGAAGAATCATAAAACCTCAGAGCCGGGGGAGTTTAAGAAAACTGGACGGTTTCCCTGCAGTAAAAATCTACCGTGCCTGCTTCATTTATTGGAGGCCAGAAACCACTCAATCTCAATTTTAATACTTCCTTATTTAACAAATGCTAACAAACCCGGGTTCCTACATTCTTTTCAACAAACAGCACCCCACTGTGAGCCAGGCACCCTGGGAGCATGGAAGGTAATCGCGACAGCTAACACTTAATTTGGAGAACGTTTACCGTGAAGCTAAATACACGCCGGGCATGCTGCTAAGCTCTTTGCACATGGGACTTGTGAGCCAGCAGTCCTATGGGAAAAGTCTGTTGCTATCCCATTGTGTAGAGGGGGAAACCAAGGCTCTGGGGGTAACTTGTACAATGCTACAGAGCTGGCAAATGGCAAACCGAGGTCTGTCTGGCTCCAAAGCCCATTCCCGCCCACTGAGCAAGACGCAGCCCTGTCCACAGGAACTCGCCCTCTAGCAAGGGTCTGGACTTCCTCTAAATCTACTCTGCCCGCAAGAGGCCAATCGGGCCTGTTACTTCCCACTCCCTCCCAGACTCTGAAGCAGGGGCATTTCCCCAGGAGTTCCAAAGAAATCGAGAGCCCCAGGACCCATCCGTGACGCTGCCTTCTCGGCTTCAGCTCCAGACCAAGGGCCCCGGTAATCTACACGCTGACACCAAGCCAGGGTGCTGGCCTGGACGAGAAGGGACCTGACACACTCACCCCCACTGACAAGAGAGCTAGGTCTGCAAGGGCCCAAGGGTGGCAGCGGACCCTTTCCCCACTTACCTTGCAGGGAAGGCCAAGCCAGCCCCTCCTGCAGGCAGGGGTGGTGCTCAGGGGTGGGGAGGTGGGCTGGGCATGAGGAGGGGGCTGTAATCTAGGCTCAGCCCCTGGCCCTCTTTGGGAAGGTCCCTAAACCTCTCTGGGATGTGTCCGAATCTACAAACATGGGGATAAATCCCACAGGGAGGAGAGTGTTAGTAAAGGGACTCAGTCACATAAACTTCTTAAAACATCTTGAGTGAGAGACAGACGCATGTGACAGATTACCACTCCTGGTGTACCGCCCCGCATTAAACAGCACGCGGCTCAGGGGAGGCCCACCCTCTGCCTGGAATATTCTCTGTGCTCTTCTGTTCAGGGTTCAGATCAAGCTCCACCTCCTCTGAGAAGTAGTCCTTGACCTCCCACCCCCTCACTCACAGGTACCCCGTGCTCTTCGGGCCCCTCCCCATCACGCTGGACAGGAATAGTGCACCTACTGGTCAGTTTTTCCGGAGGGCAGGGCTCCTCGACGTGAGGTCTTCTCTAGCACCAATTTGTGCTATCGTGTCCGGCCTCCGTGAGGTGATCAGTAAATGTTTGTCACATAAAAGCGTTAGTATCGTTATTATCACCCCATGGAACTTGTGAACAGATAGAACGTTCCTGGGGAGATAGCTCCCCACGGGGACCCCCAAGCACTGGGACTGACCCAGACCATCAGAACACCCCAACTTCCCTCTACTGTCTGCTTCCTGGCCAATGCTTCTCAGACCCGAAGACGAAATCCCCTTCAAGAGGCAAAGTCCACCTGATCTGTGCCAGGCACTGAGGAGGCAGGGGAGACACAATCCCTGACACCCCCCCCCCCGCCTTCAAGTAAGTTCTCAATTCAGGAATTCTAGTTCAGAGGCCCTCAGAGGGGGCCGCGTGAAGAAACTAGAACTCTCCTTATCACAGCCTCTCAAATGCCTAGCTGTGTAGATGTAGAACTGTAATGGACGAGCTAGGGGAGCACAGCAGCATGTGTATGTAACTTGAAGGTGAAAATACCCCTGTTGGGAACATATGATCAAAATCTCTTTCTGGATAGGTAGGCAAGAGCGAGTCTAGAGGTCAGAGGGCCAGCTAGGAAATGCACCACACCAACACGGGGGAGGAAAGGGCAGGAGAGAAGTTTCCAGCATTCATAGGGCAGGGGGCCACGAAGGAACAAAGACAGGGGGAGTCTAGAAAACAAGAGGCTCGGGCCCGGCACGTTCCCTGCTGGGGAAGATAGGACAGGAAAGAGAAAGGAAACAGATGAGAGAGGCCCTCCAGTGATACAAGGGGGGATTCCAAGCATTCCAGGGAGAGGAAGCTTGAAGGCCCAGCAGCAGGACCCAGGGGAGATCAATGTGGCTATGCGTGAAGGCTCAAGGGAAGGGGAGAGGTAGCCAGACAGGGAGGCTCCACTTGAGAGGCAGGCAAAGTGTCGCACTGAAGAAATGCAACTCTGTCCTGCAGGCATGAGCAGTGGTCCCCAACCAAACGCTAAGGAGCTACTGTCCCCCAGGAGTCCAACTACTTATCAACAAAAGGCCAGGGGCGCCTGGGTGGCTCAGGTCATGACCTTGCAGCTGGTGAGTTCGAGCCCTGTGTCGGGCTCTGTGCTGACAGCTCAGAGCCTGGAACCTGCTTCGGATTCTGTGTCTCCCCCTCTCTCTCTCTCTGCCCCTCCCCCCACCTCTCAAAAATAAACATTAAAAAAAAAATTTTTTTTTAAACAGAAGACCACCTGGTTTGGTAACATGTTGATACCTGGAAGGAGAGCAGGCAAACCCAGTGCTTGGACAACAGAAAGCAAAAGCTTGCCACAGATTCTGGCCTCAGAATGACAGACCTGCTTGGGCACAGGTAGAGACCCTTCAGGTCCAGACCCACAAAGCCTTGGAAGGCACGGCTTGTGGCAGGCAGCCTGTCCCCAGCGGTCAGGGACAGTCTCTGGGAGCAGCCACAGGAGGTGGATAGGGGGGCAGACACAGGCGGAGAGGCAGGCAGGCCAATGTCTGCGGCCGTCGGTTTTTACTGAGGACCCCGAGAATCGAAGCCACTTGCTCTGAATGGGTCAAGAGGGCCAGGAGCCACCAGATGGCAATCCCTAACAGCCAATCTCCCTGCTGTCGCGCCAGGAGTGCCAGAGCCTTGGAGAAGGGTTCCACTTTCTTCTCCACAACCCACTCACCGGAAGGTCGGGGTGTGAGGTACGGTGTCCCATGATGTAGACTCTGAATGGAGGTCTGCCTGAAGGAGCAGTCCTGGCAGGGGGGCGGCTGGGCAAGGACATCGGTCTCCAGACCCATGGGGAACTCTGAGCTGGGATGGTGTCCCAAATGGAGGCCAGGGGTCAGCCTCCACACCCCATCTTTGGGTGGGGGGGTTACCAAAGGAGTTGCCTTTAGCGGAAGGCAATCCCCAGGAAGGGGCTCAGCTATAGGCCGTGAGTAGCCAACACTCACGGCAGCTGGGATGGGGGAGTGGACTCTGAAAGGGGTTTGGGCAGCACACCCCAGCCTTTCCGACGTACCTCAGCCTTTTCATTGTTTTTTTTTTTTAATTTTTTTTAATGTTTATTTATTTTTGAGAGAGAGAGACAGAGAGAGACACAGCTGGGGAAGAACAGAGAGAGAGGGAGACACAGAATCCGAAGCAGGCTCCAGGCTCTGAGCTATCTGCACAGGGCCCGACGCGGGGCTTGAACTCACGAACCACAAGAGCATGACCTGAGCCGAAGCCGGACGCTCAACCGACTGAGCCACCCAGGTGCCCCGCACCTCAGCCTTTTCAAATGGTTCCCTCAACAAGAGTTCTGTCTAGAAGAGAAGCTCGGTGTAATGATCTCAGGATGAAATGGCACGTAAAGTCACGGAGGAAAAACAGTCGTCTGTTATTTTTATGTCACTCGTAACTGATAGGATCTAACGTTCTCTTACTGGTCTTAGATAATTTTTAAGCACGCGTAATTTCACCTTAAAGAACCCGTCCATGAGTTGCTCTGTGAATTTTCCATTTTATTCCTTCTCATGCTCAAGCTCCTAGTTTACACATTGGAAAAAAAAAATATATATATATGGGGGTTTTTTTGTTTTTTTTTTTTTGATCTGGAGACTCAAGCCAGAGCATATAAGCAGATATTTGCATTAACTTGGGGACAAGGTCTGGGTAATCGGATGGTTAAAGCATTACAGTAGGCATAAAAATAAAACATGAGACGGGCACCTGGGTGGCTCAGTCAGTTAAACATCCGACTCTTGATTTGGGCTCCGGTCATGCTCTCACGGTTCATGAGTTCAAGCCCCACATCGGACTCTGTGCTGACAGTGTGGAGCCTGCTTAGGATTCTCTGTCTCCCCCTCTCTCTCTTCCCCTTCCCTGCTCACTCTCTCCCTCTCTCAAAAAAATAAGCTAAAAAAAACTAAAAAAAAAATTTTTATGTTTATTTTTTTTTGAGAGAGAGGGAGAGACAGAGTGTGAGCAGGAGAGGGGCAGAGAGAGAGAGGGATACACAGATCTGAAGCAGGCTCTAGGCTCTGAGCTGTCAGCACAGAGCCCGACACGGGGCTCAAACTCAGGAACTGTGAGATCATGACCTGAGCCGAAGTCGGACATTCAACTGACTGAGCCACCCAGGTGCCCCTAAAATAAAACCTTTTTTAAAAAAAATAAAAGAGGAGTGCCTGGGTGGCTCAGTCAGTTGAGCGTCCAGCTTCAGCTCAGGTCATGATCTTGCGGTTCGTGAGTTTGAGCCCCACGTTGGGCTCTCTGCTGACAGCTCAGAGCCTGGAGCCTGTTTCGGATTCTGTGTCTCCCTCTCTCTCTGCTCCTCCCCCACTCGTGCTCTGTCTCTCTCTCTCTCTCTCTCTCAAAAAATAAAAATAAACGTTAAAAAAAATTTTTAATAAAAAAATAAAACATGAGAAACATCTGTCATGTTTTAAAGCAGGTGAAAATCTATCCAAAATACTTTTACATTTATAACATGATTTTTTTTCCTAGCACGTGAGAAATGCATATTATTGAAGAAAAACTAGGAAAGAAAAACATGAAGAAGAAAATAAATGATTATTCTACTATTCAGGGACAAGCCACCCACCATTAACAAGTGTATGCATAACCTCTTTTTCCTCTATGTATTTCTTTTTTTTTAAATTAATCAGTGTCATACTGTTTTAGTAGCCAATTTTTTTCTATTAATGGTATATTATGAACACTTTCTCCATTGAAGCAGTAATTCCTTAGCAAGTTTTTTTTTTGTTTTTTTTTTAAGTAGGTTCATGCCCAGCACAAAGCCCGATGTGGGGCTTGAACTCACGACCCTGAGATCAAGACCTGAGCCGAGATCAAGAGTCGGATGCTTAACGAACTGAGCCACACAGGTGCCCCTTGGTGTTTTTAAAGGCCAACAGACCTAAACATGCTCCAGTTTAACTTATGCAACATCCCAAGTTTGCATGTTTAGGATATTGGGTACTTAGGTTATTTGCAATTCTTTGTCAGTAGAAATAATGCTGCAATTAACATCCTTGTGACCAAATTCTTTTTAAATCCTAGTTGGTCCTTAACCCAAATTCTCAGTGCCTACACTCATATCACTTTACTGTGCTTGCATCTCAGGAATCTAAATAAGGGGCTCCTCGTCCGTGCAGCATAGAGCCACGACCTTAGTCACAGAAGCCTGGGATGCACCCAGCATCCTCCTGGCAGACACCGAAGGACAAACACACACGAACACACACACACACACACACACACACACACACACACACACACACACGCTCACATATATATATAACCAGACCCCACTGGAGGCTTGATTGGTGTTATAACAACTCCAAGTTTCCAAGATTGGAAAATTACTCAATGGGTCCCCCTGGGCTCCAGCAGCCAAATCACGTTAGGCACTGGCCATTTTATCAGTTCCTTTCTTCTGTCTTTTATTCATTTGAACTGTACTGAAGAGTCTGCTGTTTAGGTGTTCAGGATCTATGAGTGAATAAAACAGATATAGATCCATCCCCTTCTAGAGCTTTCATTCTAGCGAGGAAAGGCGGCAATCACGAGAAAAACCACATGGCACGTGTGGATGGCGGAAAGCGTGGGGGAACATGGAGCCGGCGGGCGAGAGACAGTAGCGAGGGGCTTGCTTTTACCCATGGTGGTCAGAGAAGACCTCATTCACTCAGGAGGGGAGCGGGCCCTGTGGGTGCCTGGAGGAAGAGCATTCCATGAGTGACAAAGGCTCCAAGGTGGGATGTCTGGTGTGTTCAAGGAACAGGAAGGAGGTCAAGGGGGTTGGGGCCGAGTGAGAATGGAAAAGAGGAGAGAAACCCTCGCCTTGACTTTGGCTTTCACACCAAGTGGACTGGGAGTCACAGAAGGGCTCTCTCAGTAGTGAGCTGACTTCCATTTTTATTTTATTCATTTATTTTCTTAGAGAGAGGGGGATGGGGGCAGAGGGAGAGAGAGAATCTCAAGCAGGCTCTATGCGAAGCACAGAGCCCCACACAGGGCTTGATCCCACAACCGTGAGATCATGACCTGAGCCGAACTCAAGAGTCGGACGCCTGACTCAGACACCCAGGTGCCCGGAGCTGACTCACATTTTTAAAGGAATTCTTCATCATTAAATCTTTCCCTCAAGCTCAACCAGATCCTATTTACATTCAGACTTCCCCACACACGGGCGTGTGCACAGACACACACACACACACACACACACACACACACACACACACACAAATTCTCTAGATTCCTCTCCACAACACTCCCCACCACCCTTACCGGCACGACCAGCTGCGCTGCAGAGAGTATCATCGAACCCTGATGCCCCCAGCAGCACAGGTCACCCCTAATGCCAGCAGTCACCCCAACCATCAGTCTGTGTGGTGCAGCTCCCCATTGTTAGTGATCCTCATACCCCCAACTGAGTAGGGGGTCTCACCCCACCTGTGCTTGCAGAGCCCGGGGAACAACCCTCCTTTCAACAGATTGGATCCATGCTTGCAACTCTCTCCTGCACCCGCAGCTCATGGCCCTCTGAAGCCCTTCCTCCTTCCGGCCAGAACCCAGCCCCCCTCCCTCACCTCCCCCCCCCCCCCCCCGCCCCTGCCCAGGAAACCCAGCAGGGGAAAGAAACTCCCAGCAGAGGTGTGGGGTGACCACCTGGGAAGAGAAGCCTGAACCACGATCCAAATGTCTGCTGTTCTCATCCTGCCCTCGTGCCTGACAGGGAAGGAGGGGACTGGGGTCTGAGCAGGGAAAGCAGGGTGGAAGTCAGTGAGGCTCACAACGGCCCATCTCTGTCACCTGCACTGGGGAAGACACCTTCCTCACCTTGGTGCACCTGCCTCAGACAAACAGAAGGAAGATCACAGTCGGGTGGGTGAGGAGAGGTGGCCCAGCTGCCGTGCCACAGCTGTGGCCCAGGCTCATCCTCTCCTCGTTTGCTGGTACAGGTTGTGGGGGACTCGCACAGCTGTGAGGGTGACACTCGCCCCCCAGGATGGGACAGGCAGGTCAGCTGAGTGCCTGCCATGCCCTGTCTTTTGGCATGGATCCTATTCTTGTCATCCCAGCAATGACCCCATGAAGTGGCTATGACTGTTCTCACCTCCCATGTTAGGAAACAGGTTCCCGGAAACCAAGGGGGCCTATCCAGGGTCACAGAGGGTCACTGCTAGGCCTCAGGCCTGGCTAGGCCTCAGGCCTGGCTCCGCCCCAGACATACCCCGCCTCCGCCACCCCCAACGTGCATCCAGGCTTCCTGGGGAAATGACCTTCACACCCACCCCACCAGCAGAGCTCCAACGACAGGTGGAGAACGGGCAGGGAGGTTGGTGGCATTCGCCGGGACATTGCCGGGACTCTGCAGCCACAGACCCACACCTGGGAGGTGGCGAGATTCCCTGGAAGTCCGGCTTTGCTCATTTTTCTGCGTAACAGCGAAGAACGACAAGTTACGTGTATCAAGCACTCGCTACGGCAAAGCTCTGTACGTGTTTACTCATTTACTCCTCGCGGCAGCCCCAGCCACGCCAGGATTGTCCCCACTGTACAGACAGGGAAACGGACACCCAGGAAAATGATAACTTCACCAAGCTTAGATACAGCTGATGGCACGGGCACGAGGCAAACCCAGGCTGTCTGGGTCTGATTCCGGAGGCCAATTTCCCCCAGCTTCTGCACTGATTGACATTATTTCTCCGGGAATGCGGTGAGGTTCATTTCGCACCGATTATAACACAACCTCATTTAATGACTCAGCACTTACGATGTGCCAAGCACTGTAACAGGCCCTAAAGCTTCTGGATGAAGAGGTCACGCACAGTCTTTGTCCTTTAAAGAGACAGGAAACCCTTCCTTTAGCTCAAAAGGTCTCTAATCACCCTTCTTAGTGGAAAGAAGGCTGGCCCAGAAGCATGTGGTGTGCCGAGCGGAGGGGCCTCCACGGGGAGAGGCAATGGCCATCTGGGAGGGACGGACGGAAGTAGAAGTAGGAGGGAGAGAGGGGTCCACCGGTGACACCTTTCTCGGTGTAACCAAAGCGTGCTGTGACACAGAAAATGCACCGCGTGGGGGCTCGGTAATCAGCCAGATCCTGATTTGGATCTCACCCCCGTCCCCCTCCGTGTGGCGTCAGGAGGGCAGCCCACCTGTCTGGGCCTCAGTTCCCTCCTAGCCAATGGCAGAGAGAGCTGCACCGGCCTCCCAGGGTGGCTGCAAGAATCGCGGGGTGTGGTATTCGGGGTACCAGCCAAGAGCCCAGAATCAAGAGCATTCAATACATGTTTGCTCTCGTCATAAACGTCCTCCTCATCACTTCCATCCACTGTCCAAACACCCAAAGCACTTAAAGTGTGGGCAGCAAGAACCATAAGTGGTTGTCTGGCATTTCCACAAGAGTGTCTCTGAGCCAACCGCCAGCCTCCCGGGACGGCGTCCCAGGCCGGGTTTACCCTGTGCGCGTGTGGCACCGAGACACAGAGCCTCCTTCAGTGGTTCTCCTTTTTCTGGGACAGCCCCTCACACAGATGGCCGGGCGGTCACAAGGACAGGGGTGCGGCCTGTCTTGGGGGGACCTTCTCGGTGCCAAGCAGGCTCTGTTCCCGCAGGACCGCTTGCAAGGAACGGTTTCACTCCCCTCGGGAGGGGTGGCGGCTCTGGAAACTTCTCTGCTTCGCAGCCAAATCCAGGACCGGCTCAACAGAGGCCCGAACACCCCAGGGGAAAGCAGCAGGACCACGTCTCACTTTTGATTCCGGCAGGTGTGAGCTCAGCATCACACCGTGTTGCCAGCCTTCAGTCCTGGGATGCTGAGAAGGGAAGGGGGCTGAGCAAAATGGGGCCTCGGGCAGGGGTCTCTGGTCAGGCCCACCACTGTGTCTGAGCACCCAGCTCGCAAGGGTGACAGGCACTCGAATATTCATTACCTTAATAAATGAATGAATGATGGGGCGCCTGGGTGGCTCAGTCGGTTAAAGGTCTGACTCTTGGTTCTGGCTCAGGTCACCATCTCACGGTTCGTGGGTTCTAGCCCCATGTCTGGCTCTGTGCTGAGAGCGTGGAACCTCCTTGAGATTCCCCGCCCCACCTCTGCTCCTGCCCCTGCCCTACTCTTGCACTCTCTCTCTCTCTCAGATAAAAAAATAAACTTACAATAAATGAATGAATGAAAATAATAATAAAGGAATTTTTCCAAGAACAGTCCTCCCCGCCCAGAATGCATTTCTCTCCTAGATTTTTCCACGTGCAGACATATTTTTACATATTCACACAACTACAAATGCTATGCACATGCAGGTTTGCACTGTGTATGCTCTCACTTAATGCAATAGCATAGACATGGTCCTGCTGTCACCCAGTCTTCCAAAAGCACAGACGTGCACCTAATAACCCATCATAGGCCACACCACGGTATGTTTAACCATCCCCTCGCCGGTGGGCACCTGTTTCGTGGGGGGGGGGGGTTCTTTTGTATTGCAGATGATGCACGTATCCTCATACATTGTGCATCTGCTTTCTGCCGAATAACTGCCTTAGAATAAGCTCCCTTGGGGGGACGAACCAAGTCAGAGAGTATCTACTGTCCTGGTGTAACAGACGAGGATAAGAGAGACACGTGCCCGCATCATCCACCCTCACGGGTGCCCCAGGAAGGCTTGTGGGACGAATACAAGCAGCCGCCGCTCGCCCAGGCCAGGCCTCGGCCACCCGCCCTTGCACTCAGAAACAGGACCCACTTCCAAGTACACTTTCAGGAAGTCAACAACAGGGCTTCTGGTCGCTCCAGGCTCCCCTGAGAGGGGCACCTCCTTGGGCGTCACCCGGGGCTCCAGCCCGTGTTGCGGGAGGACTTCCCACTTACCCCCTTGGGCCTCTGCCCTTGCTAATGCTTGGTTTCCAAAGCTCTTCCCC